>NC_074690.1:17363923-17700173 GCF_029448725.1 Salvelinus fontinalis | reverse complement strand
AGAGGTAAAATATACAGTGAAAACAATAGTGGTCCTAAAACGGAACCTTGAGGAACACCGAAATGTACAGTTGATTTGTCAGAGGACAAACCATTCACAGAGACAAACTGATATCTTTCCGACAGATAAGATCTAAACCAGGCCAGAACTTGTCCGTGTAGACCAATTTGGGTTTCCAGTCTCTCCAAAAGAATGTGGTGATCGATGGTGTCAAAGGCAGCACTAAGGTCTAGTAGCATGAGGACAGATGCAGAGCCTCGGTCTGACGCCATTAAAAGGTCATTTACCACCTTCACAAGTGCAGTCTCAGTGCTATGATGGGGTCTAAAACCAGACTGAAGCATTTTGTATACATGGTTTGTCTTCAGGAAGGCAGTGAGTTGCTGCGCAACAGCTTTTTCTAAAATTTTTGAGAAGAATGGAAGATTCGATATAGGCCGATAGTTTTTTATATTTTCCGGGTCAAGGTTTGGCTTTTTCAAGAGAGGCTTTATTACTGCCACTTTTAGTGAGTTTGGTACACACACCCGGTGGATAGAGAGCCATTTATTATGTTCAACATAGGAGGGCCAAGCACATGAAGCAGCTCTTTCAGTAGTTTAGTTGGAATAGGATCCATTATGCAGCTTGAAAGTTTAGAGGCCATGATTATTTTCATCATTGTGTCACGAGATATAGTACTAAAACACTTAAGTGTCTCTCCCGACCCCAGGCCCGGGCAGAGCTGTGCATATCCAGGACAGCTATCCCTGGAGGAATACGCAGATTTAAAGAGGAGTCCGTAATTTGCTTTTTAATGATCATGATCTTTTCCTCAAAGAAGTTCATGAATTTATTACTGCTGAAGTGAAAGCCATCCTCTCTTGGGGAATGCTGCTTTTTAGTTAGCTTTGCAACAGTATCAAAAATACATTTTGGATTGTTCTTATTTTCCTCAATTAAGTTGGAAAAGTAGGATGATCGAGCAGCAGTGAGGGCTCTTCGATACTGCACGGTACTGTCTTTCCAAGCTAGTCGGAAGACTTCCAGTTTGGTGTGGCGCAATTTCCGTTCCAATTTTCTGGAAGCTTGCTTCAGAGCTCGGGTATTTTCTGTATACCAGGGAGCTAGTTTCTTATGACAAATGTTTTTCGTTTTTAGGGGTGCAACTGCATCTAGGGTATTGCGCAAGGTTAAATTGAGTTCCTCAGTTAGGTGGTTAACTGATTTTTGTCCTCTGACGTCCTTGGGTAGGCAGAAGGAGTCTGGAAGGGCATCAAGGAATTTTTGTGTTGTCTGAGAATTTATAGCACGACTTTTGATGCGCCTTGGTTGGGGTCTGAGCAGATTATTTGTTGCGATTGCAAACGTAATAAAATGGTGGTCCAATAGTTCAGGATTATGAGGAAAAACATTAAGATCTACAACATTTATTCCATGGGACAAAACTAGGTCCAGAGTATGAGTGAGTAGGTCCAGAGACATGTTGGACAAAACCCACTGAGTCGATGATGGCTCCGAAAGCCTTTTGGAGTGGGTCTGTGGACTTCTCCATATGAATATTAAAATCACCAAAAATTAGAATATGATCTGCTATGACTACAAGGTCCGATAGGAATTCAGGGAACTCAGAGAGGAACGCTGTATATGGCCCAGGAGGCCTGTAAACAGTAGCTATAAAAAGTGATTGAGTAGGCTGCATATATTTCATGACTAGAAGCTCAAAAGACGAAAACATCATTTTTTTTTTGTAAATTGAAATTTGCTAAGCTAAGGCGAACACCGCCATGTTTAGTTTTGCCCAACCTAGGTCGAGGCACAGACACAGTCTCAATGGGGATGGCTGAGCTGACTACACTGACTATGCTAGTGGCAGACTCCATTAAGCTGGCAGGTTGGCTAACAGCCTGCTGCCTGCTGCCTGGCCTGCACCCTATTTCATTGTGGAGCTAGAGGAGTTAGAGCCCTGTCTATGTTGGTAGATAAGATGAGAGCACCCCTCCAGCTAGGATGGAGTCTGTCACTCCTCAGCAGGTCAAGCTTGGTCCTGTTTGTGGGTGAGTCCCAGAAAGAGGGCCAATTATCTACAAATGCTATCTTTTGGGAGGGGCAGAAAACAGTTTTCAACCAGCGATTGAGTTGTGAGACTCTGCTGTAGAGCTCGTCACTCCCCCTAACTGGGAGGGGGCCAGAGACAATTACTCGATGCCGACACATCTTTCTAGCTGATTTACACGCTGAAGCTATGTTGCGCTTGGTGACCTCTGACTGTTTCATCCTAACATCCTTGGTGCCGACGTGGATAACAATATCTCTATACTCTCTACACTCGCCAGTTTTAGCTTTAGCCAGCACCATCTTCAGATTAGCCTTAACGTCGGTAGCCCTGCCCCCTGGTAAACAGTGTATGATCGCTGGGTGATTTGTTTTAAGTCTAATACTGCGGGTAATGGAGTCACCAATGACTAGGGTTTTCAATTTGTCCGAGCTAATGGTGGGAGCCTTCGGCGTCTCAGACCCCGTAACGGGAGGAGTAGAGACAAGAGAAGACTCGGCCTCAGACTCCGACTCGCTACTTAATGGGGAAAACCGGTTGAAAGTTTCTGTCGGCTGAATGAGGGACACCAGTTGAGCATTCCTACAGCATTTCCCTCCAGAAGCCATGAGAAAGTTGTCCGGCTGCGGGGACTGTGCGGGGGGGATTTATACTATCTGTACTTACTGGTGGCACAGACGCTGTTTCATCCTTTCCTACACTGAAATTACCCTTGCCTAACGATTGCGTCTGAAGCTGGGCTTGCAGCACAGCTATCCTCGCCATAAGGCGATCGTTCTCCTGTATATTATGAGTACAGCGACTGCAATTAGAAGACATCATGTTAATGTTACTACTTAGCTTCGGCTGTTGAAAGTGCTGACGAACCATGTCCAGATAAAGCGTCCGGAGTGAAAAAGTTGAATGAGGGAAAAAAGTTGTGATGGAAAAACTAAAAATATAAACGGTAATTAAAAAGAAAAAAAACGTAAAGTTGTCAGCTAGCAAAGTAAGGTTGGCAACAAAACGCACAGCAAAAAAACGCACAGCAACACATCTGCAAATTCAAGAGGAATTTGGTTTTAAAGACATCAAGCAGAGGTTTATATACAGTATTCTGTATCTATTTTATTAGATATCTCTATTGAATTCTGTGGCTGAGAATGTTGCATATAGGTCTACATATGATTAATAATTTTTGCAGGAAACTCACTGAAAACCCGATCGATACCTTTATTCCTCAACACTGTTGAGGTCACATCCAACACACTCATGAAACACATAATCAGAGATAAACATAGACATACAATGGGCCCACCCTACCTGAAACCTTTTATTGCGCAAATTTTCGCTCAGGCATTGCTGAAGACACCTGAGGTGCAGACCAAGGCCCTGTTGACTGGGTTCTTCCCTGTTCCACCTGCTATGTCAGAGGAGTCAGTGTCCCTGCAGTCTCATTCCCCAGGCCCAGAGCTTCATACAGGCCCTGAAGGACACCCTGGGAGAGGGCTCTGCAGGAGAGAAACCAGAGGTATCCAGATACAGAATAATTATATTATAATGGTGATTGTCAGCCAAAATTGCCTGGTACTTGGAGGAATTCATTATGCCAGCAATCTTAACCAGTGCCTCTGGACCTCTGGAATTAAAACAGCCCCAAAACATCACTGACCCACCACCATATTTCACCGTGAGTATGAGGTGCCTCTCCTTGTATGCATCTCTGGTTCGACGCCAAACATGCCGATGCTGTATCTGACAAAAGCGTTACATTTTGGTCTCATCTGACCAGAGCACCGTCTTCCAATCATAATTTAAATGACGTTTGGCAAACTCCAAGCGCTTGCGTCTGTGTCTTGGGGTCATTAAGGGCTTTCTTCTGGCAACCCTTCCAAAGAGCCTGTGGAGGTGGAGGTAGCGTCTGATGGTGATTTTTTAAACCTGGTGACCCCAAGACGCCACCAAGACCTGCAATTCTTTCACAGTGATTCTGGGGGCTTTGTTGCTTCTCTCAAGATCCTCCTCCCTAGCCTGGGGGACAAAATGCATTTGCGTACTCTACCCGTGAGGTTTTCAACTGTTCCATATCTTTTGAATTTTTTAATAATTGTCCTGATAGTGCTCAGCGGTATATTCAATCGTTTGTGGATCTTCTTGTAGCTATTACCAGCTACCAGCTTTATGAAGGTCTACGACCATCTGTGTCTTTTGAACTGCCAGTTCTTTTGTTTTCTTCATGGTGTTGGATGACAAAAGGATATTGCATGCGTGTTACCTCATTTTTATACCCTAGTGAAACAGGAAGTGATATAATGGCTCAAAATAGTTCCTTAACACTTAGATAAACTTACATAAGTGGAATTTAATTCATGGTTTCATTTTGGTAGATGTTATTTACAATAATATTTAAGGGTGCCATTAATTGTGAAACCTTGATTTGGAAGACATAGATTTTTAATGACTTCTTGTCAATATGGGGGCGCTGTTTTCACTTTGTAAAAATTTGTTCCCAAATTAAACTGCCTCGTACTCAATTCTTGCTCGTACAATATGCATATTATTATTACTATTGGAATGAAAACACGCTCTAGTTTCTAAAACCGTTTGAATTATATCTGTGAGTAAAACAGAACTCAAGTTGCAGCTAACTTCCTGTCAGGAAGTGAGAAATCTGAAATCGGGCACTCTGTTGCAGGGTCAGTTTATTAATTTACATGTAATCTATGAGTCGACATGCACTGCATACGATTTCCCCTAGATGTCAGTAAGCAGTGAGAATTGGAATGGTGTTGCTAGGCAGATCTGAGGCCATATAAAGGGTCTTGGAACGTGGGGTGCACTCTTTTCAACGTTCGTCATGGCGCAAGACAGACCTCAGGATGGCATTCTGAAAAGCTCTCGTTATAGGCCTTAGATATATCCGGCTCTGATTTTATTCGATATAGGTGTTAAAGACATCATAATGTAGTTATTTTAAACCGGGTTATATCAGTTTATATCAGTATATTGCGATTTTCGGATATTTCTTTGTGCTGCGTTATGAAGAGTTGGACACGTCTGGGCCACATAGCTAATGTTTGCTGCTAATTCCTAAGTTGAAGACGTCAATCTACAACCGAGCAACGATGATTCTGGACAAAGGACCACTTGCACAAGATTCTGATGGAAGCTCATCAAAAAGTAAGAACTATTTATGATGTTAATTCGTTGTTCTGTTGAAAAATGTAAAACTACTATTCCGACATTAATTTCGGTGCGGTCTCGCTTTAACACACGCTGTATGTCGTAGTAACGTTACTTTTAAAAATCTAACACAGCGGTTGCATTAAGAACTAATGTATCTTTCATTTGCTGTCCAACCTGTATTTTTTAGTCAAGTTTATGATTAGTTATTGATTTGATTAGGTGCCTCTCCCAAGATTTCTCCCGACATTTTGTTGGCAGCTTGGCTACTATTCACATTGTATAACCAGGATTTGTGCCGCTAAATATGCACATTTTCGAACAAACAATATATGTATTGTGTAATATGATGTTATAGGACTGTCATCTGATGAAGTTTTGAGAAGGTTAGTGAAAAATTGAATATCTTTTGCTGGTTTATTCGCTATCGCTAACGTGCATGAATCAATGCTGCTGTGTGGTTGGCTGTTGTAGTAAGCTAATATAATGCTAAATTGTGTTTTCGCTGTAAAACACTTTAAGAATCTGAAATATTGGCTGGATTCACAAGATCTTTGTCTTTCATTTGCTGTACGCTGTGTATTTTTCATAAATGTTTTATGATGAGTATTTAGGTAATTCACGTTGCTCTCTGTAGTTATTCTAGTTGCTTTGGTGAGAGTTGTGATGGTGGCTGCAATGTAAAACTATGATTTATACCTGAAATATGCACATTTTTCGAACAAAACATATGCTATACAATAAATATGTTATCAGACTGTCATCTGATTAAGTTGTTTCTTGGTTAGTGACTATTTATATCTTTATTTGGTCGAATTTGTGATAGCTACCTATGCAGGAAGAAAATGGTGGAAAAAAAAGTTGTGTCTTTTGCTATGGTGGTTAGCTAATAGAAATACATATTGTGTCTTCCCTGTAAAACGTTTTAAAAATCAGAAATGATGGCTGGATTCACAAGATGTGTATCTTTCATTTGGTGTCTTGGACTTGTGATTTCATGAACATTTTATTATATGATATCCCTGTGGCTTTAGGCTAGGCTATGCTAGTCAGCTTTTTTGATGGGGGGATCCCAGATCCGGGTTTGTAACTCGTTAGAGGTGAAATCAATAAATTATTTTGTTGGGTTCCATTGAAACATTAATAAAGTACAGTATTTTTCACCTGTTGGTATTTTGAGTTTGTCTCTATAATTATATTGTTTTTTATATTTGTTTAAGTATTGTTTTTGCATTGCCAGTCAGGGGTGCCAGTAATTTTGGAGCCCACTGTATATATATATATATATATATATATATATATATATATATATATATATATTCAAACCACAGGAGGTTGGTGGCACCTTAATTTGGGAGAACGGGCTCGGGGTAATATATATATATATATATATGTATGTATGTATGTATGTATGTATGTATGTATGTATGTATGTATGTATGTATGTATGTGTATATATATATATATATATATATATATATATATATATATATATATATATATATATGTATATGTATGTATATGTCCACCAGGATGGCACAGTAGAGCTCAGCGGGGGTGCGGGCGATGCCAACTGCTGCCAATCTGGTCAAACATTCCCAGTGGGTGGCACCTTGGCAGCAGCTCTGCTTCAGGACACCGGTGATCAACAGCACCACGTTCTCAATCATGTAGCTGTAGCATGGAGACAAGGACAGATGGGGGAGAGTGTGGGCCTAGTTCCAATTCATTTCAAATGCTTCCGTCCCTTCTTTCCTACTGTATTCCCTGATTTTAACAATTTATCTGCTACGGTTTGATGAGTGTACGTGATATATTGCCTTAATTTATCCAATCACATACAGATCAGTGATGACCTCAATGAAGGAGGAACGTAAGGATACATTTGAGAAATTCAACATTGCTAATGTATTGTTTGAATCTCAGGAGGCTGCTAAAGGGAGAACGGCTCATAATAATGGCTGGAACGGAGCAAATGGAATGGCATCAAACACCTGGAAACCAGTCATTACCACGAGCCCGTTCTCCCAAATTAAGGTGCCACCATCCTCCTGTGGTTTGAATACCCTCATACCAACTATTGAGCTTCAACGAAGCTAGTGAATAGTAAGGTGTAAGTAGTGTAGGCAGCTCTATTCCTGCGGGTTGAATATCAAACCAAACAGGAGCACTGAACCCACTGAATCTAAATACCTACATGTTTTATTATAATATATGCCATTTAGCACACACCTTTATCCAAATTATAGTTATGCTTGTATACATTTGTTATGTATGGGTGGTCCCATGAATTAGACCCACTATCCTAGCGATGCAAGCGCCATTCTCTACTAACTGAGCTACATAGGACCGTGGAAAGAATGTAGTCACGTTTCAATGTAACACCAGAGAAGATTCAATGATGGCCAGATTGAAACTCAGCAAAATAAGAAACGTCCTCTCACTGTCAACTGCGTTTATTTTAAGCAAATTTAACATGTGTAAATATTTGTATGAACATAACAAGATTCAACAACTGAGACTGAACAAGTTCCACGGACATGTGACTAACAGAAATGGAATAATGTATCCCTGAATAAAGGGGGGGGGGGGGGGGGGTCAAAATCAAAAGTAACCGTCAGTATCTGGTGTGGCCACCAGCTGCATTAAGTACTGCAGTGCATCTCCTCCTCATGGACTGCACCAGATTTGCCAGTTCTTGCTGTGAGATGTTACCCCACTCTTCCACCAAGGCACCTGCAAGTTCCTGGACATTTCTGGGGGGAATGGCCCTAGCCCTCACCCTCTGATCCAACAGGTCCCAGACGTGCTCAATGGGATTGAGATCCGGGCTCTTCGCTGGCCATGGCAGAACACTGACATTCCTGTCTTGCAGGAAATCACGCACAGAACGAGCAGTATGGCTGGTGGCATTGTCATGCTGGAGGGTCATGTCAGGATGAGCCTGCAGGAAGGGTACCACATGAGGGAGGAGGATGTCTTCCCTGTAACGCACAGCATTGAGATTCCCTGCAATGACAACAAGCTCAGTCCGATGATGCTGTGACACACCGCCCCAGACCATGAAGGACCCTCCACCTCCAAATCGATCCCGCTCCAGAGTACAGGCCTCGGTGTAACGCTCATTCCTTCGACGATAAACGCGAATCCGACCATCACCCCTGGTGAGACAAAACCGTGACTCGTCAGTGAAGAGCACTTTTTGCCAGTCCTGTCTGGTCCAGCAACGGTGGGTTTGTGCCCATAGGCGACGTTGTTGCCGGTGATGTCTGGTGAGAACCTGCCTTACAACAGGCCTACAAGCCCTCAGTCCAGCCTCTCTCAGCCCATTGTGCACAGTCTGAGCACTGATAGAGGGATTGTGCGTTCCTGGTGTAACTCGCGCAGTTGCTGTTGCCATCCTGTACCTGTCCCGCAGGTGTGATGTTTGGATGTACCAATCCTGTGCAGGTATTGTTACGTGTTGTCTGCCACTGCGAGGTTGATCAGCTGTCCGTCCTGTCTCCTTGTAGCTCTGTCTTAGGCGTCTCACAGTATGGACATTGCAATTTATTGCCCTGGACACATCTACAGTCCTCATGCCTCCTTGCAGCATGCCTAAGGCACGTTCACGCAGATGAGCAGGGACCCTGAGCATCTTTCTTTCGGTGTTTTTCAGAGTCAGTAGAAAGGCCTCATTAGTGTCCTAAGTTTTCATAACTGTGACCTTAATTGCCTACCGTCTGTAAGCTGTTAGTGTCTTAACGGCCGTTCCACAGGTGCATGTTCATTAATTGTTTATGGTTCATTGAACAAGCATGGGAAACAGTGTTTAAACCATTTACAATGAAGATCTGTGAAGTTATTTGGATTTTTGCGAATTATCTTTGAAAGACAGGGTCCTGAAAAAGGGCCATTTCTTTTTTTGCTGAGTTTATATATATTTTTTTACATTTAACCTTTATTTAACTAGGCAAGTCAGAACAAATTCTTATTTACATTGACGGCCTACCCCGGCCTAACCCGGACGACGCTGGACCAATTATGTGCCTCCCTATGGGACTCCCAATCACAGCCAGATAGCAGAAAGAGGAAGGAGAGGTGAATCAAAATTAGTAGTAGATTTGATGCTATAAGGTTACTGGCATACATCTACTTAGTCAAGGAAGGTGTAGAGACGCAGGCAGGCAGACAGACACAGACGGACAAGACAGGGAGCCAAGACAGCCAGCTAAAGATAGCCTGCCTGCCAGAGGCAAGGAGACAGACAGACGTGAGGTTGTGACAGTGATGTAGTCAAGGAAGGTGTAGAGACGCAGGCAGGCAGGCAGGAAGTCAGGCAAACAAGACAGGCAGACAGACAAGACAGGCTGACAAGACAGGCAGATGTGATTTATTACAACACTCCTACATGATGTAGTCGAGAAAATTGGAAAGGTGCGGTAGGGAGTTAGTGTGTAGGCAGCTTGTTCAGAATGTTCTCTTTCACAGTCAGGTCCTCGTTCCCAGAGGTCAGGAGGCTACCAGGCAGCTTGTTCAGAATGTTCTCTTTCACAGTCAGGTCCTCGTTCCCAGAGGTCAGGAGGCTACCAGGCAGCTTGTTCAGAATGTTCTCTTTCACAGTCAGGTCCTCGTTCCCAGAGGTCAGGAGGCTACCAGGCAGCTTGTTCAGAATGTTCTCTTTCACAGTCAGGTCCTCGTTCCCAGAGGTCAGGAGGCTACCAGGCAGCTTGTTCAGAATGTTCTCTTTCACAGTCAGGTCCTCGTTCCCAGAGGTCAGGAGGCTACCAGGCAGCTTGTTCAGAATGTTCTCTTTCACAGTCAGGTCCTCGTTCCCAGAGGTCAGGAGGCTACCATCGTCTGTACTCTGCAGTTGCAGCTTGATGTCTACATTGAGATATTATTAAACAGACAGAGGTCATATGTGGAAAGGGGATTGAACCATTGAACCATGAGGGTGCCTGGCAGTGCTGGCCACTCCAATAACAAGTCTGAGCACCCCTACGTGTAGTGTAGCAATATTAACTAGAGCACCCCCTTAAGCGTTGAAAACACTCAATTGGTCCAGTCCACAATTTTTGGGACAACCTAAGAGTTAATGTTGGTAAATGATAACAAACCTAAAACTGAATAGTGCTCAATGATAACACATTTTGTCAACGGCAAAGGCATACAATTCTAAATATTTAAAGACACATTTTTAAGATAGTTCTATTTGTCTGTAAAACTGTGAAAGGGTGTTTTATGTCTTTCATAAGTCACATTGGCTTTTGTTTGTCCAAATCTGAAATTCCAGTCAATTCCAGTTAACCTTTGAAGTTAAGAGTTGTCTGACAAATCATCATCATTTTATTCTTAAGACTATAATTGCACATAAACTGCCCATAACTCATTGCTTCCACTGTGTGGAGCTGATGATGATGACTAACAAGGAAACACACACAATTCCACACATTCATGCACCCACCCAACCACCCACACATGCTCACACACCTCACACACACACACACACACACACACACACACACACACACACACACACACACACACACACACACACACACACACACACACACACACACACACACACACACACACACAGACTTCTACCACAGTTTAGACTGCAATGTGCGAACATCGCATTCCGCTTTACTTAACCAATATATGGATAATTGTGTAATTGCAAACTATAACTACATAAAACTATAATCTAACTATGAGTATGACTATATGTTAAACTATAACTATACACATAACTATCACTATCATTATCACAATAACAATAACTATCACTAAAACTATAACTATAATATAATTATCACTATAACTATAACCATACATAAAACTAGGACTAGGCCTATAACTATAATATAACTATAACTATAATATAACTAAATTAGAGGATGATGCCTCTGGAATTTATACACTGATTGAATAGGTGAAGTTCTGGAGATTGTACACAAAATCACACCAGAGAGTGTTTGCTTCTGGGGATTGTAGTTTTTGCAGGCAGACATTTTGTGATCTGTAGTTCTTGTAGGAGTGGCCATTTTGTGCTTTGTAGTTCACAACCTGGCCATCCCTTAGTGAGAGGGCAGAGCCCGTTTATTAGTTATGCCCTCACATATCTGCCCCCTTCTTTGCCACACATCTCCACCCTAGCTTCGATCCCCTAGGTCAGGCTACCGCAGCAAACTAGGCGTGCATGCGGGATAACCCATCCACATTTCCCATTTCTTTCCCTGCTCTATGTTTTAAGTCAAAGTGAAACGGTTGGAGACTCAAAAACCACTGCATCACCCGAGTGTTCTTCTCTTTAACCCTATGCATCCAGGTGAGCGGGCCATGTTCACTGATGAAGTGTGAAGTGGCGCCCTATCAGGTAATATTTCAGGCTTTCTGGAGCCCACTTTACTGCCTGCGCTTCTTTCTCAACGACTGTGTAGTTGGCCTCCCGTGGTTTCAGCTTCCTGCTTAAAGAGAGGATGGGGTGTTCCACCCCTTTCACCTTTTGGGAGAGCACGGCTCCCAACCCGACCTTAGAGGCATCCGTCTGAACAACGAACTCGCACTCAGAGTCTGGTACCACCAACACTGGATTACAGCAAAGAGCCTCCTGTAATGTCTGGCACCACCAACACTGGATTACAGCAGAGAGCCTTCTGTAATGTCTGGTATCACCAGCACTGGATTACAGCAGAGAGCCTCCTGTAATGTTCTAAATGCTTTTGTGGCCTTTTCATCCTATTTTACCATGTTTGGTCCTCTGCTTCTAGTCATGTCGGTGAGTGTGGCGGCCACTGTGGCATAATTTGTGATGAACCGTTGGTAGTAACCTGTCAAACCTAGGAAGGCTCGAACCTGCTTCTTATTTACTGGTCTCGGCCATCCTCTAATTGCTTCGATCTTCTTCAGTTGGGGTTTGATTAACCCTCTTCCCACGGTGTATTCTAGATCCTCAGTTTCCTTTAACCCCACGTAACACTTTGCAGGGTTCGCCGTGAGCCTTCCTAAGGGTGTCTAGCACTGCCTGTACCCGGGGCAAGTGGGATTCCCAATCTGGGCTGTAGAGCCCCACGTCATCTAAATAAGCTGCGGTGTAAGCTCGTGGCGGTTTTAGGACCTGGTCCATTAGCCGTTGAAAGGTGGCTGGGCCCAGTGTAAGCCGAATGGCATGCCGGTGTATTGAAACAAACTGTCAGGGGTTGCAAATGCTGTCTTTTCTTTGGCTCTGGGGTTCAGGGGAATTTGCCAGTAACCTTTGGCTAGGTCCAGGGTCGTAATGTACCGAGCGTTACCAATTTTCTCCAATTGTTCATCTACTCGGGGGATGGGGTAGGCATCAAACTTGGAGATTTAATTTACCTTCCGAAAATCATTACACATTTTTTTTAAAACAATAATTTCTCCATCGTTGGGAAATAATATCATGAGGACGTAACCTCAGTTCGCCCTGGTATCCCTGAAAATACATCTCTGTTTTTCTGGATCAGGGTCTTTACTTCCTGTACTTCCTGTTGGGGACAGTGTAGATGAAACATGCACTTCTACTGCCTCCTGAGTGGGTGTGGGGTACGTGACGATTAGGTTCTCTCTCTTTCCACGGTTTTAACAGGTTTACGCGATAGATCTGTTCCCGGGGGTCGATGACCTGGCTGTCGGATCCAATAATGAACTTCTCCTATTCTCCCCAGCACTTCATATGGTCCTTTCCATGTGGTTAACAGTTTACACTCTACCGTGGGGACCAGCCCCAACACATATTCTCCCGGTTGAAATTCCCTCAGGGTAGCCTGTCGGTTATAAGTGTGCTGCTGGTACTCTTATGCTTGCCTCATGTGCTCTTTTATTATGGGTGTGACTGTGGCTATCCTGTCTTGCATGGCCGTAACGTGCTCTATAACACTAATATAGGGGGTGGACAGGGGCTCCCAGGTTTCCCCTGCAATGTCTAAGATTCCCCGGGGGTGCCTCCCATATACCAGCTCAAAGTGTGAAAACCCCAGCTGTGCTTGGGGAACCTCTCCAGCATCAGACACGGCAACATGAAATCCAGGTTTTTCCCATACTTATCGATTACCTTTCTGAGCATTGACTTCAGGGTGCAGTTGAATCTCTCAACCAGCCCCTCCGTCTGAGGATGGTAAACCGATATCCTCAACTGTTTCACCCGCCACAACTTACAAAGGTCCGCCATAAGGCGGGACATAAAGGGTGTCCCCTGGTCAGTAAGTATCTCTTTCGGAATCCCTACCCTGGTGAACACAAGCACTAATTCCTATATTTTTGGAAGCCATCGTCGGAAAGGGAATGGCTTCTGTGTAGTGTGTGGCATAATCTAGGATGACAAGATTGTATTGGTGCCCTCTGGTGGATTTGGGAAGCGGGCCCACTATATCCATTGCTATCCTCTCAAATGGCATTTCAATTATGGGGAGTGGTACAAACGGGCTTCTAACAGCTGGTTGGGGAGCTGTTAACTGGCACCTGGGGCACTCCCCACAATGTCGAGCCACTTCAGCCTGAATCCCTGGCCAGTGGAACCTCCTCAAAATCATGTATCGGGTTTATCAATGCCAAGGTGTGTCCCCAGAATGTGCCCATGAGCTAAGTCCAGTACTGTTCTCCGGTACCGGGTGGAGACCAACAACTGTTCCACTACAGCGTCCCCTAGTTTGGCCACTCTGTACACCAAACCCTATTCCATGATGAAGTGGGGGAAACTATTGGGCATCGTGTCGTCATTTATGGGGGTACCATCTACGACCTGCACATCTGTTCTGGCTTGCTGCAGGGTTGGATCCTGGATCTGGGCCATACCAAAGTTGTTCAGGGAGCCGGCCAGGCCTGTTGGTTCTAGATAGTCCCTCTCTGTGCCCTCTGGCACCAAATCAACCCCGGTTCCACTAGTACTGGGCTGCTCATTATGGACGGTGTCTGCCCTTTATTCCTCATCCTCCCATGAGATTGGTCCCTGGAGACCTTCTCTTTTCTTGGCTTTGGTTGAGGGCTAGATGCTACTGCCTGCTTGGTCAGGGGTTTTGGATTCTCAAATATGCCGTTCTTTTGGCCTAACCTCGCAAAGTTAGCAAAGTATCTACCCAGTATTACATTGTACGGCATCGTCGGGACCACACCGAATTCATAATCCAGTAAGCCATCCTCACTTTGTATGCTCACTACGGCAGTGGGGTACGGGCGTGTATTTATTTTTATTTTTTATTTCACCTTTATTTAACCAGGTAGGAAAATTGAGAACACGTTCTCATTTACAATTGCGACCTGGCCAAGATAAAGCAAAGCAGTTCGACACATACAACAACACATAGTTACACATGGAGTAAAACAAACATACAGTCAATAATACAGTGAAAAATAAGTCTATATACAATATGAGCAAGTGAGGTGAGATAAGGGAGGTGAAGGCAAACAAAATATATATATAAATAAATAAAAATATAAAAAGGCCATGGTGGTGAAGTAAATACAATATAGCAAGTAAAAAAAACACTGGAATGGTTGGTTTGCAGTGGAAGAAGGTGCAAAGTAGAGATAGAAATAATGGGGTGCAAAGGAGCAAAATAAATAAATACAGTAGGTAAAGAGGTAGTTGTTTGGGCTAAATTATAGATGGGCTATGTACAGGTGCAGTAATCTATGAGCTGCTCTGACAGCTGGTGCCTAAAGCTAGTGAGGGAGATAAGTGTTTCCAGTTTCAGAGATTTTTGTAGTTCGTTCCAGTCATTGGCAGCAGAGAACTGGAAGGAGAGGCGGCCAAAGGAAGAATTGGTTTTGGGGGTGACCAGAGAGATATACCTGCTGGAGCGCGTGCTACGGGTGGGCGTTGCTATGGTGACCAGCGAGCTGAGATGAGGGGGGACTTTACCTAGCAGGGTCTTGTAGATGACCTGGAGCCAGTGGGTTTGGTGACGAGTGTGAAGCGAGGGCCAGCCAACGAGAGCGTACAGGTCGCAGTGGTGGGTAGTATATGGGGCTTTGGTGACAAAACGGATGGCACTGTAATAGACTGCATCCAATTTATTGAGTAGGGTTTTGGAGGCTATTTTGTAAATGACATCACCGAAGTCGAGGATTGGTAGGATGGTCAGTTTTACAAGGGTATGTTTGGCAGCATGAGTGAAGGATGCTTTGTTGCGGAATAGGAAGCCGATTCTAGATTTAACTTTGGATTGGAGATGCTTGATGTGAGTCTGGAAGGAGAGTTTACAGTCTAACCAGACACCTAGGTATTTGTAGTTGTCCACATATTCTAAGTCAGAGCCATCCAGAGTAGTGATGTTGGACAGGCGGGCAGGTGCAGGCAGCGATCGGTTGAAGAGCATGCATTTAGTTTTACTTGTATTTAAGAGCAGTTGGAGGCCACGGAAGGAGAGTTGTATGGCATTGAAGCTCGCCTGGAGGGTTGTTAACACAGTGTCAAAAGAAGGGCCAGAAGTATACAGAATAGTGTCGTCTGCGTAGAGGTGGATCAGAGACTCACCAGCAGCAAGAGCGACATCATTGATGTATACAGAGAAGAGAGTCGGTCCAAGAATTGAACCCTGTGGCACCCCCATAGAGACTGCCAGAGGTCCGGACAACAGACCCTCCGATTTGACACACTGAACTCGATCAGAGAAGTAGTTGGTGAACCAGGCGAGGCAATCATTAGAGAAACCATGTATCACCATGAATGCACGTAACACTGACGTTCTGATTTTTATCCAGTTTATGAGTCGGCACTAAGTTTGCTACAACCAAGGTTAACATACTGCCAGAATCAAGCAGGGCGGCCACCTCTTTCACTTCAACCTTCACCAAACACATGTATTCATTGCTTGGTCTTTCAAGTACAGTGGTTACCACAGGACATGCCTATAATATATCAGTTTCTTATTTTTCACCGATGTTACATTGCATTGGCTCCTCTTTAATAGGGAGGAGAAGGTCATTGAGCGACTCTCCTTTATGTTACAGCAAACAGTTAAACACAATCCTATCCTTTCCATTGTGATGCACAATATGGTGGGGTATAAACCAGGACTCAGGAGATTGTTCAGCTATCTTGGGTGGCACCAGTGACACGTTTCCTGCCGTCTGCAGCTTCTTTATCCTCCTGGCAGTACACCTCAGCGCGTTTTGGGGGCTAGGGTGTCTTGGCAGTACAGCTTCTTTGGCGCGTCTAGAGTTGCATCATTGCCTCTACAAAGCAGGGGTGTAGCATAGCGCTGAACGCCATCAACTTCTATACTAGAGGTGGATGTCTGGATTTATGGCTTGCTGGTCTTGTTTCAATCGAGGCGCCAACTTTTCACTCACATAGGGAATGGTATTGATCTGCCAAAGTACACACTGGCTGTATGGGTATCAGGAGGTGAGGCATGTCTGAACCAATCAGCAGCGTTCGGAATGGCAGGAGTGTTCGGAATGGCCTAGGTTGTTTGCGGTGAATGCCTGCCATATCCGATACTTCTTAAAAGGTTTGAGCAGGGGGACACATCAAGGGTAACTGAGGCACCTTGCAGTTGCACAAGGGTTTGTCGACCTGTCCTGAGGGTGAGAGTCTCAGGCTCAGAAGTGAGGTTTATTTGTTGAACAGCCTATGGCAGGACGATGCTACACTTCGAGCCATCGTTGAGCACAACGTATGTCTCCAGGGATCGGTCACCATTGTGAAGTAAGACTTTCACGACCTTCAGCAATTGATTGGGTCTGTCCAGGTATACCTTGGTCGTAGGGACACTCACCATGAGAATGCTTTTCTTGTTTTCCTGAATGGCGTCATGAAGTATCGTTAGGTGCTGCTGTTTACATGTCTTCCAGGATTCTCTGAAGGTGCAAGCATCAGCTTTATAGATTCGTCTACACTTCTAACACCTTTTTACATTCTTTATCCACTTGATTATCTATCCTGTGTTTAGCTTCTTGAACTCTTCACGTTAGTTGAGAAAGTGTTCTTTACTGTCACAGTGGGGACAGAATGGCTTGGGTTTGGATTTCTCCTTCGATTGAGCAGGCTCCTTGGGGTTTGGTACTTCACTTGCGTTGAAGAGGATTGAAGCAGATTTCTCCCTCTGTCTCGTCGAGGCACGGTGGTCAACCTTGAATGGCTTAGGCATATCACATTGATAGAGGGCTGCGGCTTTGCTTGATATGCGCTTAGCCCGGGACGTCTTCTGCAACCACACTGCCAAGTACTGCAGGGTGTATGTCTGGTCCGTGCCAGTCCTGAGGATGCCGCGATCGAAGCAGTACTCAACGAATTCATCCCGGAAGCTCTGTGGCATCTTGCTCAAGAGCCAGTCGATGTGGGATCTGAGCTCATAGCGGTTTTACTCCTCAAGGGTCCTGAGCATGCCTATCAGTGAGTGGATAGACAGGACAAAGTAGTCGAAGGCTTCTGCATCTCCGAACCTGACAGCGAGGGAGTTTAGGATGGTGCTAGCTCACACGGGACGAGTTGGCGGAGCTGACCGTACTTGTCCTGCAGGCTTGTAAGGCAGCAATGTAAGGTCTCGGGTCGTGCATGTAGGCGTTAGTTAGCGAGCTGGACTGCACTCTATAGTTTCAGGTGGGCCAGGAGCACTTTATACTTATACCGCTCATTTAGGTGTCTGTGACTGCTCAACAGGTCATCTAGGGCCATCTTGAGTATGGCAAAGTCACTCTCTCTACCACTCTTGAAGTAGGGCAATGATGGCTTCAGCATGCCATATGATGAGGCAATCAGCTGATCTTTGATAAGTGGCGGAGCAGGCTCTGGGTAGGGTGCCATCTGTCCCCGGCCATGTTATGGTGCTGCTGGATTGGGATAGGACACGCCTAAGCCTGGATAGAAGCCTGGTGCTGCTGGAGCTGAATAAGTCATGCTTTGCCCCGCAGGTATGTAGGGTTCACCTGGAACAGGGTATGGTGCAAATCCTGGTGCAGGATGTTACGCTGCAGTTGCTGGTCCAGGGTATGGAGCCACGGGAACTGGAGCTGGGTGAGGAACCACGGGAGCTGGAGCAGGGTGCAGAACCATGGGAGCTGGAGTAGGGTGCACAACCACAAGAGCTGGAGTAGGGTGCAGAACCACAGGAGCTGGAGTAGGGTGCAGAACCACAGGAGCTGGAGCAGGGTACAGAACCACAGGAGATGGAGCAGGGTGCAGAACCACAGGAGATGGAGCAGGGTGCAGAACCATGGGAGCTGGAGCAGGGTGCAGAACCACAGGAGCTGGAGTAGGGTGCAGAACCACGGGAGCTGGAGCAGGGTGCAGAACCACGGGAACTGGAGCAGGGTGCAGAACCACGGGAGCTGGAGCAGGGTACAGAACCACAGGAGCTGGAATAGGGTGCAGAACCACGGGAGCTGGAGCAGGGTGCAGAACCACGGGAACTGGAATAGGGTGCAGAACCACGGGAGATGGAGCAGGGTACAGAACCACGGGAGCTGGAGTAGGGTGCGGAACCACAGGAGCTGGAGAAGGGTGCAGAACCACGGGAGCTGGAGAATGGTGCAGAACCACGGGAGCTGGAGCAGGGTGCAGAACCACAGGAGCTGGAGCAGGGTGCAGAACCATGGGAGCTGGAGCATGGTGCAGAACCACGGGAGCTGGAGCAGGGTGCAGAACCACGGGAACTGGAGCAGGGTGCAGAACCACGGGAGCTGGAGCAGGGTACAGAACCACAGGAGCTGGAATAGGGTGCAGAACCACGGGAGCTGGAGCAGGGTGCAGAACCACGGGAACTGGAATAGGGTGCAGAACCACGGGAGATGGAGCAGGGTACAGAACCATGGGAGCTGGAGTAGGGTGCGGAACCACAGGAGCTGGAGAAGGGTGCAGAACCACGGGAGCTGGAGAATGGTGCAGAACCACGGGAGCTGGAGCAGGGTGCAGAACCACAGGAGCTGGAGCAGGGTGCAGAACCATGGGAGCTGGAGCATGGTGCAGAACCAAGGGAGCTGGAGCAGGGTGTAGAACCACAGGAGCTGGAGCAGGGTGCAGAACCACAGGAGATGGAGTAGGGTGCAGAACCACGGGAGCTGGAGTAGGGTGCAGAACCACGGGAGCTGGAGCAGGGTGCAGAACCACGGGAGCTGGAGCAGGGTGCAGAACCACGGGAGCTGGAGCAGGGTGCAGAACCACGGGAGCTGGAGTAGGGTGCAGAACCACGGGAGCTGGAGCAGGGTGCAGAACCACGGGAGCTGAAGCAGGGTGCAGAACCACGGGAGCTGGAGTAGGGTGCAGAACCACGGGAGCTGGAGTTTAGTGCCTCAGGTAGGCAGGGAGAAGACAATGTGAGTCTTCATAGACCCTGCCTCTTTCTCCTAGGTTGGCGTTTTGTGGTTGTGTCAGTGAGTCAGACACAAAGCTGCCACATGATTCATCAGACGGTGCTGGTGAGGGGGCTCATCTGACTGAGTCATCTGGGGTCTGGCTGCATCAACATCTTCATCCTTTTCTTTAAGAAATTATATGACAAGCTTGGCTAGCTCTAGCACATCAGCTACCTTCTGTAGATGCCGCCTGTTCAGTTGTGTAGCTATTGCTTCTCGGGCCTGTTGAGCTTCCTTCTGTCGACGCTGAGCTTCTTCCTGTTGTCGCTGAGCTTCAGCTAATATGCGTCGACACTCTACGTCAACGTTGTGATTTTGCTCTAGCTGAAGTTGTAGGTCATTAAACTCCATGAGCTTCATTCTTTCCTCCAACATAGCTGCTTGGAGGTCGGATAGGTCTGGGAATCGGCTCACTGATGAGCGGGCACTATATCTGGATCTGTCAGCACTCCTCTCTGTTCGGATGTCTGCTTGACTACTATAACTGTAAATATAACTATAATATAAGTATAACTGTCACTATCACAATACCTATAATTATCACTATAATAGAACTATAACTATACATACAACTCAATGGGTTTTAGAGCATACTTGATAAACAAAGATTTCCACCATACAGAGACCTAAGCTTATGGGGTGGGCAACTCCAGTCCTCGGGGGCCAGATTGGTGTCAAACTTTTTCTCCATCCCTAGAAAACACAGCTGATTAATCAAATTGCGTTCAAACTGAAGATCATGATTAGTTGATTATTGGAGGCAGGTGTGTTAGCTGGGGCAAAACTGTGACACCAATCAGGCCCCCGAGGACTGAAATTGCCCACCCCTGCGTCTAGTGTGTCACAGGTTGTGGTAGTTGGGCCGAGTCAATATCCCGGCCTTCAGTCCTCGTACCAGCCCCTCCAAGTAGCCACGGTCCGTCCACATTGAAGCTCAGCTCTGGACACAGCGATATTCTCCCAAACGACAAGATAGTTCATCTTACCCTCTCTTCTTATTCTACTCACAGCTTTGACTCTTTCTCTCTTCCAACTTCCCCCTTTTCTTTCAATGACTGATGATCAGATAATTCTCTCTTCCTCTTTGACACGTAAGAATTTCCTTGCCTCTTAACTATTTATATATGTTTTATAAATTGACTGTATCAGCATACCGTCAAAAATATATAAGGTAGTGTATATGGGGGATTTTGCAAATACGGGCCTTTTTTATGTCTAAAGGTTAGATTTTTACATCCATTAAGTAAAGACTAAAATAACCTTCAACTCTTTTTTTCAGCTTTCATGATGTTTTTTTAATCTTATTTTCTAAAGCATTTCATGTCTTGATTTCAATGTTTTTGTCCTATCTCACACCCAGACTTTTGACATTCTGCTATGTATTACACTTACAAAAGTCCTGATAATTATGAAATATTTAACGCACCTCTAAAAGATAGAGTCAAAGAAAAGCAAACGATATACATATTAGATGTGCATAAGCCATTTGTTACTTTTTTTACACAAAATACAGTTGTCTCTAACTATTGTGTCATTACCAAGACAACAAGCAAATAGGTCTGTGTACTTGGTTACCATGGATTTGAGAAGTGACAGTGGAGAACATGGATGTCATGGAGGGAGATTCAAATGTTGATGCTGGGAAATGATAGAAAAATAAAAGTAAATATGACTTGAGAATATAATATTGTATGTTATTACCAAATAGACTAGAATTTCATCAAATGATGTTAGATTTTTTTAAATTCTGTTTTAATTATCTGTATTTAGGATACATTAGAATCCCTGCTATTTGTGACCAAATACTGTAAAAATGTAATTCGTAACATACGTCATTACCACCACATAATGAACTGTTATGGTAAGGACAGAATGTGGTGGTAATGACTAAATGTATTATTTAACAAATTCAGACTTAGCTTAAGACCTGAAAAGACACATAAATTACATACATGATCATGCTTAAGTTGAAATTGAACACTTATTTGCTAAATAAGACCATAACATTTTGTATTATGTTAGAATGACTGAGTGATTTTGATGTCTATTTTTGTGACTTACTATGGTTATTGCTGACTTTAATTGATTATTTAGATTTTTTTCTATAAGATGCCCACTAAATCAACCAAGGAGAGGAAAAGGACAAATATAAACAAAATCAAACAAGACCCTATAAGATACCAGGAGTATCTTAAGAAACAAAAAGAAAGTGGTGAACTGAAATCCATCTCATATCTTTCCCAGTGAGAAAAAAGGGGGAAAAGGAGGCCATGGAAACCAAAGAAACAGAAGATCAACTATCCAGAAAATAGTGGTTATGGAGTCATACCTGTCAAGGAACACACCACCTCACTCACCT
Organism: Salvelinus fontinalis; assembly: GCF_029448725.1. Classification (NCBI taxonomy): domain Eukaryota; kingdom Metazoa; phylum Chordata; class Actinopteri; order Salmoniformes; family Salmonidae; genus Salvelinus; species Salvelinus fontinalis. The sequence goes on along the minus strand of NC_074690.1, from coordinate 17,678,316 downwards.
GAAGTTCTACAGCTACAGAACGATGACCTACCTGCCCCTCAAATGGCACAGGATTTCCCATCCTGTTCAAACTCATAAACACCAAGACAGAGAGGCCGTAGAAAGGTGAAAAAAACAGATCCAAAGTCTACAGGGATCTATAGGCTGCAAAAAGAAAACGGAGAAAGTATTTAAAAATATATATGATAGATTGTCAGAGAAGATCCGGATTTTGAATTCCCCCAGAACAAAAACACAAATGCGGTCAAAGCCACAGAATCAGAGAAAAATACTTTTGTTACATAATACCATCATCTCAGAGCTGCGAGAGAAATACCAGAAGCAACAGAGTGCAAAAGACCAACAAGTGATATCCAAGGTTTTGGCTGGGAAAATACTGAAAAAGCACTGCATGGTGAAAATGGCACAAATAGAATTTGAATTCTCTGCAAAGACAATGCGGACAAACAACAAACGGCCAACCTGTCTGAAGTACTCAAGAAAGAGACATTTGAATGCAATCAGCCCAGCAATAGAATATTAAATAAAAAGGTTTAGAACGTGATGATAACAGTCAAGCATCAAAAGGAAAAAGGGAAATTGACAATTGACAAGACACAAGAATAAAATGCAGAAGAGATACCTGAACGACACACTGGCAAAACTCCATCAGAAGTTCAAGATAGAATTACCAGAGGTCAAGCTGTCATACACAGAGTTCACCAAAATACGTCCCTTTTGGATTGTCCATCCACCAGTGAAAGACAGGGATATATGCCAATGTTAGACACATGCCAACCTTCAGTTCATGGCAGACAAGTTGTTATATCACAAAGAGCTCCAGACTTCCTCTTTTGATGGTGGACAACAAACATGGTGGTTTGAGTGGAAAGGGAAGGCAGAAGAGAGAAAGAGAAGAAAACAAAAGATGGAACAAAAGAGAAGTTTACTGTCCATTTGACTGTAAAGGTACCCTTCAAACTCTACTGGAAGACTGTCACGATCGTGTGGCGGATTGACGGACCAAAACGCAGCATTTGGAAAATAAGCCATCTTCTTTTATTTTAAAAACGACGAAAAATAAACACGAAACACTTAATACAAACTAACAAAACAACAAACGATCGTGAAGCTAATAAACGATGTGCACACACAGGCTACAAACGTATCACATAGACAACTACTCACAACCAATGAAAGCCTATGGCTACCCTAAATAAGGCTCCCAATCAGAGACAACCGAAATCAGCTGTCTCTAATTGGGAACTCATTCAGGTAACCATAGACTCTCCTAGACAACTAAACATACATAGACAACACTAGACACATGTACTCAACACAAACCCATATACTATACCCAACAACCCCTTTACCATAAAAACACCCAAAACCAACAAAACACAAACATTCCCCATGTCACACCCTGACCTAACTAAACTAATAAAGAAAACAAAGAATACTAAGGCCAGGGCGTGACAAAGACTTCACATCCAATGTGAAGAACACACTTGGGAAACATGTCTTCAATATCAGACATCACTATTCCACATTAAGAAGTCTCAGAAAACATCTTATAGAAGTTAAGTTAATCCTTCATGTGGATTTCACAGTCAAATGTGAAGCTCTTTTACATCACAGAGCAAGAGATTGAGGAAATGGATCCCCTGCTACCAGATTGTCTCGAGAGGATCCGTGGAACAATGAAAATACACCAGGTAATATTGATCATGTAAAACTATAGATTTGTAATGACAAAATGTAGATCAAACTGTAGATTTTCAAATCATTCTTTATCTTTTCATTATGTTAACACTTTCAGGTAACACTTAAATTACTCAACAAAATGTGTTAGAGATTTCCTGTATGTTCATCAATTTAAGAAATCTTCTATGTGTTTACAGATCGTTCCTGCCATTCCAGAACAAATCACATGGAGAGTTCTAAGTTGTTTCTGCTCAACTCCACATCTATGTGATTGTTATGGCCCACAGACCATGATAATTCAATAAACAGAGGCAGAAAGCAAAACCTTCCACTTCCACTTGCACAGCACCACAGCCATCTCCTAGCTCAATACAGCCCATTGCCGACATACATGAGGGACCGATTGGAAAGTGGTGTGTTGTGAAATATGATGAAGACCCTTACCCTGGTATTATACAAGATGTTGATGCAGAGAGCTGTGCTCTAGTCAAAATGATAAGTCGTGTGGGAGCCAACCGATTATTTTGGCCAATGAGAGAGGACATTGTATGCTTGGGCTTTTCTCTGAGCCTCATCCAGTGACAAAACAGCATATGATGCTTGATGGCGCAGTCTTAGAAGACATTTGCTCTCTTGTTAAGCAATAGAGAGCATTAAGGGCTAATCTTGAGTGAGCACACACCTGTCTCATGAGTCTCAATCAATAGACTGCAACCAGTGAACAATAATTTGTTTCATTTCAACCAGTGTTTCCAACCTTGTACATGTATTTCTGCCTCATGCTTTGAATCCTAAAATTGTTCTAAAAGATGCTTTAAGTTCTTGAGGCATGCAGACTTTGTGTTTTGAGGTTTTGAATGGTGTGTTCTTTGTCTTCAATAAAATGAAACATGTACAACTGTGACATTAAAATGTTTAATGGTATTTTTCATCAGTTGTTTAATTTGAAATGTAATTTCCACCACACTCTGTCATTACCACAACGCTAAGTCATTACCATCACGGTACATATTTTTGAGGAAAAGGTGTATTCAATTACAATTGATATTGATGATTTTCCCATAAGTGAAACTTATATGCTTGTTCTTAAGATAATTCCGAAAATAATGTAAAATATAAACATTTTGATGTGGTAAATACATGTTTTTGAGTATCATCAAGGCATATATGGACTTTTAGACATGACAATGATGAATACATATACATAAGAACATTTCTAAATAGCAAAAAAAGCATGATTTAACAAAAATCTTCTAAAATGTTCTATAAAATACCTAAAACAAAATTTCTGTAATTTCCTTTCAACTAAAATAGCAAATTTTATGACATGGTGGTAATGACATTTCCCCTCTGGTATTTAGGGAAACCGATAAAAATCTTTATATTCTTAAATAGTATGTTCTCAGCCACTATTGGAACTTTATTCCAGAATTAAGAAAATATTCCGATAGATAAAAAGCAGTTTCAAGTGGTTTCAATTTCAAAAACATTTAACATCCAAGAGTGCCTGTATTTGCAAAATCAACCATATGCAGATGTTCATGCAGGTTAACTTTAACTGCAGAAACATGTGAGCAAGATAAGAGTGATGTTTTTAAAGAGGCTGTAAAGAAATTGTGCCTCCGGGGATACTTTTGAGCGAAAGAGGTCAACTAAATGGACATAAATATTGCTGGACAGATTGGGGCTCACCTCCCCACACCCATGAGTAATAGCATATTGTTTTACTAAACTTAGGATTTGTGTGGTTTGCAGTAACAGAAAACAGAAAAGATTTTAAAAAACATCCACAATACTGAAGTAAAAAAATAATCTCATGTTAACTCTGGGGTCGATCAAGGGGAAAACACTGTTTTCATCACCTGACAGACAATTTTAGCAGAGTCATAATGACCTCTGACCACAAAGCTTAACAACAGAAGAAAGAAGTAACAAGACTATTATTTATATTCTCTCTCAGTCTTTAAGATTCATAAACTTTTCTCTAAACCATTGCATGTCATTTTCAATTGGAAATTGGACCAAGATGCGAGCCACACACACAGATCTGCATGGTTGTCTAGTTAGCATTTGTCCTGAGGGAACAATTTGACACATACATCTTGAGTGAATAAATCTTGAAGTTACAGTAATGAGAGGAATAAGAGTAATGGCGTGGAGCCTGCGGTCTCTGTTCTCTTGGTGAATGTATCACTGTGTGAACCAGCTCTCTGCGAGGTATGTGTGACTAATAGAATGAAAGCGTACCCAAACACGCTTCAGCCCAGTTTAAACAAAACGGGGAATCAGGTGCTCAATCGAGGGACTTGATCATGTGTGACTGTGTGTGACTGTATGTACTTCATGCCTATCAGAGAGTACACCTCTGGACTACACTTTGATGATTTTACACTGAACTGTGTGTGTGTGTGTGTGTGTGTGTGTGTGTGTGTGTGTGTGTGTGTGTGTGTGTGTGTGTGTGTGTGTGTGTGTGTGTGTGTGTGTGTGTGTGTGTGTGTGTGTGTGTGTGTGTGTGTGTGTGTGTGCGTGTGTGTGTGTGTGTGTGTGCATGCGTGTGTGTGTGTGTCTCTGTGTGTCTCTGTGTCTCTGTGTGTCTGTGTCTGTGTGTCTCTGTGTGTGTGTATCTGTGTCTGTGTGTGTGTGGGGGGGGGGGGGGCATCTTGAATGACTCTCCTTCCACTGTAGCTAAAGGCTATAGACTGGTTACAGGCTACTGTCACGTCTACTCCCGCTCCCCCCTCTCCAGTGCTCGACTTCGCCGGTCTACTAGCCACCGGTACTGGCAACCCAGCTACATTCACGTGGATAATTTTTTGTTATCATTTATTACAACTTATTCTCTATTCAGAGCCGTGCACTAGCCAATCAGGCTGGCTTAAAATATATATCAAATGAAATAAATGAATTTGATTTGTTGTTTGTATTGTCTCCTGACTAATCGGAAATGTAGAAAAATGCAGGAGGTTCCTGGAATCTAATTGGGGTGCTTCCAATCCTTATATATGTCTCTATCCGTCTGACTGAGCTGCACACTAGGTTCTGACTGAGCTGCACACCCGCTTCTGACTGAGCTGCACACCCACTTCTGACTGAGCAGCACACCCACTTCTGACTGAGCTGCACACTAGGTTCTGACTGAGCTGCACACCCGCTTCTGACTGAGCTGCACACCCGCTTCTGACTGAGCAGCACACCCGCTTCTGACTGAGCTGCACACCCGCTTCTGACTGAGCTGCACACTAGGTTCTGACTGAGCTGCACACTAGGTTCTGACTGAGCTGCACACCCGCTTCTGACTGAGCTGCACACCCGCTTCTGACTGAGCTGCACTCCCGCTTCTGACTGAGCTGCACACCCGCTTCTGACTGAGCTGCACACCCGCTTCTGACTGAGCTGCACACTAGGTTCTGACTGAGCTGCACACCCGCTTCTGACTGAGCTGCACACTAGGTTCTGACTGAGCTGCACACTAGGTTCTGACTGAGCTGCACACTAGGTTCTGACTGAGCTGCACACCCGATCCAGAAGGATCCATATGGAATAATGAGAGCAGCAGCGGCCTGTCTGCCAGCGTCTAGTATTACTGAAAGAATCACTGCTGGACCCATGCGATCACTATCATGTCTCTGATGAGAATGCTGAATTAACCGTGTTTATTCAGCAACTGCGTCGGAAAGTTGGGGGGAGGTCAGGAATTCAAATCCCTGGACATTTTCCCTCACATCAATAGACTACTAAAGACCATCATCACCCTTCCAGTGACTTTATGTAGTGTTGAGAGACGACTCTCCACTACAGGCCGTATCAAGACATCAATCAGATCGTCTCAATAATCTAGCCCAGTTGTTCTTCGAAAGGGAATTCAGTGACTATGATGCAATAATCTCCACCTTCAACACCAATCCTAGGCGTCTAAGTCGTGTGCTTTAAAACGTGAAACACACAAGAAATGTTACGCCTGAATATTTACTGTTCATAGGATGTAGCCTCATGTTTTCATGTCTACCCTGGTAGGCTTATATGTGTTGGATTCAAAGTGAGCTTCTGTATTCATACCCGCCATGATATTAGGCTATGTATGATCATTTCATATTTTCATGCCTATACAGTAACGTTTGCTCATTTAAAGTGAGCTATTCATTTCATACCCGCCGTACAGTTCAAGGTATAGGCCTAAAGTGTTGGTATGGTATTGTGTGTCACGGTTTTAATATGGTGAACAGTGTGCACTTTTGGGCTTAATGAAAACCCTTTCAGGGCATTCTATTCTTCCTTGCTTCTTTGTGCAATAAGCTGTTTGCGCATATTCCAATCCAGTGGCGAGCTGATGTCCAGCAGGACCAATGGTCCTGAATCTACCTGTTGTTCTGTACTGTAGATCGCTCCTTTAACTGGGAATGGCCGATCTAATCTGATAATGTATGTTGATTATTTCATGACACCACATGAAATAAGGTTAGACTGTCGGACTGAACACTTCATACATTAGCTGTATTTTGTGACGGTAACATTTTTCCAATTTTATCACTTGTCTGCGGCTGTAAAATCTTTCATATTTTTTTGTTTGTTTCTTTGTTTGTTTTTCTCTCTCTGAGTATTGGGATGGCAGCGTAGCATAGTGGTTAGAGTGTTGGACTAATAACCGAAAGGTTGAAAGTTCAAATCCCTGAGCTGACAAGGTACAAATCTGTCGTTCTGCCCCTGAACAAGGCAGTTAACCTACTGTTCCTAGGACATCATTGAAAATAATAATTTGTTCTTAACTGACATTAAAAAAAGGTTAAAAATAAAATGGAGGTTATAGACGTGTTGTGTGTTTCCTTACTGTTGTACTCAGACAGTCTGCCTGCTTTGTCAGCAGTGTTGTAGTAAGCGGTTGCGTAGTTCGCACTGTGGTATTTTTTGGTTACATTTATCCTGTATTATGTTTTAAATAATCCAATGTGAATCACAAATTTTCACTTAAATATGTCAGGTATTTTTGCCGGAAAATGTTAGCCCAGCCACTTTTACTTATGTCCAGCCACACAGCTATCCCTGTCTACGCCGCTGCCCCAAAGCTCTCACTTCCTTTTATCTACTTTAATCCACTGGGGAGTTTGCTAGTAATTTCAAAATGTATGTAACCACAGCAGCAAAACCTGTTATTGAGCATACAGCAATACGTTTTGCCAGCAGGGATAACTGGTGAGAATAGCAATAAAAAGTAGATGAGTGAGGCTAACAAAGTTATTTATTCAATAGAGAAAATATAGAGAGGCTGTTTGTCGAAGTTATTTGATGTTTTTATGGGTTAGCATTGGCGCGACATGACCTACAATCTACAGTAGCAGAGGTGCACAGTTATACAAAAGCAGAATTAGTACAGTTATGCAGGAAACGTATACTGTTACATATCCACAACACATCCATACATCGTTTATATACATACATAGAAAATATTGTGGGCCTTGCGATACGTGATGTGTCATTGAACCTATATTGTGGGCCTTGCGATATGTGATGTATCATTGAACCTATATTGTGGGCCTTGTGATATGTGATGTATCATTGAACCTATATTGTGGGCCTTGCGATATGTGATGTGTCATTGAACCTATATTGTGGGCCTTGCGATATATGATGTGTCATTGAACCTATATTGTGTATATTGTGGGCTTTGCGATATGTGATGTGTCATTCATTAGATCCAAAACATTTAAGCATATATCTGTGTAGTATGTCCATGTTTTTGTATCAGTATGTGTTTACCTGTGCAAGTGCATCAGTGTGATGTCTAGCAGTCTCTGTGAGATGTGTGAGTGTGTGTGTTTGCCTGTACATAGTCTCTGGTTCCTCTTGGGGCAGTGCTGGCCCAGTTTCCAACAGTGGCAGTCGTGTGTGTATACGTGGTGAAGAGTTGTGTATGGTGTGTGGTGTGTGTGGTGTGTATGTGGTGAAGTGGTGTGTGTGTGAGTGTGTGTGTGTGTTGAAGCGGTATGTGTGTGTGTGTGTGTGTGTGGTGTGTGTGTGTATGGGAAGTGTGTGTGTGTGAAGTGTGTGTGGTGTGTATGTATGGTGTGTATGTATGGTGTGTGGTGTGTATCTGGTGAAGCTGTGTGTGTGTGTGTGTGTGTGTGTGTGTGTGTGTGTGTGTGTGTGTGTGTGTGTGTGTGTGTGTGTGTGTGTGTGTGTGTGTGTGTGTGTGTGTGTGTGTGTGTGTGTGTGTTTGTCTAGGTCTTCTTGGGGCAGTGTGGGCCCAGTCTCCAGCAGTGGCAGATGGTGTTGAAGAGGCGACAGCGGCAGGAGGCACAGGGGTCACAGCAGGGGGTGTGAGGGGCACAGCTATCCATCAGACGACCACACCGCCGGGCAGGGGCTGCAGGCTCGTGTTTCTGAAACTTCACCCACAGGGAAAGATATGTTGGAACGCCAAATATCAGTCATTGAGAAAAATATTATTTACATACTGAATCACCTAACATCACCCATAGACAAATACATACTGAATCACCCAACATCACCCATAGACAAATACATACTGAATCACCCAACATCACCCATAGACAAATACATACTGTATTTGCTCTGAAATGCACTGTCAACTGTGGGACCTTATACAGACAGATGTGTGCCTTTCCAAATCATGTCCCATCAATAGAATTTACATCAGGTGGACTCCAATCAAGTTGTAGAAACATCTCAAGGATGATCAATGGAAACAGGAGGCTGAGCTAAATTTCGAGTCTCATAGCAAAGGGTCTGAATACTTATGTAGATAAGCTATTTCTGTTTTTTATTTTGAATACATTTTCTAAAATTTCTATTAACCTATTTTCGGTTTGTCATTATTGGGTATTGTGTGTAGTGTATTTAGATCTGTGTGCTCGAGAGGAATCCGATGAGTGCTAACGGTCCCTTTACACCAGGAAGCGGCATCGTGCGGTGAAACATCGTAAGCCATTCGCTATCAACGGAAGGAAAGTGAGAAAAGCGTAGTGGGCAGGGGACAGTCGAGCGATGTAAGCATGGGCAAGAGAGTTGAACATAGCAGGATTAATGTTGGGGAAAGCTGAACTTTATTCTCCACCCGGCACAGCCAGAAGAGGACTGGCCACCCCTCATAGCCTGGTTCCTCTCTAGGTTTCTTCCTAGGTTTTGGCCTTTCTAGGGCGTTTTTCCTAGCCACCGTGCTTCTACACCTGCATTGCTTGCTGTTTGGGGTTTTAGGCTGGGTTTCTGTACAGCACTTCGAGATATTAGCTGATGTACGAAGGGCTATATAAAATAAACTTGATTTGATTTGATGATTCAAATCCTCTGTGATATCGCGATGCGAGTGACTAATCGAAGCTCACAATAGCATCCAAACCCTACTGGATTGGCTGAGAATGGCTGTTGATACATAGCACTACCTAGCATGCTTGCTAGCTTGCTTGTTAGCACCCACATGAGGGCGAGGCTAGGGTGGCTATACGAGTGCCTTCAGAAAGTATTCATACCCATTGACTTATTCCACATTTTGTTGTGTTACAGCCTGAATTAAAATGTGATTAAATATTATTTTGTAATCTCACCCATCTACACACAATAGCCCATAATGACAAAGTGAAGAAAAACAATTGAGACATTTTTGAAAATGAAATACAGAAATATCTAATTTACATAAGTATTCACACCCCTTGGTCAATACATGTTAGAATCAACTTTGGCAGCGATTACAGCTGTGAGTCTTTCTGGGTAAGTCTCTAAGAGCTTTCCACACATGGATTGTACAATATTTGCCCATTATTATTTTTTTATTTCTTCCAGCTGTCACATGAGTGGACGCTGGAGAGACGAAGCAGGAACGGGGAGTCACATTTAATAAAGGAAGGACATGGAACGAGACAAGTACAGCAGACGGGGAGCAGACGTGACACAAGCTCCGTCAAATTGGTTGTAGATCATTGCTAGCTCACAGAACAGGGCTCCGGGCAGCCGAGCGGAAATGGAGGAAAACTCGCCTCCCTGCGGACCTGGCATCCTTTCACTCCCTCCTCTCTACATTTTCCTCTTCTGTCTCTGCTGCTAAAGCCACTTTCTACCACTCTAAATTCCAAGCATCTGCCTCTAACCCTAGGAAGCTCTTTGCCACCTTCTCCTCCCTCCTGAATCCTCCCCCCCCCCCTCCTCCCTCTCTGCAGACGACTTCGTCAACCATTTTGAAAAGAAGGTCGACGACATCCGATCCTCGTTTGCTAAGTCAAACGACACCGCTGGTTCTGCTCACACTGCCCTACCCTGTGCTTTGACCTCTTTCTCCCCTCTCTCTCCAGATGAAATCTCGCGTCTTGTGACGGCCGGCCGCCCAACAACCTGCCCGCTTGACCTTATCCCCTCCTCTCTTCTCCAGACCATTTCCGGAGACCTTCTCCCTTACCTCACCTCGCTCATCAACTCATCCTTGACCGCTGGCTACGTCCCTTCCGTCTTCAAGAGAGCGAGAGTTGCACCCCTTCTGAAAAAACCTACACTCGATCCCTCCGATGTCAACAACTACAGACCAGTATCCCTTCTTTCTTTTCTCTCCAAAACTCTTGAACGTGCCGTCCTTGGCCAGCTCTCCTGCTATCTCTCTCAGAATGACCTTCTTGATCCAAATCAGTCAGGTTTCAAGACTAGTCACTCAACTGAGACTGCTCTTCTCTGTATCACGGAGGCGCTCCGCACTGCTAAAGCTAACTCTCTCTCCTCTGCTCTCATCCTTCTAGACCTATCGGCTGCCTTCGATACTGTGAACCATCAGATCCTCCTCTCCACCCTCTCCGAGTTGGGCATCTCCGGCGCGGCCCACGCTTGGATTGCGTCCTACCTGACAGGTCGCTCCTACCAGGTGGCGTGGCGAGAATCTGTCTCCTCACCACGCGCTCTCACCACTGGTGTCCCCCAGGGCTCTGTTCTAGGCCCTCTCCTATTCTCGCTATACACCAAGTCACTTGGCTCTGTCATAACCTCACATGGTCTCTCCTATCATTGCTATGCAGACGACACACAATTAATCTTCTCCTTTCCCCCTTCGGATGACCAGGTGGCGAATCGCATCTCTGCATGTCTGGCAGACATATCAGTGTGGATGACGGATCACCACCTCAAGCTGAACCTCGGCAAGACGGAGCTGCTCTTCCTCCCGGGGAAGGACTGCCCGTTCCATGATCTCGCCATCACGGTTGACAACTCCATTGTGTCCTCCTCCCAGAGCGCTAAGAACCTTGGCGTGATCCTGGACAACACCCTGTCGTTCTCAACTAACATCAAGGCGGTGGCCCGTTCCTGTAGGTTCATGCTCTACAACATCCGCAGAGTACGACCCTGCCTCACACAGGAAGCGGCGCAGGTCCTAATCCAGGCACTTGTCATCTCCCGTCTGGATTACTGCAACTCGCTGTTGGCTGGGCTCCCTGCCTGTGCCATCAAACCCCTACAACTCATCCAGAACGCCGCAGCCCGTCTGGTGTTCAACCTTCCCAAGTTCTCTCACGTCACCCCGCTCCTCCGCTCTCTTCACTGGCTTCCAGTTGAAGCTCGCATCCGCTACAAGACCATGGTGCTTGCCTACGGAGCTGTGAGGGGAACGGCACCTCAGTACCTTCAGGCTCTGATCAGGCCCTACACCCAAACAAGGGCACTGCGTTCATCCACCTCTGGCCTGCTCGCCTCCCTACCACTGAGGAAGTACAGTTCCCGCTCAGCCCAGTCAAAACTGTTCGCTGCTCTGGCACCCCAATGGTGGAACAAACTCCCTCACGACGCCAGGACAGCGGAGTCAATCACCACCTTCCGGAGACACCTGAAACCCCACCTCTTCAAGGAATACCTAGGATAAAGCAATCCTTCTGCCCCCCCCCCCCCCCCCTTTAAAAGATTTAGATGCACTATTGTAAAGTGGCTGTTCCACTGGATGTCATAAGGTGAATGCACCAATTTGTAAGTCGCTCTGGATAAGAGCGTCTGCTAAATGACTTAAATGTAAATGTAATTGCTAGACAACCATTTTCAAGTCTTGCCATAGATTTTCGAGAAGATTTAAGTCAAAACTGTAACTCGGCCACTCAGGAACATTCACTGTATTCTTGGTAAGCAACTCCAGTGTATTTTTGGCCATGTGTTTTAGGTTATTGTCCTGCTGAAAGGTGAATTAATCTTCCATTGTGTGGTGGAAAGCAGACTGAAACAGGTTTTCCTCTAGGATTTTGCCTGTGCTTAGCTCTATTACGTAAATTTTTTTATACTGAAAAACTCCCCAGTCCTTAACGATTCCAAGCATACCCATAACATGATGCAGTCACCACTATGCTTGAAAATATGGAGAGTGGTACTCAGTAATGTACTGGATTGGATTTACCCCAAACATAACACTTTGTATTCAGGACAAAAAGATACTTGCTTTTCCACATTTTTTGCATTAGTACTTTAGTGCTTTGTTGCAAACAGGATGCATGTTTTGGAATATTTTTATTCTGTAAAGGCTTCCTTCTTTTCACTCTGTCAATTAGGCTAGTATTGTGGAGTAACTACAATGTTGTTGATACATCCTCAGTTTATTCCCATCACAGCCATTAAACTCTGAAACTGTTTTAAAGTCACCATTGGCCTCATGGTGAGTTTGGATAGAGGCCTGTATCTTTGTAGTGACTGGGTCTATTGATACACCATCCAAAGTGTAATTACTAACTTCACCATGCTCAAAGGGATATTTAATGTCTGCTTTTTTTATCTATCAATAGGTGCCCTTCTTTGCGGGGAATTGGAAAACCTCCCTGGTCTTTGTGACTGAGTCTGTTTGAAATTCACTGCTCGACTGAGGGATCTTACAGATAATTGTATGTGTGAGGTACAGAGATGAGGTAGTCATTCAAAAATCATGTTAAAAACACTATTATTGCACACAGAGTGAGTCCATGCAACTTATTATGTGACTTGTTAAGCACATTTTTACTCCTGAACTTATTTAGTCTTGCCATAACAAAAGGGTTGAATACTTATTGATTCAAGACATTTCAGCTTAAAATTTTTAATTCATTTGTACAATTTCAAAAAACATAATTCCACTTTGACATTATGGGGTATTGTGTGTAGGCCAGTGACAATACATTTCAATTTAATACATTTTAAATTCAGGCTGTAAGTGTAAATGCACTGTAAACCATGTTTGTGTGTGCTGTAAAGGAGGACAGAGGGTGATTTTTCTGACGTCATGCAAAGTCACCTGATATTAAGGGATTTAATGACGGCAGCCAACCACCGGATAGAGGCAAAGACACGTTTATTCGACAGAGGTTCTTTAGAAGCTCATAAATTATTTCCGGACATTTCAGATTGATTAGTATCAGGTTAATTAATTCCTACAGTAATTCTTCCACTTCTGTTCGTAGACAGCTGGTCTTCATACAACCTCTTTAAGCATGATTTAGTACATTGTTCCTGCTATAGTTTTAAGGAGATAAATGTACATTGTTCCTGCTATAGTTTTAAGGAGATAAATGTACATTGTTCCTGCTATAGTTTTAAGGAGATAAATGTACATTGTTCCTGCTATAGTTTTAAGGAGAAAAATGTACATTGTTCCTGCTATAGTTTTAAGGAGATAAATGTACATTGTTCCTGCTATAGTTTTAAGGAGAAAAATGTACATTGTTCCTGCTATAGTTTTAAGGAGATAAATGTACATTGTTCCTGCTATAGTTTTAAGGAGATAAATGTACATTGTTCCTGCTATAGTTTTAAGGAGATAAATGTACATTGTTCCTGCTATAGTTTTAAGGAGATAAATGTACAACTTACTGTAACGTGGTGCTGTCCCTGATGTGGCAAAATCCATCTCCTGGCAAACAGTCTTGCGGGTTTCCCTTGGCTCCAAACTATAGTTCATAGAAATATAAAACAAGGATTTATGATTAGATATGAAACGTATTGCCCCAAATGATGGGTTCAACTTAAGTATACATCTTCAGTGGTTCTAGGACACTTTTCATTTCCACTTTTCAAAAAATGGGCTGGTGTACAGAAATGCCAGAGACAATTTCTGGTCCCAGTCCGACCCTGTGTGAATCCATAATTTGAAGTACATTTGTAATTCAGGTGAACTATTCCTTGAAGAACACAACCTTTTACTATAAATGTCTTAATTACAAAATAATGCCATCATAGAGAGCTCATCTGATGCAGTACATATATAGCATCAGGGGGTGGAGGCTAGCTGAAAAATGTCTACTTTGCAGACCAACCTTGTGATGAATGGTACTTGCTGTACTGCCAGAATGTTGTATGTACAACCACAATTTGTTATTCTTTGTGATAAGAAATCGTACACAACTAATATTTTGCATCTTAATAATTACATATCATGAGTATTGCCAAAAAGCCTAAAGCACAGAGAGGACTAGAGATGGCCATCTGGGTTTTGGCATCTTAATTACAAATTAATCAAATAATTGTGTGCACTTCTTGCTAAAGTAAACCAACCCTGATTCATAAACTTAATGGAGACTTTGTCCCCTGACGGCTTTCAAAGCAGTAACTGCTTTTAGAGACTTCATCTCTTTAACACAAACTCAGATGCAATGACTCATATGATGGCTTAGTCAGTTGATTTCGATTATAGTTTTAGTAATAAAGAGGTAATACCAAAGTATTACATTGCCACATGTTATGCAGAGCAATTAAAATTGTATTTGGCGACATGCGTGGGAACTGCATGTGGTTTAACTGGTCAACTACCATAATTGTATAGGTCATGACTAATGATACGTAAATTGTAAGCTTTTGGTTAAAATCTTGTGAACATAATTTTTTTACAATGAAATAATTAAAATTGTTCGCCATAGTTCCTTAATCCAAACGCAAACCATAGCCCTATGAAGCAATCTGTCAGTAATGGCAAATATACCATACAACCGTGCAAAAGGTGTGATCTTTTCTCTCAGCAACAATAGCGCGCAACCCTGCTTAATAATTAAAACAGAAAACATGCAAAATAGCTTCACCTGAATCATTTTCATGCTGTACATGCGCATCCCTCTTCAGGTCTTCGGCGAAACATAACGGAATAGACACCGAAAGGAGACAAACCCAGAGAAAATGTTTTCCCAACATCTCCACTTCCAATCTTGTAACCGGAATCCGGGTTAATAATAATGTTATGGACCGCAGCACTGTTCAGGTAAAAGCACACTATTAAATTTGACACGTTGGGATAGGCTACTTACAGGTTACTTTTTACCCACTCTGGGGAAATGTATATATTTTTTTTATTTTAAATGTCTTAATATGGTAGCCTATCAATATCGCAGCTCAGAAGGTTCTCGTTCTAGGGAATGGGTTCTCATAAAATGGGTGGTTAAGTGTAGTCAAATATTCCACGCCCACAATTTCTTTCAGACTCTGAAGTAGCCTTCTATTGACCTACCCAATTTTGTTGAATTATGGTTTCCATCCATACATTCCCCCAACTAAGTCAAACAGTAACAAGCTCCCACCGATACTATAGCAAAATGCCACTGTCTGGTAGCAGTTATTTATTTTTTGTTGTCAAGGCCGATGTGATCGTGTAATGCATTGTCAACTGAGATCTACATCTTGATTGATTATGCGCTGTTGCGCTCAGCTTCACTGCGGCCCTCCATGTAGAGGTAAAGGGAAATCTTTCTAACGGTTTAATATGTTATTTACTGACACTGGACGGAACCCACATGCAGGTGTGTTCGAAACATTGATATGGTATTTGGGCCTGGGGTTGGCCTGAATGCGACATCAAGAAACCGGATGTTAAAGACATTAAAGTCCCTCTCCCACGCTTATTACTTGCCGAGGGACATGTGAGGTGAATTGGCGCGCAGACAGCAGGGAGCCTTCCGATGTTCTTTCCAAACACCAGACATTCCTCTCTATGAGCTTATGTACACAATCTGCACATTGTTATTCATTTCCTAAGCCCATGTTAATTAATATATATTAACAGTGGGGATCAGTGGAGGCTCCTTAGAGGAGGATGGGGAGGAACATCCGACTCAGTGAATTTCAGAAAAATGTAAATAGTGAAACATAAAAAAGTTATCCTTTTTAGATAAAACTATACTTTGAAACAAACTGTTTTGCAAGGAAGGTCTACAGTAGCCTCGACCAGTGGCACATAGCCTATTAATGGATGTCAAGGGAAGCCAGCCCCCCCTCTCAAAAAAATAAATACATATTAAATAATTTATCTTTCGTCTCTCTGTATTTCATAATTTTCCTTCAATTCGCAAGAGGCTGAATGTATCTCACCGGAAAAAGCATCGGAGCGAGCGAAACAGTGCCCCTCTGTCTCTGTATGTGTAGGCCATCTACAGTGGGGCAAAAAAGTATTTAGTCAGCCACCAATTGTGCAAGTTCTCCCACTTAAAAAGATGAGAGAGGCCTGTAATTTTCATCATAGGTACACTTCAACTTTGACAGACAAAATGAGAAAAAGAAATCCAGAAAATCAGATTGTGGGATTTTTAATGAATTTATTTGCAAATTATGGTGAAAAATAAGTATTTGGTCACCTACAAACAAGCAAGATTTCTGGCTCTCACAGACCTGTAACTTCTTCTTTAAGAGGCTCCTCTGTCCTCCACTCGTTACCTGTATTAATGGCACCTGTTTGAACTTGTTATCAATATAAAAGACACCTGTCCACAACCTCAAACAGTCACACTCCAAACTCCACTATGGCCAAGACCAAAGAACTGCCAAAGGACACCAGAAACCAAAATGTAGACCTGCACCAGGCTGGGAAGACTGAATCTGCAATAGGTAAGCAGCTTGGTTTGAAGAAATCAACTGTGGGAGCAATTATTAGGAAATGGAAGACATACAAGACCACTGATAATCTCCCTTGATCTGGGGCTCCACTCAAGATCTCACCCCGTGGGGTCAAAATGATCACAAGAACGGTGAGCAAAAATCCCAGAACCACACCTAGTGAATGACCTGCAGAGAGCTGGGACCAAAGTAACAAAGCCTACCATCAGTAACACACTACGCTGCCAGGGACTCAAATCCTGCAGTGCCAGACGTGTCCCCCTGCTTAAGCCAGTACATGTCCAGGCCCGTCTGAAGTTTGCTAGAGAGCATTTGGATGATCCAGAAGAAGATTGGGAGAATGTCATATGGTCAGATGAAACCAAAATAGAACTTTTTGGTAAAAACTCAACTCGTCGTGTTTGGAGGACAAAGAATGCTGAGTTGCATCCAAAGAACACCATACCTACTGTGACGCATGGGGGTGGAAACATCATGCTTTGGGGCTGTTTTTCTGCAAAGGGACCAGGACGACTGATCCGTGTAAAGCAGGGGTGTCAAACTCATTCCACGGAGGGCCTAGTGTCTGCAGGTTTTTGGTTTTTCCTTTCAATAAAGCCCTAGACAACCAGGTGTGGGGAGCTCGTAACTAATTAGTGATGTTAATTCATCAACCAAGTATAAGGGAGGAGCGAAAACCCACAGACACTCGGCCCCCCGTGGAATGAGTTTGACACTTGTGGTGTAAAGGAAAGAATGAATGGGGCCATGTATCGTGAGATTTTGAGTGAAAACCTCCTTCCATCAGCAAGGGCATTGAAGATGAAACGTGGCTGGGTCTTTCAGCATGACAATGATCCCAAACACACCGCCCGGGCAACGAAGGAGTGGCTTCGTAAGAAGCATTTCAAGGTCCTGGAGTGGCCTAGCCAGTCTCCAGATCTCAACCCCATAGAAAATCTTTGGAGGGAGTTGAAAGTCCGTGTTGCCCAGCAACAGCCCCAAAACATCACTGCTCTAGAGGAGATCTGCATGGAGGAATGGGCCAAAATACCAGCAACAGTGTGTGAAAACCTTGTGAAGACTTACAGAAAACGTTTGACCTCTGTCATTGCCAACAAAGGGTATATAACAAAGTATTGAGATAAACTTTTGTTATTGACCAAATACTTATTTTCCACCATAATTTGCAAATAAATTCATAAAAAATCCTACAATGTGATTTTCTGGATTTTTTTCTCCTCATTTTGTCTGTCATAGTTGAAGTGTACCTATGATGAAAATTACAGGCCTCTCTCATCTTTTTAAGTGGGAGAACTTGCACAATTGGTGGCTGACTAAATACTTTTTTGCCCCACTGTATCTGATGCTGTCTGGTCCAAACAAGTATGACATTGTTTCCGCCAAAAGCATTGAATGGAATGGAAGCCAGCGAGCATTTGGCTTCCCTTGATAAAAAAAGTATTAAAAAATAGCCAAACTGAGTGAGCTCAACTATGTGCACCCCAAAAAGTTGTCAAGGGAAGCCAGCTTGGATTTTGGCATTACTCCTTACAAATCACATCGAGAGCATACGTCATTGACAGAAACCTCTTGAATTGTTGCATCTCGTTGTATTGTTGTCCTCTGGTGGCTATCTAGCTAAAATCAGCCTTTTCCTAAATTAGCCATGGATGGAGATTGGGATTTGTGACTTGTGGTTTTACTTAATTCTCTGTACTGGCCAATGACTATAATGGCGATTCTGATCCAACCATTAATTCATACATTGTTGTGCCCCTGGCCTGAGAGGATGGAGGTTCAATATGTAGCTAGTTGTAGAAAGCTAATGTTAACTAGCTAGCTAATGTTGCCCATGAATAGAAGTTAGGCTTTAGAGCAAACGTTTTAGGCAGGTAGTCTTGGACAACAAAAACTAAAAGCGTGTACTGTATGACAGACTGATAGACCGTTTTGTCACCATGAAAGAGAGGAAGATGGCAGATGCGTTTCTCTACAAGTAGGATGCGTCAATACATTTTTCTACTTGCACGTACGCGCACGCAAACACACACAAACACGTCCACAGAAATTAGAACCACGGACAGCGACATCATATTTAGCTTACGTTGATTCGACTTAATTGTTTTTGTTATCTTTTAGTTGTCACTGCATTAGACTAAGTAGAGGTGATTTGATGATGTTGAAATGTCGAAGTTGAAATGGTGCTGGAATAGTGGAGGCAGCTCCTGTTTTCTTTGCGACTTGCGTTAACTCTCTGTGGTTCTAAATCAATAGTTGTTTAGTGGTCGGAAAATGTCCAAAACATTAACTTGCTTGACCATGCTGTAGGTAATGCAACTGTCTGTTACTTGCAATATGTGGAATAAAGCGGACAGAGGTTGCTATCTGGTTTTGTGATAAAAATTAAGGTATGGTTGAATTTATTCTGCCACTGTCTTCTTATAGTCTCTGCCTTTAGGCCTATATATCACGGTAGCAAGGCATATGAAATAACAGTTTATAGAGCAAACAGGACTATTATCACAACACATAGGTTGTAATATGCCATTTTTCTGTCTTCCTCAGTGATTTTACCCACGCACCGCTACTGGCCTCAACAGACCTAGGAGGCTCATAGTTCTCACCCCCTTCCATAGACTTACACAGTAATTATGATGACTTCTGGAGGACGTCCTCCAAGAGCTCTTGCAGTATGAACTGACATGTTGTCCATCCAATCAAAGGATCAGAGAATGAATCTAGTACTGAAAGCATAAGATACAGCTAGCTAGCACTGCAGTGCATAACCTATGGTTGAGTAGTTGACTCAAAGAGAGAGACAAACAATAGTTGAACAGTTTTGGGGAAAAAATGAGAATTAGCAGAGAGAGAGAGATACTGTAGCTATATTTTGTTGTATTTCTTTCACTTTCATTTAACTAGCTAATGCAGCTAATTTAACATACTCAACAACCTGACTCAAACAGAGAAGAATGCTATTTATGTTAGCTAGCTGGCTAAGGCAATCCAACATTCTAACTCTTCCAAGTCAAGGTAAACTTTCGGTTTGATTCATTTATTGTCACAGGGGCCCACCATTTAAACTTCTAAACTGCTTGCTTTACACTGTATTGCGTAATTGTACACATGGATTGGATTGTGGCTTTACTAACGGGTTGGTTCTAGTAGCTATGTTGACTATGTTGTTAGCTAATATGGTGTGTTTATCAGTTAGCGGATATGGAATGAAGTTTTGGTTTTAAGAGTTTTTTTTCACCTGATCACAGACAGCTGTTGTGTTGTGCACTGAGGTCCACAAGCAAAGGGAAAATGTGAGAGGAGGAGAATGGGTACAGTAAACAGTGTATTCGGGAAGTATTCAGAGCCCTTGACTTTTTCCACATTTTGATATTTTAGTGTTATTCTAAAATGGATGAAATTGTTTTCCCCCCTCATCAATCTACACACAATACCCCATAATGACAAAGCAAAAACAAGTTTTTCAAAATTTTTTGCAAATATATTAAAAATAAAAAATAAAAATATCACATTTACTTAAGTATTCAAACCCTTTAATCAGTACTCTGTTGAAAGACGTTTGGAGCGATTACAGACTTGAGTCTCCTTGGGTATGAGTTTCTCCCACTCTTCAAATCAAATCAAATTTTATTAGTCACATGCGCTGAATACAACAGGTGTAGACCTTACAGTGAAATGCTTACTTACAAGCCCCTAATCAACAAAATGCCGTTTAAAAAATACGAATAAGAATAAGAAATAAAATGAACAAGTAATTAAAGAGCAGCAGTAAAATAACAATGGCGAGACTATAAACAGGGGGTGCCGGTACAGAGTCAATGTGCGGGGGCACCGGTTAGTCGAGGTAATTGAGAAAATATGTACATGTAGGTAGAGTTATTAAAGTGACTATGCATAGATAATAACAGAGAGCAGCAGCGGCGAGGGGGGGGGGGGGGGGGCAATGCAAATAGTCTGGGTAGCTATTAGATTAAGATGTTCAGGAGTCTTATGGCTTGGGGGTAGAAGCTGTTTAGAAGCCTCTTGGACCTAGACTTGGCTCTCCGGTACCGCTTGCCGTGTGCTAGCAGAGAAAGCAGTCCATGACTAGAGTGGCTGGAGTCTTTGACAATTTTTAGGGCCTTCCTCTGACACCGCCTGGTATAGAGGTCCTGGATAGCAGAAGTACTGGGCCGTACGCTCTACTCTCTATAGTGCCTTGCGGTTGGAGGCCGAGCAGTTGCCATACCAGGCAGTGATGCAACTAGTCAGGATGCTCTCGAGGGTGCAGCTGTAGAACCTTTTGAGGATCTGAGGACCCATGCCAAATCTTTTCAGTCTCCTGAGGGGGAATAGGTTTTGTCGTGCCCTCTTCACGACTGTCTTGGTGTGCTTTGACCATGTTAGTTTGTTGGTGATGTGGACACCAAGGAACTTGAAGCTCTCAACCTGCTCCACTACAGCCCCGTCGATGAGAATGGAGGCGTGCTCGGTCCTCCTTTTGCTGTAGTCCACAATCATCTCATTTCTCTTGATCACGTTGAGGAAGAGGTTGTTGTCCTTGCACCACATGGCCAGTACTCTGACCTCCTCCCTATAGGCTGTCTCGTCGTTGTCGGTAATCAGGCCTACTACTGTTGTGTCATAGGCAAACTTAATGATGGTGTTGGAGTCGTGTCTGGCCGTGCAGTCATGAGTGAACAGGGAGTACAGGAGGGGATTGAACACGCACCCCTGAAATGTGTTGTTACCTACCCTTACCACCTGGGGACGGCCCATCAGGAAGTCCTCAATCCAGTTGCAGATTTACACGCTGAAGCTATGTTGCGCTTGGTGACCTCTGACTGTTTCATCCTAACATCCTTGGTGCCGACGTGGATAACAATATCTCTATACTCTCTACACTCGCCAGTTTTAGCTTTAGCCAGCACCATCTTCAGATTAGCCTTAACGTCGGTAGCCCTGCCCCCTGGTAAACAGTGTATGATCGCTGGATAATTTGTTTTAAGTCTAATACTGCGGGTAACGGAGTCGCCAATGACTAGGGTTTTCAACTTGTCAGAGCTAATGGTGGGAAGCTTCGGCGTCTCAGATCCCGTAACGGGAGGAGTAGAGACAAGAGAAGGCTCGGCCTCAGACTCCGAGGCCGAGCCTCGAAAACCGGTTGAAAGTTTCTGTCTGCTGAATGAGCGACACCGGTTCCTTCCTGAAGCCATGAGAAAGTTGTCCGGCTGCGGGGACTGTGCGATGGGATTTATACTACTATCTGTACTTACTGGTGGCACAGACGCTGTTTCATCCTTTCCTACACTGAAGTACCCTTGCCTAACAATTGCGTCTGAAGCTGGGCTTGCAGCACAGCTATCCTTGCCATAAGGCGATCGTTCTCCTGTATATTATGAGTACAGCGACTGCAATTAGAAGGCCCCATGTTAATGTTACTACTTAGCTTCGGCTGTTGAAGGTGCTGACGAACCATGTCCAGATAAAGCGTCCGGAGTGAAAAAGTTGAATAAAAAAAAAGTTGTGAGGGAAAACTAAAAATATAAACGGTAATTAAAAAGTAAAAACCGTAAAGTTGTCAGCTAGCAAAGTAAGGTTGGCGACAAAACGCACAGCAACACATCTGCAAGTTGCAAGTTATTCGTATTTTTTTAAACTGCACTGTTGGTTAGGGGCTCGTAAGTAAGCATTTCACTGTAAGGTCTACACTTGTTGTATTCGGCACATGTGACTAATACAATTTGATTTGATTGGATATACTGTCCATTTCTGAAACTCACTTAGATTGTACCTTTGATGATACAGCAGTAGCAATACAAGAATATAACATCTACAAAAAAGACAGGCATGCCTAGGGGGAGGTGTTGGGATATATGTTCAAAGACATATTCCTGCAAAGTAGGGATGCACAATATATCGGTGAACATATCGGCATCGTCCGATATTAGCTAAATATGCCAATATCGGCATCGGCCCGATGTCTAGTTTAACGCTGATGTGCAAAACTGATGTCAAAGCTGACGTGCATACCTATATAACGTAGGTAGACGTAAAATCTTGCGCTACACATGCAACACAGCATTCCTAACTTAGCCCACAATGTCTGCTGTGTGGATCGAGCAGTCAACACGTCGAGCAGTCATTTGAAAGAGTAAGAAAATTTCAGTGAGACAACTCAAAGGCGAAATCCATTAACGCCAAGATAATGGAATTAATTGCCCTTGACAATCAACCATTCTCTATCGTGGGGGATGTTGGCTTTCACAATTGGTCGAGCACCGGTACACACTACCAAGTGCGCTATTTTTCAGTTGTTGCCCGACCGGCGTTACACAGTAATAGCATCACTGCTATTAGCCTAACGACATACTATGAAACGCCATTTGGGTCTTTGCGTGTCAAAAAAGATACGCGTCAAATAACACCATTTGACATAACACTATTTGACGCTTTAAATAAGCTTTTAATTTGACACGTCAAATAGCACAGTTCTATTATATCATTTTGTGTGTTCTGAATTTGCACGTGCAAGTCAGGCGCCACCACTACTATCAGTAGCACTGTCAAGCTGTACAAAAAAGTTTGCAAACAAGTTACACCAGCCACAAACGGTGTGCTTACAATACCACGTTGGTAATAAATCATTATTTGTTTGACCGCAACTTCTGAGGTAGCTATCTAGCTTTAGCTTGGTACCTAGCTAGCACCAATACAACCAGCCTGAAAACAATGACCAGTAGAAACTGCAATCATTTTCATTATTCTTAGCAATGATTTAGGAATCCTTGTGAGTAAGTATTAGCTAGGTAGTTACTTGTTGTTCGCCTATTGAAATTGAACTTCAGTTCATGAAAATAAATAGCTAGCCAGCGACTTAACCCTGTTGCCCAAAGCTAACATTATAAGCAGCCAGCTAGCTTCATCTGGCTAGTGATGCTCGACCAGACAACCGGTTATGTGTCGTGAAGCTAGCCATAACAAGGATTAGGCACAATAGTGGAATTTGCGGTTTGCCTTCAAAATAAAAGTACCTCTTTGAAAGTAATGCAGAAGGTTACAATTGGTGGAATCATGACATATTTAGACTAGATCATGTTAAACAAGGTTGGATTGTGAAGCAATGAAATGCGGGTATCAGTCTACTCGGTGACACCCACAGAACACAACTGTGAAGAGTTTATGCAAATATTAGCGTTGTAGCTCTTATCGCGGGACTGCGACCGTGTGAAATCACCTCCCCAGTCAGCCTATTGTGTGTATTGACATTCATATTGCACTATACATATTTACCTAAGGATTGGGGATCAATGAAATGGGGTATCAGTCTACTCAATAGCCAAGATATTTTTTCCCAACGTCCTCCTCAGAGTTATCAGACTCCAAAACATCCACGCAGTATTGTTTTTCCTTTGGAATAGTGTTCAATACACATAGGTTGACAATAAATGTGGCTAAATTCACAGTTGTTTCAGAGTCCCGCAATAAGAGCTACGACGCTAATGTTCTCTGGGTGTCACTAAGTAGAGTGATACCCCATGTCATTTTGCGGCCTGAAACAGATTGTTATTTTGGAATGTTTTTTGGGATGAACATTGTTTGCATCCATGAGCTAGCTAGCTTTTTTTATGACCAATACTGTAGGTGCACGAGACAACTTTACCAGCATCATAGCATGCGTATCGATGGATTGTTGTGACATATGAAATACGAGTGATAATTTAATCAATGTGTAATAACTATGTAAAAAATGTATGAACGTGTTAAATTATTATGTGACGTGCAGTCATATTCAGGTCCTGATTGGTCAACAAGTTTATTTGACGCATCAAATAGTGTTATTTGACGTGTATCTTTTTTGACATACAAAGACCCAAACGGTGTTCCATAGAAATCCTGGTTGAGAATGAAACAACTGAACAAATGAACAACGAAACAGCACAGCAAGTAAGTGAAAGAAATAGGTTTTGATTACGTTTTACTGGTAATGGGGACATACATAAATGCCAACAAAATAACTTTTGGGTGTGTGTGTGTGTGTGTGTGTGTGTGTGTGTGTGTGTGTGTGTGTGTGTGTGTGTGTGTGTGTGTGTGTGTGTGTGTGTGTGTGTGTGTGTGTGTGTGTGTGTGTGTGTGTGTGTGTGTAACCTGACGGCCTACCCCGGACGATGCTGGGCCAATTGTGCGCCGCTCTATGGGACTCCCAAAATCACAGCCGGATGTGATACAGCCTGGATTCGAATGCTTAAAAGTCCGCAAAAAAATTTCATATCGGTTATCGGTATTGGGGGGGGTTTTGGCAAGGAAAATATCACATATCGGTATCGGCCAAAAATGTCATATCGGTGTGAAGTGTAGAGAGGATCTCATATCAAATATTGTTGAAGTGTTGTGGTTGCGTTGCCTCATCTAAAGCCTCTTCTTTATGGTGCTGCTATAGGCCACCAAGTGCTAACAGTCAGTATTTGGATAATATGTGTGAAAAGCTTGATAGTATATGTGTTGTTAATAGAGAGGTTTATTTTCTGGCTGACCTGAACATTGACCGGTTAGCAGCTAGCTAACTGTCCTCTCAATAAGAAGCTTCTAAATGTGACTGATGTAATATGTCTGTAATATGACACAGGTTATCACTCAACCAACTGAACTGCATACCAATAGTGTTGGATCTGTGACATCCACTTGTATTGATCATATCTTCACTTTGCTCCAAATCAATATCAGTTCCCATTGGCAGAAGGGACCGTAACATTGTGGAAATAACACGGAAAGCAAAAGTGCCAAAGGTTGGGCCTAAAGTAATTTCTAAGAGATCATACAAAATATCTTATATGTTGAAGGTGTAAAACGTGTGATGTGCATGAGGAAGTGAATCCAAATGCAGCACTGGAAGTATTTGTTAAAGTATTCATGCCAATTGTTGACAAGCTCCTGTTAAGGAATTAACTGTATGAACTGTTAGAGCCCTCACCTGGACAAAAGGAACACCTATGTGAGAATGCTATTCATTGACTACAGCTCAGCGTTCAACACCATAGTGCCCTCAAAGCTCATCACTAAGCTAAGGACCCTGGGACTAAACACCTCCCTCAAAAGGTTCTACAGCTGCACCCTCGAGAGCATCCTGACTAGTTGCATTACTGCCTGGTATGGCAACTACTCAGCCTCCAACCGCAAGGCACTACAGAGGGTAGTGCGTACGACCCAGTACATCACTGGGGCCAAGCTTCCTGCCATCCAGGATCTCTATACCAGGCGGTGTCAGAGGAAGGCCATAAAAATGATCAAAGACTCCAGCCACCCTAGTCAGCATGCATGTAGAGAAGGGCACTCAACTTGGACTGCACTGACTCAGATGACAGATGATTGGTTAAAATAAATGGATAATAAGATCATAGTTGGAGCTGTATTGTTAGATTTCAATGCAGCCTTTAATGTTATGTTATGTCACAATCCATCGCATGGTCGGAGAGTTATTTATCCAATAGAACCCAGAGAGTGTTCTTCAATGTACATTAGATATGTACAGTGCTGTGTACCTAAGGCCAGTTGCCTTGGGCTGTTACTCTTCTCTACAAATGATTTGCCACTGGTCTTACACAAAGCTAGAATGACAATGTATGCAGATGATTCCACACTCTACATGTCAACACCCAAAACCAGTGAGCTCACTGACATTATAAATAAGGAGTTACAGTCAGTATCAGAATGGGTGATTAATAATAAACTGGTCTTAAATACAACTAAAACTAAAAACATTGTATTCTGTTCAAAACATTCTCTAAGGTCTAAACCTCAACTGGAGATAAAGGGTGTGACCATTTAGCAAGTTGAGGAAGCTGAACGATAACATTGGATGGTCAATTAGGCCAGCACACAATTGACCCAGGGTCGTCCGGGTTTGGCCGGTGTAGGCCGTCATCGTAAATAAGAATTTGTTCTTAACTGACTTGCCTAGTTAAAGGTTAAATAAAAAAAATATTTAAAAAATCATGGTCAAGTCATATTGACAAAATTGTTGTAAAGATGGGGAGGGGTGACACAAAAATCAACTGTACTAGTTCTTCAGACTCTGGTCTTGTACCATCTTGATTACTGTCCAGTAACATGGTCAAGTGCAGAAAAGAAAGACCTAGCAAAGCTGCAGCTGTCTCAAAACAGAGCAGCACACCTTGCCCTTAACGGCACATACATAACTAACATCAACAACACGCATGCCAATCTTTCCTGGTTGAAGGTTGACGAGAGATTAATTTAAGATTATCTGCATAAACAAATAACGGTTAGCTGCGACATCCATACATACCCCACAAGACATGCCACCAGGGGTCTCTTCACAGTCCTCAAGTCAAAAACGAATTCACAGCAATGCACAGTATTATACAGAGCCATGATCACATGGAACTCCCATCTCCAAATACTCAAGCAAACAGCAAAATTACCTTTAAAAAAATACATCTCATGAAATGGCGGGGACTGTGAGGGGACACATACACAAACACGCACACACAGACACACTTTAACACACACATTTTTTGTTGTTGTTGTATTGTTAGTATTCATTTTTAGTTGTATTGTTTGTATATCATTGTATTTTAAATGTATGTGACTCTCGTTGCCTATCAGTGTATCAGTGTTTTGTTACTTGTCATGTTTTGTGTTTTTTGTGGACCCCAGGAAGAATAGCTACTACCTCTGCAAAAGCTAACGGGGATCCAAATAAACAAATAAATAAACAAATAAATAACCATTCAGAAGATCGATAGGAGCAGAGCTTTTTATCATGTCGTAAATCTGAAGAGGCTGTGGACCCGATCAGCATGTTTCTCTGTCAAGCCCCAAAAAATATCATAGGCCTTACCTATACATCAATCATTGTGGATATACTTTATGTGAACTGTTAAGTATTGAGTTACATGCCCAGCTACAAGGAGTTCATGGGGGTGTGGTTTCGGGTTCACAGTTGACACTGTTGTGAAGTGATCTTACCTGACATGTGAATGTTATATTGATCCAAATTTCTTAGGAAAAACCATTAAAGTTTGTCTTCAGCTGTCCTTTCTACTACTTGAGAGATGTTACTGCTCCAGCAGTTGATGAGTCTGGTGGGGCAGAAGCAGGAGTCATTTCAGTGGAGCTTCCAAGGGGAAGCTGTGAGTCAGCTGGGATGGCTTTATGTGGTTATAACAGAGACCAGCTGGTTGTAATCAGGTTACATGACGTCTTCGCAGCCAGAAAACCAGTTTACAACCAGAAAATGACATCAATAAGACATCATGTGCAATATTTTGCTCGCTGGGTTACTTGTGCAGGTTATAAAAGACCCACATCTTAGTTCATATTGCAAGAATCATACCTTAATTCAATCGTTGCACATAACGGATTTCTGCACTGGGCTTCCAGGAGTGAGTTTTTCAAAGGCTTTAAAAATAAGGTTCAAAAGCTCCGCAAAAGGACTCATGAGGCCAATGTATATAAAAAATAAACTGAAAACTGTAGGAATTACATTTTTATCAGAATTTCCCTCTCAGTCCAGATGTTCTTGAGCTGAGAGTCGACAGCCAACCATAACTGCCCTGCAGGGCCGGCGCCAGAACAAATCAGTTGGACAGGAATTTGATTTCTATAGGCGGGCCGGTGTTTTTCACGGGACCTCCTGTTGTTAATGGGTGTTAGAATAAAAACCATAGACCAGGGTACCCCAACTGGCGGCCCACGCGGGATGAATTTGGCCCGCGGGTGGTTTTATTTTTTATTTTTATTTTTTTTTTCGTGGTTGGACAAATAATACACATTTGATCGTATACAAATGGAAGCAATGTTTGAAATGATTATATTTTAGTCAAACATGTCTGTTTGGGCTTCTTACGGTCAATTGGCAGTCTACAAATTATTTGAAATTATGTTCCGGCCACCCGACCATCCACTCAAGACAAAATTGTCCGTGGCTGAATCTAGTTGATGATCCCTGCTATAGAAGTTTGGAGAAGCTTACAATTTAACCTACCGTGCCAGTTATGATTAAACTGCATGAATAAAAGTATGTGGACACCTCCTCGTCGAACATCTCATTCCAAAATCACTGGCATTAATATGGAGTTGATCCCCCCTTTGCTGCTATAACAGCCTCCACTCTTCTGTGAAGGCTTTCCACTAGATGTTGGAACATTGCTGCGGGGTCTTGCTTCCATTCAGCCACAAGAGCATTAGCGAGGTCGGGCACTGATGTTGGGTGATTAGGCCTGGTTCGCAGTTTGCGTTCCAATTCATCATATGTGTTCGATGGGGTTGAGGTCAGGGCTCTGTGCAGACCAGTCAAGTTTTTCCACACCGATCTCTACAAACCATTTCTGTATGGACCTTGCTTTGTGCACGGGGGCATTGTCATGCTGAAACAGGAAAGGGCCTTTGCCAAACTGTTTCCACAGTTGGAAGCACAGAATCGTCTAGAATGTCATTGTATGCTGTAGCGTTAAGATTTCCCTTCACTGGAAATAAGGGGCCCGAACCATGAAAAACATCTCCAGATCATTATTCCTCCTCCACCAAACTATACAGTTGGCACTATGCATTGGGGCAGGTAGTGTTTTCCTGGCATCTGCCAAACCCAGATTTGTCCATCAGACTGCCAGATGGGGAAGCATGATTCATCACTCCAGAGAACGCGTTTCCACTACTCCAGTGTCCAATGGCGGCGAGCTTTACACCACTCCAGCCGACGCTTCTGTGGTGCTGTTTGCCACCGGCCATGGAAACCCATTTCAAACAGTTCTTGTGCTGACGTTGCTTCCAGAGATGATTTTTACACGCTACTCACTTCAGCACTCGTTCTATGAGCTTGTGTGGCCTACCACTTTGCAGTTTAGCCGTTGTTGCTCCTAGACGTTTCCACTTCCCAATAACATAGCTTACAGTTGACCAGGGCAGCTTTAGCAGGGCAGAAATTTGACAAACTGACTTGTTGGAAAGGTGGCATCCTATGACGGCGCCACGTTGAAAGTTACTGAGCTCGTTAGTAAGGCCATTCTACTGCCAATGTTTGTGTATGGAGATTGCATAGCTTTGTGCTCAGTTTTATACACCTGTCAGCAACGGGTGTGGTTGGAAATAGCTGAATACACTAATTTAAAGGGATATCCACATACCTTTGTATATACAGTGCATTCGGAAAGTATTCAGACCCCTTGACTTTTTCCACATTTTGTTACATTACAACCTTTTCTAAAATTGGTTAAATTGTTGTTTTTTCCTGATCAATTTACACACAATACCCCATAATGACAAAGCAGAAACAACCTTTATTTGACTAGGCAAGTCAGTTAACCAATTCTTCAATGGAAGACCTAGAGCTGGCCGCCTGGCCAAACTGAAAGGTCTTACCAAAGACTGAATGTTCCTGAGTGGCCGAGTTACAGTTTTTACTGAATTTTTTTTGAAAATCAATGGCAAGAGGGGAAAATTGTTGTCTAGCAATGATCAACAACCAATTTAACAGAGATTGAAGAATTTTGAAAAGAATAATGGGCCAATGTTGCACAATCCAGATGTGAAAAGCTCTTAGAGTGTCACGCCCTGACCTGAGATATCTCTGTTTTCTTTATATTTTGGTTATGTCAGGGTCTGACTAGGGTGGGTACGTTAGTTTTGTATTGTCTAGGGTTTTTGTATGTCTAGGGTTGTTGTAGGTCTAGGTGATTTATATGTCTATGGTGGCCTGTTATGGTTCCCAATCAGAGGCAGCTGTTTATTGTTGTCTCTGATTGGGGATCATATTTAGGTAGCCATTTTCCCTTTTGTGTTTGTGGGTTCTTGTCTATGTGTAGTTGCCTGTCAGCACTCATTTGTATAGCGTCATGGTTCGTTTTGTTATTTTGTTAGTTTTGTTCAGTGTTCATTCTTAGATTAAAGAAGAATGTACGCATACCACGCTGCGCCTTGGTCTCCTCCTTTTGACAGCCGTGACATAGAGACTTACCCAGAAAGACTAACAGCTGTAATTACTGCCAAAGGTGCTTCTATAAAGTATTGACTCAGGGGTGTGAATACTTATGGAAATTAGATATTTCTGTACTTAATTTTCAATAAATGTGCAAACATTTCTAAAAACATGTTTTCACTTTGTCATGATGGGATATTGTGTTCAGCTGGGTGAGAGAAAAACATTTATTTCATCAGTTTTAAATTCAGGCTGTAACACAACAAAATGTGGAATAAGTCTAGGGGTATGAATGCTTTCTGACGGCACGGTAGCTATTGCCCAACATCTATCCTCCATGGCCTCCTCTCAGTCCTCACATACAAAACCGAACACAAATCTGACAATCAAGAATCTGATCTCCAGCAATGTGTAGTGTAAAGTATAGAGCCGGAAAGCATGGGGAAGGGGAAGAACATAATTTACAGATGTAGGATCTTAATTTAATAATCCTGTTGTGGGAGAACTTTCCTGCAATGCAGAAAATGTAAAACATGTAATGTATTTGAGGTTTAAAAAAGCTGATAAAATTTGTAATTTCCACTTTAACATTTCAGATTTGCCCTAATGAAAAATATATCAACCAATACAAAAAGTCCATTAATTACAATCCACATAATAATTCACACTTCCTGTTGCTGCAGGATTATTTTCCTGCTGTCGGAAACTGGCTAAAATTAAGATCCTATATCTGTATCTCCAAGACATAGTGTATCTTTTTTAGTCGAACCCGCAGGAAAGGAGTTCAACTGCATTCTGCTTAAAAATTTCTAACCATGTCAAATCTTTGTACTTTTTATCACAAGTGCACATCTTGGAAGTGAATCCTCTTGGCACTCGGTGGTGAAATATATATATCCCGATTGCATTTGTACTCTCAAAGTAGTGTTTCCTGTTCTTAAGCCAATGCTGTGACTGCATGGGAAGCAAATAGAGCTAGAAGCTTTAGATATCTGAAAGATGGAACTATATTTGGAAAATAATATTAGGAAAATGGAAATACTAACAGGCTGTTTGTCCATTATAATGTACTTCACCTCATTTAAGTGAGTGATTTAAATGTACCCTTTTTATTACCTAAAAATAAGTGAGGGGCCCAATATTCCTGAGGGCTATTATGTCAGTATCCGCTATTAGGCCAAGGGTAACAGGTAGCCTAACGGTTAGCCCAGTAACCAAAGGTTCACTGGTTTGAATACCTGGGCTGACAAGGTGAAAGATCTGTCTACGTGCCCTTGAGCAAGGCACTTAAACTAAATTTGCTCCAGGGGTGCTGTAAAACAACACATTTCACTGCACCTATCTGTATGTGACAATAAAACATCTATTAGCGTTTGTGACAGAGCGGTTTCTGTTTTCTTCCCTCAAAATGTCTTACATCTAAGGCCCAGTGCTCTCAAAATTCTGTTTTTCCTGTGTTAGATATTTCTGTGTCAAATTGTTCCTGTCCTCTTCCAAGAGATTTACTCAGAGCTCGAATGATTCCACTTATGGGTGGTGGGAACTGAACATTAAGTTCCCGACACTTCAGCCTAGGGTTGACTAGATGTGTTAACAGCACCATCTTATGGTGAAAAAGGGGACTTTATAATATTTCTACTTGCCTACCAGCACCTTCTCAAAATCGAATCTAAATCTTGTGTAGAAGAGGATGATCCATTGGCTGGTGAAGTCGGAAGAAAAAAACAGTGGAAATACATTTGTTCCTTGATTTTTGGGTTAATGTCCCTTGAAGTAAAGGGTTTGTGTTGTGTGTGACTCAATGACAGAACATAAAGCGTTTTAAGATCAATCAAGTTTATTAGTATTGCTTTTCGCAGGGAGGAGGTACGAACCTGAGTACAGTACTACAGTACTTAGCTTGGTAGAAAAGAGATTGATGTAAGGCAGTTAGACACATATTGCAGTATATCTTCACTTGATTATTATACAACCAAGGCATTAGATGAGAGCAGAACAAGTGTTGGAAATCAATACTCATAAACAGTATATTTCTGGAATCCTTAGACACACAGAACCCCCCCCCCCCCCACACACACCTTATATGAAAACTTCAATCACCCATTAACGCAGTCACTACAAGCAAGAATCTGTACATGAAGTCTATTCACTCGTAGCTCATCATCAGTCCATCTTGGAATCATCTACTTTTCCAGGTCCCAGGTCAGAATCAAATGCAGAATTCCACGTCATTCTATGGAGTTGTTGAATTTATAAAAGCGTCTGGTGAACAATCAATGGCCGCAGATGACCAGTACGCCCCGTGACCCTTGAGTAGCCTTTGGATTTCTGAGCTGGATTGACAGAGAGTGGGTAAAAAGGTCAGAGGTCAAATTAAACATCCGTTACATCATGAAGCACAGAGACATAGATGAAGTATCCTATTACGTCTCCATGAGAGGAGGTAAACAGTGATCTGTACATCATATGGATCTGTTAATTGGAGTTTAATATTATTTACAGATCTGATAACCTGTAAAACATCTAGCTCAGGTTGGCACAAGTAGCTCTGTGGACAGGAGAGATGGATGTGTGTCTAAAGACACAAGATGTCAATGAGGTACCTTCTTCTTTCAGGACATGTCTCCTGGTCAGCCTCCAATGCAGTGGATGATCCCCTGTCTGTGTATGTGTCCACCTCTCCGTCTGTGTCTCTGTGTCTGTCTGTGGCAGTGTCTGTGTCAGAGCTGTTCTCACTGCCTAGGGCTGATAGTCTGCTGCTCTCCGGAGTAAGGCCCTCTGGGCTGGGGGACTTACCACTGAGACAGAGGGACACCATGTTAACACACATACTGTACAAACACATACACACAACACATACATCTAAAAGCTCACAGACAGGGGATACACACACACACACACATACACACACACACACACACAACTGGATCGTGTGGTCAGATCATGTGGGAGATGGGGAGTACATCTAGCTATTTCCATGAGAACTCAGGACCCTTAACAGACACACAAACACACAATCGCCTGATTTCTCAGTCTTCAGACACTAAGAAAGAACAAATCCTCACTTCACTCTCTTCTCCAGGAGCCCAATGTGGGTCTGTCTCTCGTCCAGGGCTGTTTTCAAAGAGTCAATCTCTCGCTGTTTCTCCGACAGATCCCTCTGGAGACGGTGGTTGGTCTCCTCCAGCGTCTCACAGAAAGCCTGTCAGCAAGATTACCACAATAACAGAACCTGGATTATGTTCATGAGGCACCAAACGGAAGAAAACAGAATAAAACAAGGAGGAACTACCTAGACTTGTCCAATAAGAAAAGCTCATTTTTGTTTAATCTTAATAACATTTCCCGTCATATGCCCTGATGAACACAACCCTAGTTCTATTTGGCTCAGTTGGTTGAAGTATGCTGATTGCCACACAATGCTTCAATTATTCACAATTGACATTCCGAGACCATAGCATGGAGCCAGCTAAGTATTTGGTAGGTCTGCTATCTTGATCAGGTCTCTCTAGTAAAATACATGTGTTCTCAATGAGACTAAGCTGGATTATTAAAAGGTTCATGATAATAAAATGTACTGTAGAGATGGCTCACCCTGCTCTCCTCCAGGCTGTCAAAGGGGCCTGGCGGGTCATCCAGACAAAGGAACTGTCTGACCGCTTCACTGTGGGGGAAAGGTCAAAGGTCAGAAAGATGACATGGACATCCTCCAAAATAATTACGATATGTGCACTCACTGCAGATACACACACACACACACACACACACAAAAGACACACTCTTGATTTCTCTTGAAAACGGCATGTTGTGAGACAACCCTGGATAAAATAAAGGTCAAGAGGAAATGCTGTAGTCCACCTGTTGGTGATATCTCTGTGTGCTATGAGGTTCTGTAGGAACGCTTGTAGGCCTAACTGTCTCTCCTCCAGAAACTCCATGTCGTAGTTGTCCTTGAACCAGCGCTTGGGTGGCAGGGATAGTCTGAACCTGGGAAATAACTCCTTTAGCTGAGAGAAAAACACAGAGAGAGAGCAGTTCAATATTTTATTCACATAAATTGCTCCCTCAAGTTGGATTGTGTCAAGTTGATTTTATTTATCGCCTCGTTTGATCTCACCAATTTGGCCCTTGATTTGGCATAATTAAATTAGTCACAGGGAGCCACACAGAGACAAATACAAAGCTCTCCCTCACCCTCCATTTGGCAAATTTGACCATAATTCTATCCTCCTGATTCCTGCTTACATGCAAAAATTAAAGCAGGAATCACCAGTGACTCGGTCTATAAAAAAGTGGTCAGATGAAGCAGATGCTAAACTACAGGACCGTTTTGCTAGCACAGACTGAAATATGTTCCGGGATTCTTCCAATGGCATTGAGAAGTACACCACATCAGTCACTGGCTTCATCAATAAGTGCATCGATGAAGTCGTGTCCCCACAGTGACTGTACGTAAATAACCCAACCAGAAGCCATGGATTACAGGCAACATTTGCACTGAGCTAAAGGGTAGAGCTGCCACTTTCAAGGAGCGGGACTCTAACCCGGAAACTTATAAGAAATCCCGCTATGCCCTCCGACGAACCATCAAAAAGGAAAAGCTTCAATACAGGACGAAGATTGAATCGTACCACACCGGCTCAGACGCTCGTCGGATGTGGCAGGGCTTGCAAACTATTACAAACTACAAAGGGAAGCACAGCCAAGAGCTGCCCAGTGACACAAGCCTACCAGACGAGCTAAAATACTTATATGCTCGCTTTGAGGCAAGTAACACTGAAACATGCATGAGAGCATAGGCTATTCCGGACAACTGAGTGATCATGCTCTCCGCTGCGAGTAAGACCTTTAAACAGGTCAACATTCACAAGGCCGCAGGGTCAGACGGAAAACCAGGACGTGTACTGTGAGCTTGCGCTGACCAACTGGCAAGTGTCTTCACTGACATTTTCAACCTCTCCCTGTCCGAGTCTGTAATACCAACATGTTTCAAGCAGACCACCATAGTCCCTGTGCCCAAGAACCCTAAGGTAACCTGCCTAAATGACTACCGACCAGTAGCACTCACGTCTGTAGCCATGAAATGCTTTGAAAGGCTGGTCATGGCTCACATCAACACCATTATCCCAGAAACCCAAGACCCACTCCAATGTGCATACAGCCCCAACAGATCACAGATGATGCAATCTTCATTTTTTTTTTTATTATCTGCCATTTCCAGCTGCAATAGTCATTTACAACATTAATAAAAATGTTTACACTGTATTTCTGATCAATTTGATGTTATTTTAAATGGACCAAAAATGTGCTTTTCTTTAGTGACCCCAAACTTTTGAACAATAGTGTATGTGAGAATGCTATTCATTGATTACAGCTCAGTGTTCAACACCATAGTGCCCTCAAAGCTCATCACTAAGCTAAGGACCCTGGGACTAAACACCTCCCTCTGCAACTGGATCCTGGACTTCCTGACAGGCTGTCCCTAGACTGTAAGGGTAGGTAACAACACATCCGCAATGCTGATCCCATTACGGGGTCCCGTCGGGGGTGCGTGCTCAGTCCCCTCCTGTACTCCCTATTCACTCATGACTGCACGGCCAGGCACGACTCCAACACCATCATTAAGTTTGCCGGTGACGCAACAGTGGTAGGCCTGATCACGACTCCAACACCGTCATAACCTTGGTCGACGACACAACAGCCTTATCACCGACAACGATGAGACAGCCTTTAGGGAAGAGGTCAGTGACCAGACCGTGTGGTGCAAGGACAACAACCTCTCCCTCAACGTGATCAAGACAAAGGAGATGATTGTGGACAACAGAAAAGGAGGACTGAGCACGCACCCATTCTCGTCGACGAGGCTGCAGTGGAGCAGGTTGAGAGCTTCAAGTTCCTTGGCGTCCACATCACCAACAAACTAACATGGTCCAAGCACACCAAGACAGTCGTGAAGAGAGCACTACAAAACCTATTCCCCCTCAGGAGACTGAAAAGATTTGGCATGGGTCCTCAGATCCTCAAAGGGTTTTACAGCTGCACCATCGAGAGCATCCTGACGGGTTGCATCACTGCCTGCTATGACAACTGCTCGGCCTCCGACCACAAGGCACTACAGAGGGTAGTGTGAATGGCCCAGTACATCACTGGGGCCAAGCTTCCTGCCATCCAGGAACTCTATCCCAGGCGGTGTCAGAGGAAGGCCCTAAAAAATTGTCAAAGACTAAAGCCACCCTAGTCATAGACTGTTTTCTCTGCTAACGCAGGGCAAGCGGTACCGGAGCACCAAGTCTAGGTCCAAAAGACTTCTTAACAGCTTCTAGCCCCAAACCATAAGAATCCTGAACAGCTAATCAAATGGCTACCCAGACGATTTGCATTGCCCCCCCCCCCCCCCCTTCTATGCTGCTGCTACTCTCTGTTATTATCTTATCAATGCATAGTCACTTTAATAACTCTACCTACATGTACATATTACCTCAATTACCTCGACACCGGTGCCCCCGCACATTGACTCTGTACCGGTACCCCCTGTATATAGCCCCGCTATTGTTATTTACTGCTGCTCTTTAATTATTTCTTATCTCTTACTTTTTGGGGGGTATTTTCTTAAAACTGCATTGTTGGTTAAGGGTTGTAAGTAAGCATTTCACTGTAAGGTCTACAACTGTTGTATTCAGCGCATGTGACAAATACAATTTGACTTGATAGAAATAGAATGGGCAGTTCATCCAGTGGAAGGGGCTACTCAGAATTGAGCCCTGGTGTCTGCTGCAGGACCTCACCTTATCGTTGAGTCTGGCGAAGTCTGTGTACCTTCTGAAGATCACCCAGTTCTCTTCCTCATTCCTTCTCACCAAGATTTTATACACCTGGAGTGAAAAATAGACCATGTTATTTTTGTATCATATACTTTATGCCAGGGATCATCAATAGCGACGGGACAATTTGTTCTTGAGCGGATGGTCGGGGGGGCAGGAACATAATTACAAATCATTTGTAGACTGAAAATTG
The DNA here is from genome assembly GCF_029448725.1 of Salvelinus fontinalis. NCBI lineage: Eukaryota > Metazoa > Chordata > Actinopteri > Salmoniformes > Salmonidae > Salvelinus > Salvelinus fontinalis. The sequence goes on along the minus strand of NC_074690.1, from coordinate 17,640,899 downwards.
AGCGAAAGAAGCCCAAACAGATCTAATGTTTGACCATAACATCATAATTTCAATTTGTATATGATTGTGTGTCTCCCTATTATGTGTGGGAATACTTGGGAACAGATTTCTGAAATTACTTCGAGATGATTTCCTGGTGTTTTTACTGTCTTTTATGTCCAACAATAAAAAAATGACAGCAGGACAAACAAAAACAATTTAAATAGAAAGCGTGGGGGGCCAAAAACCACTTTGGCCCGTGGGCTGCCAGTTGGGCAACTCTGCTGTATACACACAAAGACATGGATGTAAGTAACCACAGCCATAACACAATCTTTGCTCAGTTCTGTTAAAGGTATACTCTTATCAGACACTCATTGTATCTCTCAGCACAACTAATCTTTAGATACTACTTTAGTGAGTGTGTTATAAAACCAAGCCAACTACACACAAAAACACAGTATCTGATGCCATTTAAAAAAAAAGATATATATATATATACATACAGTGGGGAGAACAAGTATTTGATACACTGCCGATTTTGCAGGTTTTCCTACTTACAAAGCATGTAGAGGTCTGTAATTTTTATCATAGGTACACTTCAACTGTAAGAGACGGAATCTAAAACAAAAATCCAGAAAATCACATTGTATGATTTTTAAGTAATTAATTTGCATTTTAATTACTTAAAAATCATACAATGTGATTTTCTGGATTTTTGTTTTAGATTCCGTCTCTCACAGTTGAAGTGGACCTATGAAAAAAAATTACAGACCTCTACATGCTTTGTAAGTAGGAAAACCTGCAAAATCAGCAGTGTATCAAATACTTGTTCTCCCCACTGTATATATCTGAAAAGGAAGATAGAAATTACAAAGCTGCATCAATCTTTCTAAAAGGAGATTGTGGTTGTAAGAATAAAATACAGCGACCCTACCTAACTGAATCACACTCCACAGAGTCACTTCCTTGTGACTGGTTGTCTATCTCTGGTAATTTAACAACAGATGCTCATCACACACACACACACACACACACACACACACACACACACACACACACACACACACACACACACTATTAGTTCAGCCTTTTCCATGAATGCGAACACACATGATAGAGGCAGTCACAAAATCATATGGAATTTAACCAGATGGGATGATGATTTTTAAATGTGCCTCCAACAGTGGCAAAGCTATAACTCTTTAAAACAAAATGCTGCATACTACAGTAACTACCATTTAATAACTAATGGAAACTTGAAACATGGATGGAACTTTTAAACCAAGTTCCCTGACATCATGTGTGCAGGATTTTTAGTTCCAGCTTCAACTAATTTGTTTAATCAAATAAGGTGTGATCATAGAATTACAATCAATTAATCATATGGGTGACTCCTTACCGTGAACTTTGCCCTCTCCTCCATGACCTCATAGCCCAGCAGGGTAGGGGTGAGGGGCCTCTCCCAACTGTCCCCTAGAGTACCATCCTCCTCGATCGACCCCTGCTCCCCTCCTCTGGATGTCCTGTACCCCTCGGGGCTGGAACACGCCTGGGGGAGGCTCGGACAGGCTACCGTGGCCCCCCAGGACCCAGTGGCCTTCACCCAGGGGGACTTTCCAGGAGGTGAAAAGCCAGAGCTAGAGATAATTCCCTGGGGGGAGGTCCTCTTGGGCCAGGTCGGGGTCCGTTCCATGGGGACAGGCACTGGGACAAAGGGGGTGGCCATCTTACCTCTTTACCTTCTTGAATAATAAAGCAGAGAAACAGGAGCTTTAGTTGTTACATTGTGATCCATTATCTGTTCGAGAGAGAGAGAGAGAAAGAGAGATATTTGGATACTCACATACTGTATGTAGCCTATCCCTGGCTATTTAGAAACGAATTGCTCTGATTTGGAGAAGGAGATGTGGATACTGGCCAGACCGGAGAAGATACTCCGCATGCCTGACAGCTGTAGATGATAAAGAAACTAAGAAATTCCAGTCAGATTCTCTGGAATCACCGACGAATGCATACCAGATGAAGTTTATGGACAGAACATCTGCATTGTCAATCACTCCCTTCCCGCATTATCCTAGCGGAACAAGACGGAAAATGACCCCTTCCGGACATGGGCAGACGGATATGCTAACGTAAACATGATCATTCCTGCCGAGCATATTAGAACGTTCAAAGTGTGAATATCCGACGCAAATAGGTTTATTTGTCACTCGATGATTTTATTGTAGCCTACTTTGAGTGTTCACAAAATAATTATTAGATCAAAATCATTACATTTTGGCCAACTTTAATTTTTTCTCTCCATTTAGCTAGTTTATGCAAAGACGCACCCAACTGGGCATAAAATATGTTGAATTGCCCTCTGTATTCAGTGGGACAGGTCTGACAATTCACGCCTCTACAGTATGATGCCGCGTTCATGTGCTAGTCGGAACTAAGAAACTCGCACATTTCCGACATGGCAACTATTTATAGCTATACACGTGCCGCGTTCTACGAAACAGCAAGTTTGACAATTCCTAGTTCCGACTAGCGTAAGAACGCGGCATTAGTTTAGAAACTGTGGATGTGTCCCAATTTTATTTTGTTCCCTCTCACGTAAACTAGACATAAAAGCGCACTTCTCTTTCACAATCGGTCACAAACATCATTGGAGCAAAATCCCCTTGTAGAGACCCATGTCCTTCAAAGTTAATTGAAAACAATCACGTCATGATACTCAAATATCTGGGAAATTCCCTACTAGATTGGAAATTCTACAATCCGCTTGCTTGAGTTTTCTATCTTGTTCCAGTGTCCTCTCTCAAAAAGCAAAACCATCAACTCTTTACAAATGTATCATCAAAATCACCAAAACTAATTTGTATACTAGTTTTTTGGGGGGGATAAACTATCAATGACAAACCAGACATGGATGTGTTTGGGTTAAATGCGGAAGACACATTTCAGTTGATTGCATTCAGTTGTACAACTGACCCTTTCCCTTTTCTTACTGTCAACAATATATTACATATATTTATTGTATCTCTGCGGTCACAAAAAAACTACTGTCGCGTGTGGGCGTGTCTAAATCCCTCCATGCCAATTTCCCAGCAAAGGCATTCAAAGATACCGCAAAGTAAAAATATGGGCAGCAAAACCTATATATTTCAACTTGTCTTTTTCGTGTTTTACTTTCATTTTTGTCGCGTTATTAAATATGATGGTATATATTTGCTACTTGACACGTGAAACCAATTATGGCAAAGTACTTCAGATGGTGCCAGAATGTTGCGGTCCTTTTTGAAGAGTCGATGAGCTTGTTTTAGTGGTAAGACTGAAGCAACCGACTGCAGAAGAAAGTCCAGAAGGACAGCTGGGGAAAATTGCATCTGCGCCATCCACGCCTGCATGGCTTGTCGTTTGGGGTTTTAGGCTGAGTTTCTGTACAGCACTTTGTGACATGGGCTATATAAATAAATTTGATTGATTAAGTCGGACAATGATGTGGATGGGCTCAGTGCAACATGGCAGTGTTGCCATTGTTTTATAAAGTATTTCTTTGTAATTTCGAAATAAACATATCTCAAACCTCCATATCAAACACTCACAAACTGTAAATATGTGTGTACATTGTACTTTTAATTGTTGCTAGAGAGCCTCAAATATCACATTAAATTGTCCATATCCACATGAATGCTGGTTCGCGTGGGTCAAACAAAACTGAACATTGCAGTCGAAACTTCATGACCTTTGATCACATGGTTGTTGTGACATTCATGCAGTCGACGTGAGGAGCAAATCGGACCGTTTTTATCCCCATAATGTATCGCACTTTGAAATGCGACTTGACAAAGGTGGTTCCCTCGAACGAGCCCAATCACAACGCCATAACGTTCGGATCCTGAATGTAACTCAAAAGAAACCCGGAAGGGTCTTGTCATCCTATGCCTTCACAAAATTACAACAACGGACACAGAAACCACCGCTTTCGTAGCTACCTAAACGTAAAATGTAAACATTGCTGTGCCTATTTTAAATCAATCAGTTATTTTGTAGCACGCTACTAGCTAACTAATGACGGACTTCTACAGGATCAAGAATATGCCCCAATGCGGTGTCGGTATAAATCAGTCACTAGTTGTTTTGGCGTGGAGTGGTTGTTCGTCCCTAACGTTACTCGCTAGAGAGTTGGACACATTGATAGAAATGAACAGTCTAACATTTTTTTGTTAGCAAAAATTCAAGTTACAGTTTTTTTTCCGACGTCCAGTTGCAATCGTTAACACTGGCAGCGCGAGCACATTATATCAAACCTGCAGGTCAAACGTCATTACGTGAGCTAGCTAGCTTTTAATGGAACATTTATGAATCTGTACTCGGCTCTGTCAAGCCACCAGGGTCTTTTCGTTGCGTCGGGAACAGGAACTCTCAATTCCGCTTTCTCTTTTAGGCAGAGGAGGACAAGCTATTTTCAAGAGGTCCTTATTGTAGGTTCACAATAATTATGGAGCAGCAGCACACGGGCTGTGTGAACCTTTGTAGTCTCACGAGCACTCTACCGGTGATCCCTTATCAAAAATTGACGGACTTGCATTACCTGAGTAAAGGTGGGTTCGGAACCGTATTCAAGGCACAGCATTGCGATTGGCGGACCACCGTTGCCATCAAGTGTCTGAAATTGGATTCTCCTGTTGGCGAAAGGTATGTTTGTTCAAATCAAGATTAAGTACGACTATATGCCATTAGATCTAATCTGACTACAAGCTATCATTGCCTTGTCAGATTTGATGAATATATCGACTAGATAGGCCATGATCATGACTCAAAGTTCCAGTACATTATGTTACACATAAATCATTAGACGAATACGTCTTCTGTACAGGGGAGTTTCATTCATATCCCCGACACTAAATATGAGCATTGACATGGATAATTAACATGCGTTGCTTGCGGTATGGTTTTGTAACCATAATAACCATATCTTTCATGTCAGCAATAAATCATTTACAAAAAACAAAAGGTTTAAATTGATACACACCTTTTTTATAGGGTTCCCACACGGCCACATTTCCATGTTACAGCGTTTGTTTACAGACCGTGACTAACTGACCTTTGCTAATTAACTCTCTGCGTCTCGGAACATCTGTGTGTAAACGTAAGACAGACGCCACAAACGTTTTTGTCACGGAAAAAATACTGTCGGCTGCAACTGTGTTAAAAGTTAAAAGTGTGTATTTTGCATTTGTGAAATTATTTTGATATGAAAGTAGAGGGATTTAGCTTCGAGGCATTTCGCCCTTTTAAATAGAACACGTAAGGTCCTTGGACTCAGAAGTGAAGTTAGGCTCTCTAGTCCAATATTGGGCCAAGGAGAAGTAGATATTACAAGCCTCTTGGCTATGTGCCAAGTTGATTAGAAAATACATTAATTTCACTGTTTTCCATCACTCAGAAATGTACCTTATTTTTTCTATACACACAAAGATTCAATATGAAAATCAATTCCTGTGTCATTTGAATGACTAATGTCAAAATGTTCTCATCATGACTGTGTTTACAGGGAGAGGAATTGCCTGCTGAAGGAGGCGGAGGTGCTTCACAAGGCCAGGTTCAACTACATCATCCAAATCTTTGGCGTGTGCAACGAGCCCGAGTTCTTCTGCATCGTCACTGAGTACATGAGCAATGGCTCTCTGGATCAGCTGCTTCACGAGGTACACCCCGTTAGTAAGAACAGTGTACCTGTTCAAACTAGGGAGTCGAGACTGAGGCACAAGAATCTTGCCATACCAGTCTAGGGGGTTTTCATTTCCTTCACCCACAACTATTTTGAAGCAGTGTATAGGCATAGTCTGTGTTTCCCACAATAATTTTGAATGAAGATGCATGTCATTCAAGCTTTGGTATCAGATTGCTATACTCTCGCTATGACTGAAACGCGAGCGGTGCGATGTCAGCACAATACTTAGCACTGCCATTTCTTCTCATTCCCCCTGTGAGCATGTATTTGGTGGAAGGTAGCTGTTTGAGTTTCCTTTTCCTGTGGGCACAATAAATGTCAGTCTAGCGATGGTTCTGTACTGCTACTGCTCATTTCATGCCAAAGTTTGCAAATAGCAAATAATAGATACAAATTATATACAGTGCATTTGGAAACTATTCAGACCCTTTTCCCACATTTTGTTACGTTACAGCCTTATTCCAAAATTGATTTTTAAAAAGTCCTCATCTACAGACAATACCCCATAATGACAAAGGGAAAACAGTTTTTTAGATATTTTTTAAAATAAATTAGCAAACATAAAAAACATACCTTATTTACATAAGTATTCAGACCCTTTGCTATGAGTCTTGAAATTGAGCTCAGGTGCATCATGTTTCCATTGATCATTCTTGAGATGTTTCTACAACTTGATTGGAGTCCACCTGTGGTTGATGGAATTGTCCCTAGAACTCCGAGACAGGATTGTGTCGAGGCACAGATCTGGGGATGGATAACAAAACATGTCTGTAGTATTGAAGGTCCCCAAGAACACAGTGGCCTCCCTCATTCTTAAATGGAAGAAGTGTGGAATCACCGACACTCTTCCTAGAGCTGGCCGCCTGACCAAACTGAGCAATCGGAGAAGTGTCTTCGTCAGGGACAGAGCTCCAGAGTTCCTCTGTGGAGACGGGATAACCTTCTAGAAGGACAACCATCTCTGCAGCACTCTACCTTTCAGGCCAATATGGTAGAGTGCCCAGACAAAAGCCACTCCTCAGTAAAAGGCACATAACAGCCTGCTTGGAGTTTGCCAAAAGTCACCTAAAGGACTCTCAGACCATGAGAAACAAGATTCTCTGGTCTGATGAAACCAAGATGGAACTCTTTGGCCTGAATGCCAAGTGTCACTTCTAGAGGAAACCTGGAACCATCCCTAGGGAGAAGCATGGTGGTGGCAGCATCATGCTGTGGGGATGTTTTTCAGCGGCAGGGACTGGAAGACTAGTCAGGATCGAGGGAAAGATGAACAGAGCAAAGTACAGAGATCTTTGATAAAAATCTGCTCAGAACCTCAGACCGGGGCGAAGGTTCACTTTCCAACCGGACAACGACCGTAAGCACACAGCCAAGACCACACAGGAGTGGCTTTGGGAATGTCCTCGAGTGGCCCAGCCCGAGCCCCGACTTGAATCCGATCAAACATCTCTGAAGAGACCTGAAAATAGCTATGCAGCGACGCTTCCCCTCCAACCTGACAGATCTTGAGAGGATCTGCAGAGAAGAATGGGAGAAACTCCCCAATTACAGGTGTGCCAAGCTTGTAGCGTCATACCCAAGAAGATTCAAGGCTGTAATCGCTGCCAAAGGTGCTTCAACAAAGTACTGAGTAAAGGGTCTGAATACTTAGGTAAATGTGCTATTTCCTTAACTTAAAAAAATAAAAAAAATTAAAAAAAACTGCAAACATGTTTTTGCTTTGTCATGGGGTATTTTGTGTAGATTGATGAGGGGGAAAAAACGAATCCATTTTAGAATAAGGCTGTAACGTAACAAAATGTGGAAAATACTTTCCGAATGCACTGTACTTACTCATGATATACTTGTGCCAGGTAAGCCTACTTTGCAGTTAACATTTTAATTGAGAATGTTTTGGGGAAAGTATTTCTGTCACACCACAAGACGGTTATCGCATCAACTGGCTACACAAAGTGATACGCGTGCACATCACACAGACAGACGGGCAATATTGCTGGAAATTAATTGGCAGATATTGTGTTAGGTTTGGCAATTTAAGCAAATGGTGGCCAACCAGGAATGGGATAATGTCAATGTGGCATTTATTAGATAGTAGCTGGGAGCTTGTGGTGTCTGATACTTGTGAGATTTGTTTATGACAGTTTGCGGTAGAACATTTGAAAATGTCAAGAACTTTCAGAATTGTTTGGCGAGTTACTCTTAGGTGGGCTGCGAGCTACTGGTAGTACTTTCCCTTCTCTCCTCCCACACTCTGTAGAAGACCATGTACCCCCTGCTGGCCTGGTCGTTGAGGCTGCGTGTCCTGTACGAGATAGCTCTAGGGGTTAACTTCCTACACAACATGACCCCACCCCTCCTGCACCACGACCTCAAGACGCAGAACATTCTGCTCGACGGAGAGTTTCATGTCAAGGTGTGTGTGTCAACCTCTGTCTTAGCAGTTTTCATATTATATAGTCCCCTGAATCACTGTTAGTCGACACCTGTTGTTTTATAAAGCATGTGACAACATTTGATTTTGTTTGCTAAGGCAAAGGCAATTTGTCTTACATTTAATATGACCGTGAAGTATTCATGGTTCCAATTAAACTGTTTGGTCCACTGAAAACGGGGGCAGGAGAGGATTAAATATGAATCAGCTCTCCATCATTCAGCTCAACCCTCATGCATGAACCAATCTAATCTTCATCTGCCCCTATTAAGCTTCAAGCATTAATATGAGGCTTTTAACTGACTAAAGTCGTAATGGCCCAGATTAATTTTGGTTGTGTATAAATAAACTGAATTTTCGAATTTCCCTGAGTCCTACATATTTGAATGTCTCTGATGATAAATGTCTCCTTGGAAGTTCAGGGTTGTATACTTGAATGGAGAAAATGTTTGAAAACTGAGTAAAACAGGGAGGTACTACCTGTCCAATAAGAATTTTCACTTTTCGTTGCAAAATCCTGCTCTCAAAACCCAGTTGTCCTTGTTATGTCCAGATAGCAGATTTTGGCCTGTCTAAGTGGCGTCAGCTGTCCATCAGTAAAGGGTCAGGATCCAAGCCACCTGAGATGGGGGGCACCGTCATCTACATGCCACCCGAGGCTTATGAACCCTCCAAGAGCCGCAGGGCAGACGCCAAACACGACATGTACAGGTGAGCCAACAAGAACCAGGTTTTGAGTTATAGGACCTGGCCAGATCTGTTTGTGCTTTAGCCGGCCCCTCTGCTATATGCATGGCATGACAATGAACAACCGAGCACTATGCTAAAGCCCAAAGTGATATGGCATCCAGGCAACCTAGTAAGCCATGAATAATATTAACATACTTTAGCTAGGTTCAGACACCTATCTTAAAGGGCCTCTAAAAAGTCTAAAGCCAATTTATCATCTGACTAAATCCTGTGATTTCTTTATTCTGTATCAGCTAAAAACGTTTGATCACAATACAGCGTTTAGGCTCTTAGCATAGCCCCTTTTCCACCCCTGGCTCCCCCCTACTAGCTAACCACTAGCAGCCTTGAAACACATCACTTATTAGCAGTTCAGCATTTCTCCTACTGTTACACAAAATCAAGATGAACATTTTCTATTATAATATACATTGAACGTCTATGACCAAACTGGCTAAAACTCTGTTGTTGGCTATTGGTAGCTATAGCTAGCCACATGCTAACCTGAAAGCTGCTACTACTAGCAGCAGTAAATCCATATATAATGGATAACACAAACAGGCAGTTCAGCAAAAATAAAGACATACCTTGAAATAAACAATGACATTAATCCAATATTATTTGACTATTTCTGTAACATGTGCCGCCACCAACAGACCATTCCCTTGGCATCAAAGCCGGAATGAATAGAAGAATGGCGCAGGGGGGAATAGCAGACGTTTTACGGGCTCCTGGCCAATTGTGCAATTTTTTTTTTGTTGGGTTGTTGTGCTGATCGTAACTTTTTTTGTGCATAATGTTTCCGTTATCATTTCCTATGACCGAAAAGAGCTTCTGGACATCAGAAAACCGATCACTAACCTCGATTTGGATGAGGATTTCTACTTCAATGAGTTGGCGGCGAAGTACATACTGCTCATCCCGGACCAGGCCCAAATTCCCGACAATCGAAAAAGGAAGAGGCGGTGTTATAGAGGTCGGCGTACGGGATACCCGCCGAGACTACATCGGCAAGTGAATAAACTGCCTCTACCCTCCGTTCGTTCTATTGGCAAACATACAATCACTGGAATATAAATTGGACAAGCTCCATTCGAGACTATCCTATCAACGTGATCTGAAGAACTGTAATATCCTATGTTTTTCAGAGTCGTGGCTGAACAAAATATAAATATAGTAGGTTTTTCTATACATTAGCTGGACAGAATGGCATCGTCGGGTCAACTCAAGGGGGGTGGTGTGTGTCTCTGTTAACAGCTGGTGCACAATCTCTAATATTACGGATGTCTCATGGTTCTGCTCACCTGAGTTAGAATACCTCATGATAAGCTGTAGGCCATACTATTTACCAACAGTTTTTACAACAGTTTTTTTTAAAGCGGATGCTAAGCTACAGGACTGTTTTGCTAGCACAGACTGGAATATGTTCCAGGATTCATCCAATGGCAATGAGGAGTTTATCCCATCAGTCACCTAATTCATTAATAAATGCATCGACGACATCACCCACAGTGACCGCACATACATATCCCAATCAGAAGCCATGAATTACAGGCAACATCCACACTGAGCTAAAGGCTGCCCCTTTTCAAGGAGCGGGACACCAATCCGGATGCTTATAAGACATTCCGATACGCCCTCCGATGAACCATTAAACAGACAAAGCGTCAATACAGAACTAAGACTGAATCCTTTTACACCGGCACTGACACTCGTCGAATGTGGCAGGGCTTGCAAACTATCACGAACTACAAAGGGAAACCCAGCAGCGAGCTGCCCAGTGACGCGAGCCTACCAGACGAGCTAAATGCCTTCTATGCTTGGTTTGAGGCAAGCAACACTGAACCATGCATGAGAGCACCAGCTGCTTTAGATGACTGTGTGGTCAAGATCTCTGTAGCAGATGTAAGAACTTTTTAAGCAGGCTAACATTCACAAGTCCACAGGGCCAGAACCATTACCAGGATGCGTACTCAGAGCATGCACTGACCCAGCTGGCAAGTGTTTTCACTGACATTTTCAATCTCTCCCTGACCCAGTCTGTAATACCTACATGTTTCAAGCAGACCACCATAGTCCATGTGCCCAAGATCGCCAAGGTAACCTGTTTAAATGACTGTCGCCTTATAGTACTCAACATCTGTAGCCATGAAATGCTTTGAAAGGCTAGTTGTGGCTCACATCAATTGTCCCAGACACCCTGGACCCATTCCAATTCGCATACCGCCCAATAGATCCACAGATGACGTAATCTCCATTAAATTCCACACTTCCCTTTCCCACCTGGACAAAAAGAACACCTCCATGAGAATGCTTTTCATTGACTACAGCTCAGCGTTCAACACCATAGTGCCCTTCAAGCTAAGGACCTTGGGACTAAACACCTCCGTCTGGTTAGGGAGTCCAGAATCCATGATGGGCTGCCCCCAGGTGGTGAGGGTACGAAACATCTGCCACGCTGACCCTCAAAACGAGGGTCTCAGGGGTGTGTGCCTAGCCCCCTCCTGTACTCCCTGTTCACCCATGACTATGTGTCCGCGCACGACTCCAACACCATCATTAAGTTTGCTGACGACACCGGTGGTAGGCCTGGTCAGGTCAAGAGACCTGGTAGTATGGTGCCAGGAGAACAACCTCCCTTAATGTCAGCAAGACTAAAGAGCTGATAGTGTTCTTCAGGAAACGGAAGGGCCGAGCACGCCTCCATTCACATCGACCGGGCTGTAGTGGAGCGGGTCGAGAGCTTCAAGTTCCTCAATGTCCACATCACCTATCATGGTCCAATCACACCCAATAGACATGAATAGGGCATGACAAAGCCTATTCCCCCTCAGGAGACTGAACAGATTTGGCATGGGCCCTCAGATCCTTAAAAAGTTCTACAGTTACACCATTGAAAGCATCTTGATTGGCTGCATCAGCACTTGGTATGGCAACTGCTTGGCATCCGATAATAAGACGCTACAGAAGGTAGTGTGTACGGCCCAGTACATCACTGGGTCCGAGCTCCCTATCTTCCAGGGCCTCTATACCAGGCAGTGTCAGAGGAATACCCTAAAAGTTGTCAAACACTCCAGCCACTCTAGTTATAGACTGTTCTCTCATACAGCACGGCAAGCGGTACCAGAGCGTCACGTTTGGGACCGAAAGGCTCCTGAACAGCTTGTACCGCCAAGCCATAAGATTGCTGAACAGTTAATCAAATGGCTTTTTTTAATGCACTGACTCTCTTGCACCGGCTCTGCACACTCACTGGACTCTACCCACACACTCACTGGACTCTACCCACACACTCACTGGACTCTACCCACACACTCACACACACACACTAAACTGACACTCCCAACACACACACATGCATATTTCTGTGGGGATCTACCTCAAATACACAATTAGTTTCTACAACATTCCTCGCCTATCATTTTTCAAAGGGAGTAGCAGAAGTGTCAGCCCAGCGGGACATTTTTCACATAACTTTAAAGGGGGCTGAACTTCCTGATTTTTAGCCTCGGTTTAAATTATCTTCATTAAGAAATGAAACTGCGAACGAGATGTGGGTTTTGGATTCGTGCTTTGATGTTGGTGTCTCGTGTGTGTTCGAATGTGGGAAGCATTTTTACTTCACTCTGCCAAAATGGTACACAGTTAGTACATCACCCTTTTTTAGATAACTTGAAACAGTCTAACCAGGTCTTGTGTCTGGAAGTAGCCTAAACTAGCTACTGTAGCAAGCTAGCCAACTTCTTTCGCCAATTAGCTTCAGCCGGCCGGTGTGCGTCCGTGGCAAAGTTGGTTTGACTTTGGATAGCCTGTCTGGGGCTAGTTAAGGACCGTCAATAAATTGCACAATGTAAATGGGACAATATTTTCACGTTGCACACCTTTTTAGTTGTCTCATTAAATGCGTTCAATATTTGTATATGGATTTCTCCAATTTAGTTGGTTTGAGGTTTTTAAGTAATTGAAATTTGTAGCTATTGACATTTTTAAAAATATTGTCCCATGTACATTGTGTAATTTACTGATGGTCCCTAACTAACCCCATAGAGATGTCAAATAAAATGTACCATGGGCATTATGATTGGGTTGCATGCAGCTGCTTTCTGAATTGATGATTACTTGGGTGCTGTGGGCAGGATTGAAAAACTGTTACGGTACCCTTAATTCCATGACATACCATTATTTCTTAATTATCTCGCAAATCTCAGTTTTGGATGAGACTATGGCAAATTATCCTATTTAGACTTTGTAGTCAATTCTGACACCAGAATAAATGTCTGACTCATATCGATGCCACAGGCCGTTTTCAAAAGGAGAAGTTGCTTATCATGTTCAGTTGCTATTTAATAGAAGATTGTATTTCAAGGCAAGTGTAGTATTTAGCCTAAGGTAAATCGAGAAAACGGCGAAGTACTTTATGTTAAGTTTCAATTTCATTGATCTCAGTGAGCGTCTCTAGGGTGCTTGCCCTTTCTAGATGAACACCCCCTTATAGGAACCCCTTGTTTCAGTGAAGATGTCACAAAGGGAAATGCTGAAAAGAGATATGAGACTAGCCCTTCAAGTTCCCCTAACCTCTGACTGATTCACTGGGGCTTCTGGGCAGTAGACTGTCATCATGAACGAGTCATGCCGCCACTGGGAAGTGTATTGGCCTTTTGTGTACGACTGAGGAAATGAGATTCATGACTGATTTTTAGTATTAGACCTCCCTTTGGAGGGGAATGCTCATCTGACATCAATATATTTTTTTCTCCCCAGAGGCTGCTATTCTAACTGTGGGTCAAATAAAGCTGTTGTTTTTTTTATGTTCCCATTTTAGTTATGCTATCATTATGTGGGAGGTGCTGGCCAGGAGGATACCATTTGAAGGTAATTTAAGGTTTAGATGTTTATTTGTTATTTATTTTTTTACTGTTGGAATGCAGTATGGAATGTTTGTAAAAGCAATATGTGTTTTTTATGGATGTTAATCTCACTTTTATGGAATCGTATAACTTCATTCAAAATAAATGTTGTCAGCTATACGTACACATTAGATTAGCCACATGACCTTACTGTGTTTGTAGTCAGTGACATATACCATACTTATGAGTTAACCTTTATGGTCCTCTGCATGCTCGAAAATAGGAAAAAACTAAGTCCAATTATAGTTGGAGGCAGCGGTGGGATTTCCAGACGCAAGTGATATTAAATTAAACCTTCATTCAGAAGTAAAAAACTGAGTGAGCATTTGTATTTCTGTACAGAGGCGACCAACCCCATGCAGATCATGTTCAGCGTGCTGCGGGGGGCACGTCCGGAAACAGGCCTGGACTGTCTGCCAGGGGACATCCCCAGCAGGGAGACACTCATCAACCTCATGACTTTCGGCTGGACCGCTAACCCAGACGAACGGCAATCCTTCCTCCGTAAGAGACATAACCTCTAACCTTTGACCTCAACTCGTTACCTTCACATAGGCTGAAGTTGCCCCTAGACACAGATCTCAGAGCAGTTTGGCGCTTTCCTGCCACAAATGTTTATGGTTAGGATTTGGGAAAAATAAGCTGATTCTGGATCTGTGCCTAATGGGGACTTCTACTCATAGCCTCTCAGTAAGAGATCACCCTTCACCTTTCATCTTACCTCACAGTAACCTTTACTGACCCAGACGGATGCCATTCTGACCTTATCTTTTTACTTGGCACAGAAACCTCCCTTAAAACCTCTCTGGGGTAGGTGGGAAGCTACCGTCCCACCAGGCCAACATCCGGTGAAATTGCAGAGCTCTAAAATTCTAAATACACCATTCGTAATATTAAACATTTATGTAAATACATATATCTTACATCATTTAAAAGTTTAAGTTCTTGTTAATCCAGCCACTGTCAGATTTCAAAAAGGCTTTACGGCACACAAGTATTACTAGCATTTTCCACACACAAGTATTACTAGCACTCATATATATATATATGAGTACAGGGAACATAATCACTATGGTGAAGTGCTGTTCCATTCCATGTTTATGTAAAATAAATGTAAAAAAATATATAACACACACACAGTATAGCCAATGTGTACTTTACACATTTCATTACTGATGATATTTGTATATATTGCAAATAAAATAAGAATATCTCCCCAAAAATCTCAAATGAATAATATTTGATATTCAAACAACGACATTAGCATTAGAACTTACCAGTCCAGCATGGCATCCTCTCCGTGCAGAAACATGTCTTCCGCCTGGGAGTCAAAACTAGCGTCGCTGAAAGATTAATCTTCTTATATCTATATATATATATATATATATACTGCTCAAAAAAATAAAGGGAACACTTAAACAACACAATGTAACTCCAAGTCAATCACACTTCTGTGAAATCAAACTGTCCACTTAGGAAGCAACAACTTTCCAAAGACAGGTGAACAACAAGCCTGAGCGGGGTACCATGAGATGGATCCGTGAAGATGGCTCTTTGTGAAGTGGATGGATACCAGAGAGGTGGTCATGTGCACAACTATCCACAAGTCCTTCAGTGGCGATCACGCCATAAGGCGTGTGAAAGACAGTACCGGAGCATGGACCACCAAAAATGTACCAATTCCTGCAGCCATAAAGGATTACAACAAGGGCATGGGAGGTGTGGACCTGTCACAAGCACTGATAGGTTACTACAATGTTCTCCACAAGACCATGAAATGGTACAAGACATTTTTCTATCATTTCATCGACATTGCTGTGGTGAATGCCTTCATCCTCCAGAAGGAAATGGCTAAGAGCTGTGGACAGCCCCCCCCATCTCAGAGCTAGCCTTCAGAAAGCTGCTCATCCAGGAGCTTGCTAGCTACAGCAAGTTCACTGCATCACCTTCTGTCCCCTCTACCTCTGTCCCTTCTGCTCCTTCAACCAGTGGTGTTCACCTGCCCAAACTCATCTCTGCAGGCATGAATGTGCCCCAGGGCAAAAAGGGCACAGTAGGGAGGCGTCGTTGTGCCCTTTGTCACAGGAAATGCCCCATCACCTGCACCACTTGTTCAGTAACCCTATGCTTTACAGCAGAAAGAGACTGCTATGGGCCATGGTACCAGCAGCACAATCTTGTGTAGAGGACTGAGGGTCTTCACAATATTGTAAATAGAACATGTGTAAATAGTTACCCTTGTTTAGTTTTTTTTATTGGGGGGGGGGGGGGGGGGGGGGGGGGTTAGAATAGCATTTATGTATTTTGTATATAGTTATTTGCTTCAAACTGTATCACTGTACCAATTCGGCCACTTGGGTACATTTGTGTGGGACACATGGGTGACTTCATGCTCAATATCATGTAGCTCGCTCAAGAGTTATGTCTGAAACTATGCTAAACTATTGTTGCCCTCTTATGTTCTTCATTCAAATGATCCCCAGCATCCTATCTGAATGTTTGTCTGTTCTTGGTCATTTGAAAGATGATGCAACAACATTAGAAAAACAGAAAACTTATGTTTTTTTCCTTGTATTATCTTCTACCAGATCGATTGTGTTATATTCTCCTACATTCAATTCACATTTCCACAAAATTCAGTGTTTCCTTTCAAATGATACAAAGAATATGCATATCCTTGCTTCTGGGCCTGAGCTACAGGCAGTTAGATTAGGGTATGTCTTCAGGTGGAAATTGAGAAGAAAGGGGGATACCCCAAAGAAGTTAAGATCAACATACCTAACTCAATGTTTTGTACAATTATTCCATTGACATCTATGTATTATCTATGTAGGTGTTGCAAGTATACATTTGTCCCTAAAAACTATAGAGCCATAACCGTCTCTACTTGTCTTGTGCAGAGTGTGTGATGGAGCTGGAACCAATGCTGAGGAGGTTCGATGAAATCAACATCCTGGAGGCCGTGCTGGAGGTTAAGAAGTCAAAGGTCAGTCAGTGCGAGATTGTCCAGTACACAGGTCAAAAGGAAAGGGTTTGGTAGGAAACATACAGTCCCAAGTCATTCACTATGACTCAAGTAACCTCATCCCCAGGCTCATATGACCTCACTGTGTGTATTGTTAAATGTTTTAGTTCTGTTTGTGATAGCCCCAAATTTGATGACTTCAGACTTGACCAGGGTTTGGCGCATCGTGACTCATTGATATGTCTTGAGATGAATGACTCGACAAATGACGAACAGAGAGACAAATGTATGACTTCACATTTCCCCTACTTTCACTTCCTTATTCACCATTTAACGTGGAAAGAAATGCACACAATGATTTGCATCAGTTTATTTTTAAGCAATAAGGTATGAGGAGGTGTGGTATATGGCCAATATACTACGGCTAAGGGCTGTTCTAATGCACGACGTATCACGGAGTGCCTGGACACAGCCCTTAGCCATGGTACAATGGCCATATACCACAACCCCCCGAGGTGCCTTATTGCTATTATAAACTGGTTACCAACCTAATTTGAGCATTAAAAATAAATGTTGTCATACCTGTGTTATACGGTCTGATATACCATGGCTGTCAGCTAATCAGCATTCAGGGTTCGAACCACCCAGTTTATAAAGCAGCATACATTCTCTCTCTCTCTAGCTGATGAGGCGGGCCAGTTGTTACTCTGCCACACCCGTGATGTGTGAGAGGGGGAGAGACGAGGAGAAATCTCTGAACATTCTGAAGAACAACCCCAGTCCCTGGCCAGTGAGTATAATGACCGGCTGTCCCCGGCAAAACGTTTATAATGGGTCAACCGAGAGTCCTCTTTTTTTTTACCAATTGATAGGTCAACATTTTCAAACGTGTATTTTTCATTATATAGACACACCCTATGTGTTTATTAATAAAATAAACTATATGTACTGAGCTTGTCTGATGCTTTAAGGGCACTGTTTGATGAAATAATTAAGATGCACAAATGTGGCAGTTTGTTCATGTTCTTCAACCACATTCATCTATCTACTCCGCCTGTCTGCAACGAACAGGAAAGTGAAACGTGTCAACTGTCAGGCCTGAATGCTCGCCCTAGCAACATTGTATCAACTATTCTGAGCCCTCAGTTTCCCACGCCAGTGAGATCCGGACAGACATCTGTGTTTGCTCAAAGTTGAGAAGTAATCAGGTTTTTTCCCATTTTTCCCATTCGCGCCGAGGCTCGGTGGTTTTCAAAAAGGAGAGGGCTGGAAAGATTTGACAAATACATTGAGGAGCTATTGTCATTCTCAATGCATGTAAAAACAGACTTTGTTTACTTGATTGAAATAATTATTTTGCGTAGCTCCACTGCTCATTAGTTATGGTGAGTTAATACTATCAGACATCCCTAAATGGGCACATTTCTACATTTGCACGTAGGCCAAGTAGCCTAGGCCTACTTCTATGCGTAATCGGGTGCTTAGTCAACATTGACAGGATCGCTCCAAACAAAAGACAATTGGCAGAACTTGTTTCTCATAAGTGTAGCATAGGTTGTGAGCTCTGCAAACAACGTGTCCACTCTGTAATGACTGTAATAATATTAATATATTGGATGCATTATCAGAAATTACCATAACAAACATTGTAGATTAGAAATTATTGGGATTAATGGTAAATGTACTACTGGTGATATACTGTATGTAATGGGGAATTGATAGACGCTAACTATCAGAGGCAAACAATTTACACAATTACGTTTTCTTGACTCAACATTTTAAATTATACCCAAGACAAATTATCTTCACATACTATAGGCCTAAGGAATACTCTCATGAACTGTGGCAGGTCCAAAGCAGTAGCCATTTATGGAAAACCAATGCAATTTCACTTTTTTTTTTTGGTCAAATTGCTTGGCGTGCTAAGGCAAATACCTTCATGGCCTTGTGTTGCCGATGCCTGTCTGAGCGTGATGGCCTGTGCTGCCTCCGCAATGGATTAGTCCAGGCACGAATCAGACAGGTGTCTTATGTGCCATGAAAAAATATAGATTTGCGACCAATTAACAAAAAAAACTCTGTCACCCAACAACCTAAATACTTTCTGAAGACACTGTATTTTTGTTTTATTCTATAAACTACTGACAACATTGACCAGTTGTCATTTTGGGAGATTTGGGAGAAATGTTGTCAGTAGTTTATAGAATAAAACAGAATAAAACAAAAATGTTAATTTTACCCAAACACATACCTATAAATGGTTCAACCAGAGAAACGGATAATTTTGGAATGGTCTCTTAATTTTTTCCAGAGCTGTATATCTGTTCTTTTAGGGCCAGTTTACTCTTATGTAGCACACTCAGGTGTGTGTATGTTTTTAACATGCTGTGTCACTGCCATAGGGAAGCTCCACCTCTGGCTCTGGGTCTTGCTCCTCCCAGGACACGGACATCTCCCGACCAAGCTCCCTCACTAGCACCAATGCTCCGCCTTCTAAAGGTAAATCCAGCCACTTTCCTGGACTGTGATTGACAGCTGTGATTAACAGTTAACTTTATGTCCTGAAGGGAAATAGTGAGTTTCCTGAGTACTAGTCTGTTTCTGCGTTGTATACAAGTTGTATTGATACCCAGTTCTCTCTCTTCTCCCTCATTCTCCGTCAAATCATTTCTTTAATTAATGAGGAGGAACTTCCTCCCTGGAGAAAAGCCTCCTCTGACACCCACCTCTCCTTGTCGCCCCCCTCCACCCAACCCCTCCTCATCCCTCCTAGAAGTGTCCCCCTCGTTGTTCACTTCCCACACCCTGGAGCCTCCGCAGCCCCTCAGAGAGCAGAGCCCGGGGGACAACAACCTCAACAACTACCCCCAGAGCGCCAGGCCCCTGGACGAGCTCAACATTCCCCTCAAACCAGATCTGCCTGAAATGGAGTGTGTGACGTACCTGGACAACCTCACCCTGAAGCCACAGGGTGAGTGTTTTACCCTCATCAATCTACACACAATACCCCATAATGACAAAGCAAAAACAGGTTTTTAGAAATGCTTGCAAATGTATTTATCTATATTTTAAAAAATTATTACTTTTACATAAGTATTCAGACCCTTTACTCAATACTTTGCTGAAGCACCTTTGGCAGCGATTACAGCCTCTTCTTCAAATCAAATTTTATGTGTGACATGCGCCGAATACAACCGGTGTAGACCTTACAGTGAAATGCTTACTCGCAAGTCGTTAACTAACAATGCAGTTTTAAGAAAAATACAACAAAAAAAAGAAATAAAGTAACAAATAATTAAAGAGCAGCAGTAAGATAACAATAGCGAGGCTATATTGAGGGGGTACCGGTACAGAGTCAATGTGTTGGGGCACCAGTTATTGAGGTAATATATGCATGTGGGTAGAGTTATCTATGCATAAGTCACTTTAATAACAGAGTAGCAGCAGCTTAAAAGAGGGGGGGGGGGGGCAATGCAAAAAGTCTGGGTAGCCATTTGATTGGATGTTCAGGAGTCTTATGGCTTGGGGGTAGAAGCTGTTTAGTAGCCTCTTGCAGTGATGCAAACAGTCAGGATGCTCTCGATGGTGCAGCTGTAGACTTTTAAGGATCACCGTACCCATGCCAAATCTTTTCAGTCTCCTGAGGGGGAATAGGCTTTGTCATGCCCTCTTCATGACTGTCTTAGTGTGTTTGGACCATGATAGTTTGTTGGTGATATGGACACCAAGGAACTTGGAGGCTTTCAACCTGCTCCACTACAGCCCGGTCAATGAGAATGGGGGCGTGCTCGGTCCTTTTCCTGTAGTCCACAATCATCTCCTTAGTCTTGATCACGTTGAGAAAGAGGTTGTTGTCCTGGCACCACACGGCCATGTCTCTGACCTCCCTATATGCTGTCTTGTTGTTGGTGATCAGGCCTACCACTGGTGTCTTCTTGGGTATGATGCTACAAGCTTGGCACACTTGTATTTTGGGAGCACAATCAAGTTGTGGAAACATCTCAAGGATGATCAATGGAAACAGGATGCACCTGAGCTCAATTTCGAGTCTCATAGCAAAGGGTCTGAATACTTACAGTTGATGTTGGAAGTTTACATACACTTAGGTTGTAGTCATTAAAACTCGTTTTTCAACGACTCCACAAATTTCTTGTTAACAAACTATAGTTTTGGCAAGTCGGTTAGGACATCTACTTTGTGCATGACACAAGTCATTTTTCCAGCAATTGTTTACAGACAG
The DNA here is from genome assembly GCF_029448725.1 of Salvelinus fontinalis. NCBI lineage: Eukaryota > Metazoa > Chordata > Actinopteri > Salmoniformes > Salmonidae > Salvelinus > Salvelinus fontinalis. The sequence continues at coordinate 17,619,923 of NC_074690.1, read as the reverse complement.
ATTATTTCCCTTATCATTCACTGTATCACAATTCCAGTGGGTCAGAAGTTTACAGAAAATGGTGTCATGGCTTTAGAAGCTTCTGATTGGGTAATTGACATCTTTTGAGTCAATTGGAGGTGTACCTGTGGATGCATTCCAAGGCTTACTTTCAAACTCAGTGCCTCTTTGCTTGACATCATGGGAAAATCAAAAGAAATCAGCCAAGACCTCAGGAAAAAATTGTGGACCTCCAAGTCTGGTTCATCCTTGGGAGCAATTTCCAAACGCCTGAAGGTACCATGTTCATCTGTACAAACAATAGTACGCAAGTATAAACACCATGGGACCATGCAGCCGCCATACGGCTCATGAAGGAGACGCGTTCTGTCTTCTGGAGATGGGCGTACTTTGGTGCAAATGTGCAAATCAATCCCAGAGCAACAGCAAAGGACCTTGTGAAGATGCTGGAGGAAACAGGTACAACATTATCTTTATCCACAGTAAAACAAGTACTATATTGACATGACCTGAAAGGCTGCTCAGCAAGGAAGAAGCCACTGCTCCAAAACCGCCATAAAAAAGCCAGACTACGGTTTGCAACTGCACATGGGGACAAAGATCGTTGAAAGATTTTTGGAGAAATGTCCTCTGGTCTGATGAAACACAAATAGAACTGTTTGGCCATAATGACCATTGTTATGTTTGGAGGATAAAAGGGGAGGCTTGCAAGCCGAAGAGCACCATCCCAACCGTGAAGCACGGGGGTGGCAGCATCATGTTGTGGGGGTGCATTGCTGCAGGAGGGACTGGTGCAGTTCACAAAACAGATGGCATCATGAGGTAGGACAATTATGTGGATATATTGAAGCAACATCTCAAGACATCAGTCAGGAAGTTAAAGCTTGGTCGCAAATGGGTCTTCCAAATGGACAGTGACCCCAAACATAATTCCAAAGTTGTTGCAAAATGGCCTAAGGACAACACAGTCAAGGTATTGGAGTGGCCATCACAAAGCCCTGACCTCAATCACATAGAAAATTTGTGGGCAGAACTGAAAAAGCATGTGCCAGCAAGGAGGCCTATAAACCTGACTGTTACACCAGCTCTGTCAGGAGGAATGGGCCGAGATTCGCCCAACTTATTGTGGAAAGCTTGAGGAAGGCTACCCGAAACATTTGACCCAAATTTAACAATTTAAAGGCAATGCTACCAAATACTAATTGAGTGTATGTAAACTTCTGACCCACTGAGAATGTAATGAAAGAAATAAAAGCTGAAATAAATCATTCTCTGTGCTAATATTTTGACATTTCACATTCTTAAAATAAAGTGGTGATCCTAACTGACCTAAGACAGGGAATTTTTACTAGGAGTAAATGTCAGGAATTGTGAAACTCAGTTTAAATGTATTTGGCTAAGGTGTATGTAAACTTCTGTCTTCAACTGTATGTAAATAAAATGTTTGTTTAATTTTTAATGTGCAAAAATGTCTAAACCTGTTTTCGCTTTGTCATTATGAGGTATTGTGTGTAGAGTGCTGAGGATTTTTTGTTTGTTTATATAATCCATTTTAGAATAAGGCTGGTAACAATGTGTAAAAAGTCAAGGATTCTGAATACTTTCCGAAGGCACTGTGTGTATAATGTTTGTCTATGGAGATTGCATGGCTGTGTGCTTGATTTTATACACCTGTCAGCAACGGGTGTGGCGGAAATAGCTGAATCCACTAATTTGAATTTGAAGTCGACAATCCACTAATTTGGTGTCTACATACATACATCCATCCATCCAGTACCAGTACAAGTTTGGACACTGCTACTCATTCAAGAGTTTCTATATTTTTACTATTTTCAACACTGTAGAATAGTGAAGACATGAAAACTATAGATTCATGCTGGAACCAAAAAAGTGTTAAACAAATCAAAATATATTTGAGATTCTTCTTGACCGCTTTGCACACACTTGGCATTCTTTCAACCAGCTTCACCTGGAATGCTTTTCCAACAGTTTTGAAGGATTTCCCACAAATGCTGAGCACTTGTTGGCTGCTTTTCCTTCACTCTGCGGTCCAACTCCTCCCAAACCATCAAATTTGGGTTGAGGTCGGGTGATTGTGGAGGCCAGGTCATCTGATGCAGCACTCCATCACTCTCCTTCTTGGTCAAATAGCCCTCCTTCTTGGTCAAACATCCTGGAGGTGTGTTGAGTCATAGTCCCACTATCATTTGTTTTTCAACAGGACAAAGCACAAACCAGATGGGCTGGTGTATTGCTGCAGAATGCTTTGGTAGCAATGCTGGTTAAGTGTGCCTTGAATTCTAAAAAAATCACTGACGGTGTCACCAGCAAAGCACCACCACACCTCTGCCTCCATGCTTCACGGTGGGAACCACACATGCGGTGATCATCCGTTCACCTACTCTGTGTCTCACAAAGACACGGCGATTGGAACCAAACATCTCAAATTTGGACTCATCAGACCATGGACAGATTTCCCCCGGTCTAATGTCCATTGCTCGTGTTTCTTGGTCTCTTCTTCTTATTGGTGTCCTTTAGTAGTGTTTTCTTTGCAGGCCTGACACAATCTCCTCTGAACAGTTGATGTGTCTGTTACTTGAACTCTGAAGCATTTATTTGGGCTGCAATTTCTGAGGTTGGTAACACTAATGAATTTATCCTCTGCGGCAGAGGTAACTCTGGGTCTTTCCTGTGGCGGTCCTCATGAGAGCCAGTTTCATCATAGCGCTTGTTTGTGTTTGTGACTGCACTTGGAAGAAACTTCTTGAAATGTTCAGTATTGACTGACCTGTCTTAAAGTAATGATGGACTGTTGTTTTTCTTTGCTTATTTGAGCTGTTCTTGCCATAATATGGACTTGGTCTTTTACCACATAGGGCTATCTTCTGTATACCACCCCTACCTTGTCACAACACAACTGATTGGTTGGTTCAAATAAATTCCACAAATGAACTTTTAACAAGGCACACCTGTTAATTGAAATTCATTCCAGGTGACTACCTCATGAAGCAGGTTGAGAGAATGCCTATGGTGTTCAAAGCTGTCAAGGCAAAGGGTGGATACTTTGAAGAATCTCAAATATAAAATATATTTTGACGTAACTTTTTTTGTTTGTTGGTACTACATGATTCCATGTGTTATTTCATAGTGTTGATGTCTTCACTATTATTCTACAATGTAGAAAATAGTAAAAATAAAGAAAAACCCTTCAATGATTAGGTGTGTCCCCACTTTTGACTGGTACTGTATATATTTATTTTGAGTGTACAAAACATTAGGAACACTGCTCTTTCCATAAGACTGGCCAGGTGAATCCAGGTGACACCTATGATCCTTGTTGATGGCACTTGTTAAATCTACTTCAATCAGTGTAGATGAAGGGAAGGAGACATGTTAAAAAAAATATTTAAAAAATAAAAATTTAAGCCTTGAGACATGGATTGTGTATGTGTGCCATTCGGAGGGTAAATGGACAAGACAAAAGATTTAAGTGCCTTTTGAACGGGGTATGGTAGTAGATGCCAGGCGCACCGGTTTGAGTGCGTCAAGAACTGCAATGCTGCTGTGTTTTTCACACTCAACAGTTTCCTGTGTGTGGCAAGAATGGTCCACCACCCAAAGGACATCATGCCAACTTGACATAACTGTGGGAAGCATCGGAGTCAACATGGGCCCTGTGAAATGCTTTCAACAGTTTGTAGAGAATTGAGGCTGTTCTGAGGGCAAAAGGGGTTGCAACTAAATATTAGGAAGGTGTTCCTAATGTTTTGTACACTGTGAGAGAGAACAGCAGTGGTCCAAGAACAGAGTCTTGAGGAACACTGAAAAGTTTGTTCTATCTAAGGTACGTTTTCATGTTCCTCAGTGCTGTTCTCAGGCCACTACTGTTCCAATTATTTATATTACTGCTAATCTAATACCTACTTTGGCTTTACCCAAATCCTCCAGACTTCAACCCACCTTCGGACCACCCTGACCTCATGCTGGGCCCTGTGGGGCGCTGGATCGCAGCACGGCGCGAGGATATCGTTTCCCAGATGACGGAGGCCTGTCTGAACCAGAGCCTGGATGCCCTGCTGGCGCGCTCTCTCCTGATGCTCGAGGACTACGAGCTGGTGGTGAACCGGGCCACGCGTACCGCCAAGGTCCGCCAACTCCTTGACACCTGCCACCGCCACAGCGAGGACTTCTGCCGCGTGGTGGTCCGCAAGCTCCAGGACAACAAGCAAATGGGCCTGCAGCCGTACCCCCCAGAGCTCAGTTCCCCTGTCGCTGTGCCAAGCCCCAGCGCACCCCCACTCTCTGTGTCCTACAACAACCCTAGGAAATACTAGAACAGAACTAGACCAGAGACTAAACTGTTCCAAGACTTTTAGCTCATTGAGCTAGGTAGTGGAAGAAGCCTCTACGGTCTGTTAGTCCTGGGTTATATTCATTAGGCACCAAATGGAAGAAAACTGACTGAAACAGGGAGGGACTAGCTAAACTTGTCCAATAAGACACTTGTTTTCCATTGCACATTGTTTTGCTACGGTGTGCACTAGTGAATACGACCCTGGGTTTTGACTGTGAACTTTGAATTTAGTGTGGTATGGTCAAGCCCAGCTGTCGTTTCATATTGCTCATCATGGTACCTACTTTCCTGCCCACTCACACAGGACATTACTCTGTTGCTACTGTTCATTGAACTGAAGGTTCCTAGAAGTTGAGCTTAATGACTTGAAGGTAAAGATGCCTTTTGGAAAAGCAACCAGTATTCACTAAGTTTCACCTGTTTTCTGAAAGCAGAGAACTGGTTGGGATTAGCAATCATAATCAAAAACCTGTTAGAATTTAATCCAGGCTTTGAAGAATTATATTATGGATTTTATGTAATTTGTCAGGTAAATCATCTGGTTCTCTTGAAGCATTCCCTATATTCTGAGTGATTGGGGTACGGGCCTGAGTTCTGCTTCTATGCATCTTTCTGTTATTGTTGTCCCCCCCCTTTGCACTGAATGGTGCTATCCAGAGAAATACTGTATATCCAGAGAGACCGTATAACATCATACTGATCTAAGGCTCTGATTTCACTCTTTATTGAGTGGACATTCTAGAACAGGGGTATTGAGCTCTCACACTACGAGGTCCGGAGCCTGCTGGTTTTCTGTTATACCTGATAATTCATTTCACCCACCTGGTGTTCCAGGTCTAAATCAGTCCCTGATTTAAGGGGGAACAATGAAAAAAAGATAGTGGGACTGGCTTCGAGGTCCAAATTTGAGTTTGAAGGGTCTAGACTCTACAGGTCTGGGTGGGACCCAATTACTGTCACTGAAATTCTGTAGTTGACCCTCCGATCCGGGTCTATGTAACTACAACTGATAGACCAGAGTGGACATGAATGGATCTGACCACGTCTCTGCATTACATAAAATGTTTTATTTTACGCTAATAAGGTGAATCTATTGACTTATGGAGAGCCAACATATAAAGACCTATTTATTAGCCAGAAGATAAACTTGGCTGATTTTAACATACATTTGTCACTCTGGTACAATCAGATCTGGTCTAGACCCTGACCCCTTAAGGTATGGGTCCGGTCTACGTTTGGTTGTTCTCGGGTCTGTTTGGGTCCAGATGCCCCTTTAAAAAAAATATAATATCCTGGTCTGATAAGGTACTCGACTGGACTTCTGCCATTTTGAAGTTACTGTAGCTTTGTATTTTACATTTTCTTTTTCTTTTTTCTTTTTTTACCACTGCCTTTTCAAGACAGATTTTATTTATCTTATAAAGGAGCTTGCGTTGACATCGACATAGGATAGGCCAAGTCAGTGGATTTATGTTTGGTGTGTAGATGTAGCTACTGTAGAGTTAATCCTTGGTCTTCATCTTAACACATTTACATATGGTGACAGACACAATAACACTGTAGCCAGAAAGCGGAAAATAAGGTAATGTAGCTAATGTAGATCAGAGTGTACCAGGATCTGTCTGTAGCTATTTTGGTACTCTCCTTGGACTCAATGGTCTCTGTTATGGGTGGTTTTTGTAGACATGTTTTTTGCGATAGAGGTCATGGCCGATACTTGTTACAGAATCTCTGTTTGATCTACATGTTTTGGTACAAGACCAGTGAAGGGATAGAGCAGGGTTTAGTCATTGAGCCAAGTGCTAAATATAGTAACATGTCCCTCAGCAGCTTAGAGCTGTGGTTGGTTATCCTGCACTTTGACAAAAACATTCAGCCTCAGATTGTGGCACTCTGGGTGTGTGACACTAAAGTAGAGTCAGTCAGAGCTGTTTGTCCCACTTGAAGTTTCCATCATCCAGTGCTTTAAGCCAGGGGATGGGGATCCCTACAGTAGAAACCAGTCACAGAGGAAGCAGCCAGGGACTCTCACTGAAGAGACTGGTTTATGTTTATCTAAAGTGGGCCAAAGCAAACTCTTTTACGTAGAACACTTCATCACTTCATGAATTGCATGGACTTCATATTTCATTCAGTGATCTATCCTTAGTTTTGTCAGCACATGACAGGTCTTGCGTAGCAAAGGGCACTTCCTGGGACACATGACTGGAAATTGAATCATAGCTTTTATACAAACCTAATCTATATACCATAAAGTAATTACACTTTAAAGTCACAGTCAAATGTAACTATCTGCTCTAGGTAGGTGGTCATTCTCAGCCTTGAGGCTGTAGTTGGAGCAAGCATAGGGGCCAACTAAATCTAAGCGATATAACTAGCTAGCTACAATGTCCCCTCAATCTGAGCGTTATAGCTAGCTGTCAACAATGCACACTATCGCCTGTAGAAGCCTCAGCAGGGACCCTGTGTTATGACTGTTTCTCACCTTGGAGCTCTTCTCTGCTAATACATATCCAGAAATGACTAAGTGCCAAAATACACTGTAGTTAAGCAATTTCCTGATAAAACAACTTTTCCCGTGGTTACCTCACCATCGTTTCTGTTTCTCTCTGTCAGTGATGTGTGCATGCAATGTCTCCACATAGGGAACCAAGAGCGCCACTAAATCAGAGACGTGTAGTTTCTAGAAGCCTTACCGTCAAATGCACTTCCTTAAATGAGTTCTGGAGGCACCGTGGCTAAGTATCATTACCTTGGGTCTGTGCCCCACAATTGTGACTCTTTGGAATTGAGGAGCACTGGCTGAGGAGTTTTAGTGTGTTTTTTATTTATTTATTAATCTGGGTGTTTTTACCTATTTTTATTTTATTTGTGCTGCAGAATAAACAATGTATATTGTTTGTAAGTTTGTTATCAGCTTTAGTTGAATTAGAACATGTGCTGTGGTATAGGGTGGCAACTGGCAAGCCAAAGCCAGCCAGGAGAGAAACTCTTCCAAAATCCTCTGGACTTTTACTGCCTTGTTGTCAATACTGTGCCTCATATTCAAGATTTTTTTAAATTCTTTTCCACTATTCTTTTCTCACATGGTATTTGCACAAAACTCCAGATGTTATCAAATTACATTTGTATTACATTCCTAGTCATCTTAATATACTTTTGGACAAAATGTTGTATTACTACAACAGTCTTTTTTTATTGCGCTATTCTATTTATCTTTAGCTGAACTCTTGCATAGTTCTAAACCATTAGGTGTTTGTTATAAAAGTGTCTGAAGAAATCATTGCTTTGCATGGAATTCCTTCAAGCAGCCATCAACATTGCCATATTCCTGGCCAGTGTTCTGTTTTATCCATATACTTATGTACTTATTTTCATATCATTAGCAACAATATAAAATATCCTGTATACATAGTGTGTACACTGAGTATACCAAACATTAGGAACACCTTCCTAATATGGAGTTGCACCCCCCCCCCCCCCCTTTTTGCCCTCAGAACAGCCTCAATTCGTCAGGGCATGGACTACAATGTGTCAAGCGTTCCACATGGATGCTGGCCCATAATGATTCCAATGCTTCCCACAGTTGTTTCAAGTTGGCTGGATGTCCTTTGGGTGGTGGACCGTTCTCGATACATACAGGAAACGGTTGAGTGTGACAAACCCAACAGCGTTGCAGTTCTTGACACAAACCGGTGCACCTGGCACCTACTACCATACCCCGTTCAAAGGCACTTAAATACCCTCTGAATGACACACATACACAATCCAGGTCTAAAAATCCTTCTTTAACCTGTCTCCCCTTCGTCCACACTGATTTTGAAGGGTATTTAACAAGTGACATCAGTAAGGGATCATAGCTTTCACCTGGTCAGTCTGTCATGGCAGGTATTCTTAATGTTTTGTGTACTCAGTGTAATATGTAGTACTGAAGCATCTTTTGGCAGAAATATAATTGAATATTTACTGTACATGTATTGCATGACGTTTTTGATACCGTTATACGCTTTATTGCTGTGTCATTAAAGTGTGTAATCCTTCCACCTGTTTTTCTCTGATTTTTGTTTGCTTACATATTGCAGGTTTAATAAGTATAATGTATTTGAGTAGGAAACAAGAAGTCCCAGCAGTAGAACATACCAGAGGGGAGCATAGTTTACTAGGCTATATCAACTATTGGGATCATCTGGTTACCATCAGTGTTTGGAGTTCATTGAGTTCGTTGACGACAACAGACCATGGGACGCCTTTTCACACTGACATTTATACTGAACATAAATATAAACGCAACATGCAACAATTTCAAAGATTTTGAGTTGCAGTTCAAAAACTTGAGACATCTGTGGCATTGTGTGTGACGAAACTGCACATTTTAGTGGCCTTTTACTGTCCCCAGGCACAAGGTGCACCTGTGTAATGATCATGCTGTTTAATCAGCTTCTTGATATGCCACACCTGTCAGGTGGATGGATTATCTTGGCAAAGGAGAAGTGCTCACTAACAGGGATGTAAACAAATTTGTGCACAAAATTTGAGAGAAATACTCTTTTTGTGCGTATTGAACATTTCTGGGATCTTTTTATTTAAGCTCATGAAACATGGAGCCAACACTTTACATGTTGCATTTATATTTTTGTTCAGTGTATGTGTAAATGTCCACTGTGGGTCTGTGTAAACTATGCGATTATATTGGAGACCGGTTTATAGCAGTGAATGTAATCTATTAATTTACTGTTAGTATTTCTAAGTAGCAGCCATATCAGCCAGGGAAACTTGTTCTCATTTTATGATAGAAAATTCTGATTTTTTTTCTGCCTGACTGTGGAGCTCTTTACCTGAAATATTAGGATTTTCTTGTGATCCCAACAAAACGACTTCTTTTTCTCAAATAGAGATATAATTTAAATTTGTGTTTTCTTCGAAAAGATGGGCCTGTTTTCTGCCTGAGTGTGTCACTGTTTCCCACAGTTTTCTGGATTACCTCACTATATCGGCATAGCCCTGTCTGGAGGGCCTTTCAACTACGTGGCCAAAAACCTGCCTGAAGACAGGAGGCCCAAGTTTATTGGCAAATGAAATGGCAAGGGTCAGAGCAATAGACACACAGACACAGGGCTGGTTGACAAGATCCTGAGGCCCATTGTGAGGTCAAATTTTTTTTTTTTTAAGGTTTCTGTGACCAACAGATGCATATCTGTATTCCCAGTCATGTGAAATCCATAGATTAGGGCCTAATGAATTTATTTCAATAGACTGATTTCCTCGTTTGAACTGCAACTCATTAATCTACATGCAATACCTCATAATGACAAAGCAAAAACAGTTTTTTTATACATTTTTGCAAATGTATAAAAAAAACTATTGAAATATCACATTTAAGTACGTTTTTAGACCCTTTACTCAGTACTTTGTTGAAGCACCTTTGGCAGCAATTACAGCATCGAGTCTTCTTAGGTATGACGCTACAAGCTTGACACACCTGTATTTGGCGAGTTTCTCCTATTTTTCTCTGCAGATCCTCTCGAGCTCTGTCAGGTTGGATGGGGAGCGTCACTGCACAGCTATTTTCAGGTCTCTCCGGGCTTTGGCTGGGCCACTCAAGGACATTCAGAGACTTATCCCGAAGCCACACCTGCGTTGTCTTGGCTGTGTGCTTAGGATCATTGTCCTGTTGAAAAGATGAAACTTCACCCCAGTCTGAGGTCCTGAGCGCCCTGGAGCAGGTTTTCATCAAGGATCTCTCTGTACTTTGCTCCGTTCATCTTTCCCTCGATCCTGACTTGTCTCCCAGTCCCTGCCGCTGAAAAACATCCGCACAGCATGATGCTGCCACCACCATGCTTCACCGTAGGGATGGTGCCAGGTTTCCTCTAGACGTGACACTTGGTATTTAGGCCAAAGCATTCAATCTTGGTTTCATCAAACTACAGAATCTTGTTTCTCATGGTCTAAGAGTCCTTTAGGTTCCCTTTGACAAACTCCAAGCAGGCTGTCATGTGCCTTTTACTAAAGAGTGACTTCTGTCTGGCCACTCGATCATAAAGGCCTGATTAGTGGAGTGCTACAGAGATGGTTGTCCTTCTGGAAGGTTCTCCCATCTCCGCAGAGGAACTCTGGAGCTCTGTCAGAGTGTCCATTGGGTTCTTGGTCACCTCCCTGACCAAGGCCCTTCTCCCTCATTTTCTCAGTTTAGCCGGGTGACCAACTCTAGGAAGAGTCTTGGTGATTCCAAACTTCTTCTATTATAAGAATAATGGAGGCTGCATTTTTTGGTACCATTCCCCAGATCTGTGCCTCAACACAATCCTGTCTCTGAGGTCTTTAGACAATTTCTTCGACCTCATAGCTTGGTTTTTGCTCTGTTCATGCATTGTCAACTGTGGGACCTTATATAGACAGGTTTGTGCCTTTTCAAATCAGGTCCAATCAATTGAATTGACCATAGGTGGACTCAAATCAAGTTCTAGAAACATCTCAAGGATGATCAATGGAAACAGGATGTGCCTGAGTCTCATAGAAAAGGGTCTGAATAATTATGTAAATAAGGTATTTCTGTATTGTTATTTTTTACATTTGCAAAGAAAAATGGAATTATGGGGTATTGTGTGTAGATTAATGATATTTTGCTTTAATTTAATCAATTTTAGAATAAGGCTGTAATGTAACAAAATGCAGAAAAAGGGAAGGTGTCTGAATACTTTTCTAATGCACGGTATGTATTACAAGAACATTTACTAGCCCGTCTGGCCATGTAATTGATACACTACTGTCAAGTGTCAGTGTGCAGCGGTTAGGACGGAGTCAGGCGCAGGACACATGACTGGGTAAAAGACTAACTTTACTCGAAAAGAAACAACAATGATTTCCACGCAGGGAAAAACATATCAGCTCACAGAAGTCCTGAACACTAAACAAAGAACAAACACGCACAAAACCATGTGGGAACCAGAGGGTTAAATAGGGAATAAATTATAATGTAGGAGAGGAGGAGGAGAGGCACCAACTTCGGCAGAAGTCATGACAACTACATGGTAATACAAAGTTGGAGTTTCTTAAAGATCCCAGTCGAAGTAGTGAGCACTTGTCATGGTTTGGTTTCAGACCGGATAGATTGGCAAAACCATCTACATCTTTGGTGAGTGCACTTATGGAGGCCGCTCGAGGACGGAGATGGCATCTTCTGCAAAGGTAGAAATCTTGGTCATAAAACCTTACATGTCTAATCCTTTGATCTCTATATATTTTTTTACTTTATAGCTAGTATTTCAATTCCAATTAGAGATAGATACAGTGAGAGCGAGCAACCCTGTCTCACTGCACTTGATAGTTTTAAACTATCAGAGATGTATCCATTATCTACTTCTCTAGTGAGCCGACTTTGAGCTGGGGTAGTTTGTTCGGCCTGTGCTGCAAGAGGGCAGAGTTAGCCGTTTGAGAGAGTGGTGAATTTGCTGCTAAAAAACAAATCCAGGGGACGCAGGGGAACATAACGAAGAAACTACTGTTCATCATTCCAGTTGTTTGCAAAGAGGCAGGCGTGATTAGAACTCAGGGTGTGTTCATAAATTCAATCTGGAGTGCCAGAGTGCGCTCAGAGTGCACCCTGGGCATTTGTAAATTCAGAGCATTGTCAGATTGTCCGTTCAGAAATTCATCAGATATTCTGCGTTCTGGCACACTCAGACAAGAGTGCTCTGCAATCAGAGTGACAGCCAGAGCGAATTTATGAACGCACCCCAAGAATATAAGCGGTTCTCTGCTTTGATCAACGCTGGGAGCAATATTTAGATGCTGACCAATAATTGATTTTTATTGTGTACAAAATATATATTTTTATGAATCTACTTTTTTTCAAATTAGGAAAAATTACAGAGGTCTGGACCCTGATGTCGTCCTATGTAGACACGGTCATGATTGAGATGCAGCCCGATCAAATATATAGATAGATAGTGTTTTTTATATACACTACCGTTCAAAGGTTTGGGATCACTTAGAAAGGTCCTTGTTTTTGAAAGAAAAGCACTTTTTTTTACCATTAAAATAACATCAAATTGATCAGAAATACAGTGTAGACATTGTTAATGTTGTAAATTACTATTGTAGCTGGAAACGGTTGATTTTCTATGGAATATCTACATAAGTGTACAGAGGCCCATTACCATCAACCGTGTTCCAATGGCACGTTGTGTTAGCTAATCGAAGTTTATCATTTTAAAAGGCTAATTGATCATTAGAAAACCCTTTGTCAGTTATGTTAGCACAGCTGAAAACTGTTGTGCAAATTAAAGAAACAATAAAACTGGCCATCTTTAGCATAGTTGAGTATCTGGAGCATCAGCATTTGTGGGTTCAATTACAGGCTGGGCCAGAAACAAAGACCTCTCTTCTGAAACTCGTCAGTCTATTCTTGTTCTGAGAAATTAAGGCTATTCCATGTGAGAAATTGCCAAGAAACAACGCTGTGTACTACTACTCCCTTCATAGAACAGTGCAAACTGTCTCTAACCAGAATAGAAAGAGGAGTGGGAGGCCCCGGTGCACAACTGAGCAAGAGGACAAGTACATTACAGTTGTGGCGCAAAGTTTTGAGAATGACACAAATATTAATTTTCACAAAGTCTGCTGCCTCAGTTTTTATGATGGCAATTTGCATATACTCCAGAATGTTATGAAGAGTGATCAGATGAAATGCAATTAATAGCAAAGTACCTCTTTGCCATGCAAATGAACTGAATCACCAACAAACATTTACACTGCATTTCAGCCCTGCCACAAAAGGACCAGCTGACATCATGTCAGTGATTCTCTCGTTAACACAGGTGTGAGTGTTGATGAGGACAAGGCTGGAGATCACTCTGTCATGCTGATTGAGTTCGAATAACAGACTGGAAGCTTCAAATGGAGGGTGGTGCTTGGAATCATTGTTCTTCCTCTGTCAACCATGGTTACCTGCAAGGAAACACGTGCCGTCATCATTGCTTTGCCCAAAAAGGGCTTCACAGGCAAGGATATTGCTGCCAGTAAGATTGCACCTAAATCAACCATTTATCATATCATCAAGAACTTCAAGGAGAGCGGTTCAATTGTTGTGAAGGCTTCAGGGCGCCCAAGAAATTTCAGCAAGTGCCAGGACCAGCTCCTAAAGTTGATTCAGCTGCGGGATCGGGGCACCACCAGTACAGAGCTTGCTCAGGAATGGCAGCAGGCAGGTGTGAGTGCATCTGCACTCACAGTGAGGCAAAGACTTTTGGAGGATGGCCTGGTGTCAGGAAGGGCAGCAAAGAAGCCACTTCTCTCTAGGAAAAACATCAGGGACAGACCTTTTGATATTCAAAAGGTACAGGGATTGGACTGCTAAGGACTGGGGTAAAGTAATTTTCTCTGATGAATCCCCTTTCCGATTGTTTGGGGCATCCGGAAAAAAGATCTCCGGAGAAGACAAGGTGAGCGCTACCATCAGTTCTGTGTCATACCAAAAGTAAAGCATCCTGAGACCATTCATGTGTGGGGTTGGTTCTCAGCCAAGGGAGTGGGCTCACTCACAATTTAGCCTCAGAACACAGCCATGAATAAAGAATGGTACCAACACATCCTCCGAGATTGGTGACGAACAATGCCTTTTCCAGCATGATGGAGCACCTTGCCATAAGGCAAAAGTGATAACTAAGTGGCTCGGGGAACAAAACATTGATATTCTGGGTCCATGGCCAGGAAATATTGACTCTTTGCATCAACTTCATGTAATTGTCAATAAAAGCATTTGACACTTATGAAATGCTTGTAAAAAATTCAAAATAAAAACGTTTCCAGCAACAATAGTATGTGTTTGAACACCAAACACATGCCTTGAACACCAAACACATACACATTCCCTGAACACTAAACACATGTCCTGAACACCAAACACATGCCCTGAACACCAAACACATACACATGCCCTGAACACCAAACACATAAACATGCCCTGAACAGTAAACACATAAACATGCACTGAACAGTAAACACATGCCCTGAACCCCAAACACTAAACACATGCCCTGAACACCAAACACATACACATGCCCTGAACACCAAACACATGCCCTGAACACAAAACACATACACATGCCCTGAACACAAAACACATACAGATGACCTGAACAGTAAACACATGCCCTGAAAAGTAAACACATGCCCTGAACACCAAACACATACACATGCCCTGAACACCAAACACATACACATGCCCTGAACAGTAAACACATGCCCTGAACACCAAACACATACACATGCCCTGAACAGTAAACACATGCCCTGAACACCAAACACATACACATGCCCTGAAAAGTAAACACATGCCCTGAACACCAAACACATACACATGCCCTGAACACCAAACACATACACATGCCCTGAACAGTAAACACATGCCCTGAACCCCAAACACATACACATGCCCTGAACAGTAAACACACACATCTCCTAAACACTATAAACACATGCTCTGAACACCAAACACATGCACATGCTCTTAACACCAAACACATACATCTCCTGAACACTAAACACATGCCCTGAACACCAAACACATACACATGCCCTGAACAGTAAACACATTCCCTGAACACCAAATACATGCCCTGAACACCAAACACATACACATGCCCTGAACACCAAACACATACACATGCCCTGAACAGTAAACACATGCCCTGAACCCCAAACACATACACATGCCCTGAACAGTAAACACACACATCTCCTAAACACTATAAACACATGCTCTGAACACCAAACACATACACATGCCCTGAACACCAAACACATACACATGCCCTGAACAGTAAACACATTCCCTGAACACCAAATACATGCCCTGAACACCAAACACATACACATGCCCTGAACACCAAACACATGCCCTAAACACCAACACATACACAGGCCCTGAACACCAAACACATGCACATACCCTGAACAGTAAACACATCTCCTGAACACTAAACACATGCCCTGAACACCAAACACATACACATTCCCTGAACACCAAACACATGCCCTGAACACCAAACACATACACATGCACTGAACAGTAAACACATGCCCTGAACAGTAAACACATGCCCTGAACACCAAACACATACACATGCACTGAACAGTAAACACATGCCCTGAACACCAAACACATACACATGCCCTGAACACCAAACACATGCACATGCCCTGAACACCAAACGCATTAATCTCCTGAACATTAAACACATACACATGCCCTGAACAGTAAACACATCTCCTGAACACTAAACACATACACATTCCCTGAACACTAAACACATTCCCTGAACACTAAACACATACATCTCCTGAACACTAAACACATACACATGCCCTGAACACCAAACACATGCCCTGAACACCAACACATACACATGCCCTAAACATTAAACACATGCCCTGAACAGTAAACACATACGCATGCCCTGAACAGTAAACACATGCCCTGAACACCAAACACATACACATGCCCTGAACAGTAAACACATGCCCTGAACACCAAACACATACACATGCCCTGAACACCAAACACATACACATGCCCTGAACACCAAACACATACACATACACATGCCTGCAGTATACGAGTTTGGTTACAGCATTTATTTCATTAAATTCCATGTCCTTTAACACTATCTGTATGAGGTTTTGAGATCCATTTGCTGGTTTTGTGTATTTAATGAAATCTGCACTTTGATTCCTCAGTTGGTTTCTGTGACCCCATATGAGCCAAGAAAATGTCTCCTAGCACCAAAAATGTGAACAACCTCACCTTCACCCTCTATCAAACCGAGGAGTCTTCCACATGCTGCATGTTGGTAAGCTAGAAAAAAGTCCCCGAAGGTCACTTCAAAGGTCACCAGGAGCACATTTGGTCAAAGTGACATATTGTGAGGATTTAGGTCCTTTTGTCTCCATCACAAAGCAATCCATCAATCATTCTTCCCTTCCACACACAGTGGCCTCTTGCATGTTCTCAAGTGACACTTCTGTTCTTTACCAGGGTGATGCCATCTCAGAGTCTTGGATAAGCCAACTACTGCAGCCTCAAAGACCTGATTGTAGGTAAGAGTGTATCCCTACTACTTTATCCAGTAACGTCCCTGGTAATGTCCAATATTCTACTGCCATTTACTTTATGTTTATATTCTTAGTTTTTTTACTGTTTCTCATTGTTGTTCCATTGTCAAGAAGGAACCTGCAAGTAAACATTTTGTTGGAGGATGTATACCATGCGTGTCCCGTACATGCGACTAATACAAATTGAAACTCAAGTCCCCACTAAACGACAATAGAATGGGTGCGTTCGTAAAAAATAATAATAATATCTACTCCGATTTCAGAGCACTCTCGTCTGTGTGCCAGAGCGCAGAATAAATGAACGCTCAACACCGGTTGAATATGGCCGGTGTCAGTAATTGTCAGTTAAAAAAAGTGTAATTAAATTGTTGCCAGTCACCAACGCTCTGGGTAACATGAAAACAGCCTAACCAGCTATACTAGGGCGAGTAAAATGGTCAGAGTGAGATTGTTCTCTCATTTGTGTCTGGAAGTAGCTAGCAAGCTAGCCAACGTTAGCTAGTTAGCTTGACTGTCGTTGTGAGGTCAGAAGGCTCGTATCAACCCTAGTCCACGGCCAGGGCGTCCAGTGTGCACTCCGAGAGCAAAAACGCTCTGAATTTACGAACGCCCAGAGTGCTCTCTGGCTCTCCATATTGAATTTACGAACACACCCAATGTCAAACATACTCCACAATCTGATTCTAGCCCTGCCTGTCTAATGCGTTTCCAGGAAGTGGGCTCAGTAAGATTAAAGAATTGCACCAACAACTGGATTTGCCTCACATATGAATCAGCCAACTGTACAGTTAAGCGTTTCAGCAGAAGGATTTGGGAAGGAATACTCATGTTATACAGATCCCGAGTTGTGCAGTGGTCTAAAGCACTGTATCTCAGTGCTAGAGGTGTCACTACAGACCCTGGTTCGATTTCCAGCTCTATCACAACCAGCCGTGATTGGGAGTCCCATAGGGCGGCGCACAATTGGCCCAGTGTCGTCCAGGTTAGGCTGTCATTGTAAATAAGAATTTGTTCTTAATTGACTTACCTGGTTATATAAATAACTAGGCATGTTGACTGAGAACACATTCTCATTTACAGCAACGACCTGGGGAATAATTAAAGGGGAGAGAAGGGGGGATGAACGAGCCAATTGTAAACTGGGGATGATTAGGTGACCGTGATGGTATGTTGGCCGGATTGGGATTTTAGCCAGAACACCAGGGTTTTTTGTGACCACAGAGAGTCAGGACACCCATTTAACATCCCATCAGAAAGATGGCACCCTACACAGGACAATCTCCCCAATCACTGCCCTGGGGTATTGGGATATTTATTTTTTTTGACCAAAGGAAAAGGTGCCTCCTACTGGCACTCCAACACCACTTCCAGCAGCATCTGGTCTCCCATCCAAGGACAACCCTGATTGGCTTCAGAAGTAAGCCAGCAGTGGGATGCAGGGTGGTATGCTTCGGGCTACTCAGGTAAAATAAATGTAGGCTACACTCTCTGGTTCAGTATGTTCATAATAACATAGGCCTACGTGACTTCATTTCAAACATCGTTCTAAAGTGTACATGGTAAATTTTTTACGTTGATATTTGTGAATACTCAATTAAAAACGCTTAACAATATTTATGTTTGTGTTGTAAATTAATACACCAATTGATTTAGCTTTGGAGAGAAACCCCTTGCTTGCATAAAAAATGTGGCTAGTAGTTATCAAGGTTTAGCTTAATTTGTACACAACATTGTCATTATTTTGTTAGGAATGAAAAAAGTTACATATACATTTTTTGGAGGTGGGTTGGACTGTTCTTTTCAGGGAAGTCACTTTATGTTTGATATAAAAAAAAGACTGAAGTCACTGGATCCGTTGAATTAACATGAGTGTGAGAACAGTTGCAGTATTTGTAACATATTTATAGCCAAAGAAAAGATTACACTAGTTAGGACTATTCAGCCCAACATCAAATCCATCAGAAAACACTGGAAGCAGATGACAAGATTCTATGAAAGTGGGAAAAGTTGTGACATAACTCTTGAATTACAGCTCCTCCCCCAGATTGTGACAGGAATGTGCAGCAAGTCAATATAAGTCAATTAAATGATACGTTCAAATATATTATTAACATGAATATAATGACTGATATTAAACAGCATAAAATCATTGAAAATACAGTACAATAGATCACATCCGCAGAACATGATGTACCACTAGAACTTCAATCTGCTATGCCTTGGATCATAATCCATCAAACTTTCTGGACAGTTTTCACGGTCAGTCGAAATTTCAAATCAGGTCGCTTCGCTCGAACGATGTTGTAGATCTAGTAGAGAAAATTGATCACTATTTAGTTCAACTCAAGCTCATCTAATCTAGATCTAATTTTCCAATATAAATACTTGTTTAAATAATAGATCAATCATATGCATTGGAACTTTATATAAAATATATACATACATTGCTACCTGGGATATAGATAAACATTTCTTTTAAATTAAAAAACACCATGATTGAATGTTACCTGACTCTAGACTGAATCAACTGTGGTCTAAATGTTACCTGACTCAAGACTGGATCAACTGTGGTCTAAATGTTACCTGACTGAAGAAAGAATCAACTGTGGTCTCATTTAGCTCCTGATATGATTGGACAGCGACCTGAAGAATTGCAAATCCTATATTTGGGCAAGAATATTCAAATTATTTCAGTATATAAAGACAATTAGCCAAGTATCATAATTCAATGTATTTACTTTATGCTTAAATACCCACCACTTTCCAGGGGTTTAGTACCAAAAGGTGGGTCCACGTAAGGGGTAGTAAGAGTTGGAGGTGTTGTCACCTGTGTCGCGATAGTCCTTGGTCCCATTGTAGTTGAAGCTGCTGGGGTAAATATTGACATGAAGCTGTATCTCTCATTAGACTGAAATCCATACCTGTTTTAGGCTAAACATTCCACTCCCTGTACTCCGTGTCTTATGCAAAACATTACATTATAAGGAGTTGAATGATAGCCCAAACAGACTAGTACCTACTTTATATATAGTACCAACTTATATATCTACTTTATGATCACAACAAGCAATACAAAAATACATAATAACGTTGTTTTCACAGTAGTCATCACACTTCTCTACTTCCTACTATATTTTAAATATCAGCATTTGATCCACATTCAATCATCTGATTTGTTCAATTGTATTGTTCTATTCTTTTCCACACATCATTTTTGTTGTTGTTGACTTACTCATGCTCACTACTAATGACTGGAAGACACATCTTCACTGATATCTGGGTTTGGTCATGCTTCAACAGTCACTATTTTCTGGACTAAACCTCTGACATTTTCTTTTCAAATCATGAACATTAAAAACATGTTAAATTGATAACTTACCAGAGGATTGCCCTGCAGACAAAGCAACACATCCAACACAAAATAATAGGAAAAGCATGATGTTGTTTCAGAAGACAGAGCACCGACTGAGCTGTGATGTGGGAAGATTCTGTTCAGCGAGTCCGTCTGACAATCTTTGTTCAGCATGAGGAAGTTGTCTCCTCTATTCATTGTGGGAGGGATTTGCCTTTTAAATAATGCCCAGGTTTTCAAAAATTCATTGAGGCACAAGTGATTTCAGAAAAAGGTCTGACCGCCTCCTCTTGAACTACACTGCTCAAAAAAATAAAGGGAACACTAAAATCACACATCCTAGATCTGAATGAATTAAATATTCTTATTAAATACTTTTTTCTTTACGTAGTTGAATGTGCTGACAACAAAATCACACAAAAATGATCAATGGAAATCAAATTTATCAACCCATGGAGGTCTGGATTTGGAGTCACACTCAAAATTAAAGTGGAAAACCACACTACAGGCTGATCCAACTTTGATGTAATGTCCTTAAAACAAGTCAAAATGAGGCTCAATAGTATGTGTGGCCTCCACGTGCCTGTATGACCTCCCTACAACGCCTGGGCATGCTCCTGATGAGGTGGTGGATTGTCTCCTGAGGCATCTCCTCCCAGACCTGGACTAAAGCATCCGCCAACTCCTGGACAGTCTGTGGTGCAACGTGGCGTTGGTGGATGGAGCGAGACATGATGTCCCAGATGTGCTCAATTGGATTCAGGTCTGGGGAACGGGCGGGCCAGTCCATAGCATCAATGCCTTCCTCTTGCAGGAACTGCTGACACACTCCAGCCACATGAGGTCTAGCATTGTCTTGCATTAGGATGAACCCAGGGCCAACCGCACCAGCATATGGTCTCACAAGGGGTCTGAGGATCTCATCTCGGTACCTAATGGCAGTCAGGCTACCTCTAGCGAGCACATGGAGGGCTGTGCGGCCCCCCAAAGAAATGCCACCCCACACCATGACTGACCCACCGCCAAACCGGTCATACTGGAGGATGTTGCAGGCAGCAGAACGTTCTCCACGGCGTCTCCAGACTCGGCGTCTCCTGTCACGTCTGTCACGTGCTCAGTGTGAACCTGCTTTCATCTGTGAAGAGCACAGGGCGCCAGTGGCGAATTTGCCAATCTTGGTGTTCTCTGGCTAATGCCAAACGTCCTGCACGGTGTTGGGCTGTAAGCACAACCCCAACCTGTGGACGTCGGGCCCTCATACCACCCTCATGGAGTCTGTTTTTGACCGTTTGAGCAGACACATGCACATTTGTGGCCTGCTGGAGGTCATTTTGCAGGGCTCTGGCAGTGCTCCTCCTGCTCAAAGGCGGAGGTAGCGGTCCTGCTGCTGGGTTGTTGCCCTCCTACGGCCTCCTCCACGTCTCCTGATGTACTGGCCTGTCTCCTGGTAGCGCCTCCCTGCTCTGGACACTACGCTGACAGACACAGCAAACCTTCTTGCCACAGCTCGCATTGATGTGCCATCCTGGATGAGCTGCACTACCTGATCCACTTGTGTGGGTTGTAGACTCCGTCTCATGCTACCACTAGAGTGAAAGCACCGCCAGCATTCAAGTGACCAAAACATCAGCCAGGAAGCATAGGAACTGAGAAGTGGTCTGTGGTCACCACCTGCAGAACCACTCCTTTATTGGGGGTGTCTTGCTAATTGCCTATAATTTCCACCTGTTGTCTATTCCATTTGCACAACAGCATGTGAAATTTATTGTCAATCAGTGTTGCTTCCTAAGTGGACAGTTTGATTTCACAGAAGTGTGATTGACTTGGAGTTACATTGTTTTGTTTAAGTGTTCCCTTTATTTTTTTGAGCAGTGTATTTTAATAGCTATGAGGAAGGTGTTCCATATATCTGTCTCACGAGATTTTATGTCAAAACCTCAACCAGTAGGTCTAATGAAGCCGTTTTTTTTATCTCAATATCACATAATTTCTGGGTAACAATTAAGCACCTTACTGGGATTGTTTTCAATTAAAATTTCAAAAAGAAACAAAAATTGCTTCTTAACAAAGAGCAATTTCTCAAGCAAGAATTTTGCCAAAACACCATCCCACCAAAACAGTCTGAAACTTCAGGTGGTCTTTTCAAACAGCTCTTACTCTAAAAGGGCATTATCATAATTTTTACAGTATTATTCCAACCTCATCGTGTGGAAATATATAGAAAACACAGAAAAAACACGTTTTTGACTACATTGGGCATTTAAACAAAACAAGTGTATTATCAACTAATTGATCATTCTGACAAGCAACCATCTATTTTATTGGGATATATCCAGAAACACATTGCCAGGAGTACAAATTAATTTAGAAAAAGGACATAATTTTTATGCACATTTACAATACAATTCTATAAAGGTTAGCTGACAAATGGAAAATATGTGCCTTTTAAAGAAAAGGGCAATCATATATTATTTAAGTGTATTTCTCATATCACTGCCAGTTGTCCTAGTTTGGAAAAAAAAAAAAAAAAAAACATGCTAACCAGCTATTTTCAGGTCTCTCCAGAGATGTTTGATCAGGTTCAAGTCCAGGCTCTGGCTGGGCCACTCAAGGATATTCAGAAACTTGTCCCGAAGCTACTCCTGTGCTGTCTTGGCTGTCTGCTTAGGGTCGTTGTCCTGTTGGAAGGTGAACCTTCGCCCCAGTCTGAGGTCCTGAGCACCCTGGAGCAGGTTTTCATCAAGAATCTTACTGTACTTTGCTCCATTCATCTTTCCCTCGATCCTGACTAGTCTCCCAGTCCCTGCCTCTGAAAAACATCCCCACAGCATGATGCTTCCACCACCGTGCTTCATCGTAGGGATGGTGCCAGGTTTCCTCTAGACGTGATGCTTGGTATTTAGGCCAAAGAGTTCAATCTCGGTTTCATCAAACTACAGAATTGTGTCTCTCATGGTGTGAGAGTCTTTAGGTTCCCTTTGACAAACTCCAAGCAGGCTGTCATGTTTCTTTTATTGAGGAGTGGCTTCCATCTGGCCACTCCACCATAAAGGCCTGATTAGTGGAGTGTTGCAGAGATGGTTGTCCGTCTGGAAGGATCTCCCATCTCCACAGAGGAACTCTGGAGCTCTGTCAGTGTCCAACGGGTTCTTGGTCACCTCCCTGACCAATGCCCTTCATCCTCATTTTCTCAGTTTAGCCAGGTGACCAGCTCTAGGAAGTGTCTTGGTGGTTCCAAACTTCTTCCATTTAAGAATGATGGAGGCCACTGTGTTCTTGGGGACCTTCAATGCTGCAGAAATGTTTTGGTACCATTCCCCAGATCTGTGCCTCAACACAATACTGTCGCTGAGCTCTTTAGACAATTCCTTCGTCCTCATAGCTTGGTTTTTGCTCTGTTAATGCACTGTCAACTGTAGGACCTTATATAGACAGGTTTGTGCCTTTTCAAATTACGTCCAATCATTTGAATTTATCATAGGTGGACTCCAAACAAGTTGTAGAAACATCTCAAGGATGTTCAATGGAAACAGGATGCGCCTGAGTGTCATAGAAAAGGGTCTGAATAATTATGTAAATAAGGTATTTCTGTATTGTTATTTTTTACATTTGCAACAAAAAATATATAATGGGGTATTGTGTGTAGATGAATGATAATTGGCTTTAATTTAATCAATTTTAGAATAAGGCTGTAACGTAACAAAATGCAGAAAAAGGGAAGGTGTCTGAATACTTTTGTAATGCACGGTATGTATTACAAGAACATTTACTAGCCCGTCTTTTGTACACTACATGGTAATACAAAGTTGGAGTTTCTTAAAGATCCAAGTCAAAGTAGTGAGCACTTGTCATGATTTGGTTTCAGACCGGATAGATTGGCAAAACCATCTAAATCTTTGATGAGTGCACTTATGGAGGCCGCTCAAGGACGCAGATGGCATCTTCTGCAAAGGTAGAAATCTTGGTCATAAAACCATACATGTCTAATCCTTCGAACTTTATACTATTTATTCACTTTATAGCTAGTATTTCAATTCCAATTAGAGATAGATACAGTGAGAGTGAGCAACCCTGTCTCACTGCACTTGATAGTTTTAAACTATCAGAGATGTATCCATTATCTACTTCTCTAGTGAGCCAACTCCGAGCTGGGGTAGTTTGTTCGGCCTGTGCTGCAAGAGGGCAGAGTTAGCCGTTTGAGAGAGTGGTGAATTTGCTGCGAAAAAAAACAAATCCAGGGGACGCAGGGGAACATAACGAACAAACTACTGTTCATCATTCCAGTCGTTTGCAAAGGAGCAGGCGTGATTAGAACTCAGGGTGTGTTCGTAAATTCAATCTGGAGTGCCAGAGTGCACTCTGGGTGTTCGTAAATTCAGAGCATTGTCAGATTGTCCGTTCGGAAAGTCATCAGTTATTCTGCGTTCTGGCACACTCAGACAACAGTGCTCTGGAATCGGAGTAGACAGCCAGAGCGAATTTATGAACGCACCCCAAGAATATAAGCGTTCTGAGCTTTGATCAACGCTGGGAGCAATATTTAGATGCTGACCCATAATTGATTTCCATTGTCTACAAAATATATATTTTTATGAATCAAATGTCTTTTTAATTAGGAAAATTTACAGAGGTCCTTGATGTCCTCATATAGATACGGTCATGATTGAGACGCAGTCTGATCAAAAAACAGATATCTCTTTCTTAAACAGACAGACTTTGATGGATTTTTTATTTGAATTAGTATGACTTGAGCAAAGAAATTATTTGAATACGTTTTTATATACACTACCATTCAAAAGTTTGGGGTCACTTAGAAATGTCCTTGTTTTTGAAAGAAAAGCCAATTTTTTGTCCAGAAAAATAACATCAAATTGATCAAAAATACAGTGTAGACATTGTTAATGTTGTAAATTACTATTGTAGCTGGAAAACGTTGATTTTTGTATGGAATATCTACATAGGCGTACAGAGGCCCATTATCAGCAACCATCACACCGGTGTTCCAATGGCACGTTGTGTTAGCTAATCAAAGATGATTATTTTAAAAGGCTAATTGATCATTAGAAAACCCTTTTCCAATTATGTTAGCACAGCTGAAAACTGTTGTGCTGATTAAATGAAACAATAAAACTGGCCTTCTTTAGCCTAGTTGAGTGTTTGGAGCATCGGCATTTGTGGGTTTGATTACAGGCTCAAAATGGCCAGAAACAAAGACCTTTCTTCTGAAACTCGTCAGTCTATTCTTGTTCTGAAAAATGAAGGCTATTCCGATTCAGAGGGGTTGGGTTAAATGTGGAAGGCACATTTCAGTTGTACAACTGACTAGGTATCCTACATTCCCCATACGGAAGAGTACATTTTTCCCACTAACACTACATTCCCCATACAGAAGAGTACATTTTTCCCACTAACACTACATTCCCCATACTGAATAGTACATTTTTCCCATTAATGCTACTCCATGCTTATCCATACTGAATAGTCTCGGAAATTCCAGACCTAGTGTATGCTGGAACATTGGTTACATTGTGGGAGGCAACTCATCTGTCTAGAAAGACTACAAGCAGAATAGTACCTCTTTGTCCATCGTGAAATGAACATTTGCCTCTTGCGGTCTTGTTTAAAAATCCTGACGGTAAGCCCTTGAACACCAAACACATACACATGCCTTGAAAAACAAACACATGCACATCAGTGGACGCTCCTCAGTGAATTTCATAAAAATAAAAATGGTAAAACATTACAGTTATCCTTTTAGATAAAACTATACTAAATATAATCACGTCACCAAAGAATTGATTAAAACACACTATTTTCCAAATAAGGTCTACGGTAGCATCAACAGCACTCTGTAGGGTAGCACCATGGTGTAGCCGGAGGACAGCTAGCTTCCGTCCTCTGGGTACATTGACTTCAATACAAAACCTAGGAGGCTCATGGTTCTCACCCCCTTCCATAGACTTACACAGTAATTATGACAACTTCCGGAGGACGCCCTCCAACCTAACAGAGCTCTTGCAGCATGAACTGACATGTAGTCCATCCAATCAAAGGATCAGATAATTAATCTAGTACTGGAAGCATAAACTACAGCTAGCTAGCACTGCAGGGCATAAAATGTGGTGAGTAGTTGACTCAAAGAGAGAGAAAGACAGTAGTTGAACAGTTTTCAACAAATCAATTTCTTTCAAAATGAAGGAGAAGCAAGAGAGAAATAGTGTATTTTTTTCACTTTCAGTTTCACTTACTTAGCTAGCAAATGCAGCTAGCTAGTTTAGCCCACTGAAACACCCTGCTCAAACAGAGGGATGCTATGTTAGCTAGCTGGCTATGATTTTCCAACACAGCACTGGAACTCTTCCAAGTCAAGGTAAGCTTTTGGTTTTACGATTTTTTTTGCCACCGGGGCCCGCTGGTGTAACTGCTTACTTGACTGTACAATGTAACGTTACTACATGATTGTAGCGGGTTTACAAACGCGTTAGTTCTATTAGCTGTGCTGACTATGACTTTACATACCTTAAGGGAACTCTGAGACGGGAGCCGTATGGTTAGTGAAGAAAGTCCCATTGCAAATGTACGGTCCCTTACCTGACGTCTTAATACGTCGCAGAAAATCGCGGACGGCGTCGGGCCGTGGGCGGCGGAGAGCTCTTTCAGGAAGTCACTCAAAAAAACGTTTCGGAATTTCGGTTTCCGTTTTATAAAAATGACAAATTTTTGACTTTTTTCTGCATTCTCGAAAATTCCCACAAGAGGGAAAATAAATCATATTGCAGGCGCACGAGCACGTGGCAAACGAGCGCGGCCTTTTCTCCTAAACTGAAAATATTTCGAAGACGAAACTCGGAGAGCGTAGGTTTGGAGTAATGGGCAGTTGGCCCCGAACAAGATGGCGTCGAGACCTCAGCGCTTTTTGAGTTATGGCCATTTTTCTGGGATTAAAGGGTTAAAACGCAAGTAGGGTGCTAATTTGACCGCTTCATGTCAAAGTGCATAAGCATACGGTGTCAGGAAAAAAAGAACCAGCCATTTATCTATCGTAATTTAAGAGAAATCGTACATTGACCGTTTGGTGATGTTCACAAAGAGGATTTTTTTTTTCAAAAAAATCACAGATCCAGTTGCAGTGTGTTCAGACGTACATTTTTAAAGTGGGTCTCGAAGCTCTGCGAGAATCCTGTGATTTTATATGATTTTATGAAATAACACACACTCCTTTAACCCTCTTTAAATAAGTCCGCTCTTAACATAAAGACTTAAAACTCAATATTATATAAGAGTCTACACAGAGGAGGGTATGTGATCACTCTCAGCTTCCTATGTAACCTGGAAGTGCCTTAAAATGGTGCCATAGGGTCAGGTTTGAAGGGTAATAAGGTCAGATCTTTTCAAAACTTCACTTGTGTGATTAGACAACCCTCATGAACTGTAATCAGTAATTTATCCCAACAGATGTCAAAGAAAAGCTCTCTCACTCAAACACACACACACAAAAAGGAAGGATGGAGTGAAAAAGTACGGTGCTTAAAGACACACAAAGCCCAAAATAGCATTACTATTATCTCTAGGCCGTGCCGAGTTCAACGAGATGCCCCGCTTGACCGTAGCTCGCTCGGTCTGAGCGCAGCGACCGTTACAAGAGAACGGACACAAATGACCTTTTGACCTCAATGTCAATTTCATTTGCTTTTGGGACACAGAGAGAGAACCGTTAAGGTTAGAAACACAATTTGACCTCAGGAGTGTTCTTAAGGTCCTCCCGATCTGTGCAAGCCTAACCCTGACCTTGTGGCATTAACCCTTCACAGTTAAAAGAAGGTGTTTACATCAAATAGTTTACAATGAAATGTCTCCCCATTGGAATACATTGACTGCACCTCTAAATTCAACCTAAAGCCTATGTGGGTTATGATTGTCTTATGAACCTGTCTTTGATGTCAGTCCATCAGGCCACCATGAGGTCTACCTGTATCGATTCTAAGCTTCCTGGAGCAACCGGAGGTGGTTAAATCACCCTAAAAGTGTTTGCCATACCCAACCTGCAGTTTGAGAGAAATAGTGCATTCAACCCTATGTAAATCAGTCAATTTTTAACATACAGAATTAAAACTCAGGATTCTGTAACAACATACTCCAGTGATGATATGTGTTTATTTTCAGCTTCCTGTGCCAACCGGAAGTGCCAGAATTGGTGTCAAATGGGCTGTTTCAAAGGGTTAAAAATGTCAAATCTTTCCAAAACTTCGTATATGTGAATAGACAACCCTCCTGATCTGTAAATCAGTCATTCATCCCATCAGATTTCAAAAAATAAAAAATACACACCCACACAGAAATGATGGAGGGACACACTGAGGGGCTAAGAGGCAGACAGTGCCTGCAGTAGTTACTTTTGTTCCAACTTTTAACCTGTTATGGCTGCACGCTGAATATTGAAAAAACTGGAAAATGTGTGCACATTTTCAAACGGCCTCCTAAGAAACTTTTTATTTTCCAATATGCATATATTTACTACTGTTGGATAGATAACAGTCTGTAGTTTCTAAAAAGGTTTGAATTGTTTCTCTAAGTCGAACAGAAATATTTTTACAGCCATTTTCCCAGCCGAATTGAGTTTTCCAAAATGCGATGTGTCTCTTTAAGACCTTCTCTATAAAAGGCCATTTGACTTGGGACGATAGAGACACGTCACAGGCGTTCGTCAGACTGTAATGCGGAAGTGAGAATTGAAAGGAGTCGAATATCTCGTCCCTGGACTGAATAACACAACTTCTTGTGAGACCTGCGCAGTTAAAAAAAAAATCCGGGCGCGAAGGATAATTTGTTCTCGGCTTCTGGAACAAGGTAGATAACGTTGAATATGATGCCTGACTACGATATTATTTGATACATGTCACAAAATCATCCTAAAGTATGTTTTTTCAATATACTTTAATTATATTATTGCAATTTATTCTGGACTTTAGATGTGAAACGACGGAAGAATTTTTTGAAGAAACGCTTTGTAGCGCAGCAATGCTATCGTGCTAGCTAACCAAAGAGGGAAATAATTCGTTCTGGAACCCAACTAAAGACTCTACTGGACATTGGACCCCGTTACAACATTCTGATGGAGTATCAAGAAAGATAAGACCCAATTTGGGATGCTTTTTCATATATATGTCGAACTGTTGAATGCTAACTCTGCTAACTGTGCTAGGCTAGCGCTTGACTAGAATCAATGCTGCCTTATGCTAGCTTCTGTTGTTAGCTAATATAACGATATATTGTGTTTTCGCTGTAAAACACTTCAAAAATCGGAAATGTTGGCTTTATTCACACGATATCTGTCTTTCATTAGTTATCCACCATATGTTTTTCTGAAATGTTTTATGAGGTGTAATTAGTAGCCGACGTTGGTGTATGTATTTTCTCTGGCTACTCCCGGCTGGATTCAGACTCAAGCTATGTATTAGCATTTTTGGGTAGCATCAATGTAAAACTGATTTATAGCTAAAATATGCACTTTTTATGAACAAAACATAGATTTATTGTGTAACATGTTATATGACTGTCATCTGAGGTCGTTTTTTCTGGGCTCTTTAGGTTGGTTTTAGTTTATTTCGGTTGGTTGTGCATGCTACTTCAATCATAATTCATACTTCATAATCATAATTCATACGTGTCTGTCCACTTTTGTATTTGGTGGTGAGCTAACATAAATATATGTGGTGTTTTCTCTGTAAAACATTTAAAAAATCGGACATGTTGGCTGGATTGACAAGATGTTTATCTTTCAAATGCTGTATTGGACTTGTTAATGTGTAAAAGTTAAATATTTTTAAAAAATAGATTTTGAATTTCGCGCCCTGCAGGGGTGTCATTTTCGGTCCGAGGTCGGGCTTGCACGCCAAACAGGTTAAAGAACCGTCAGACCTAGAGTTCTGAAAATTTACAAACCTGTTCTAGACCTCAGGTCGATTGTGCACGGTGAATTATATGACTCTAGAAGGTTCTCGGATCGATAAAAAGCCTCGTGTATTTGCCAGGTTTCAATTCATTTGACCTCAACGAAACGGACGACCTTTAGAAAAGTCCCAGAGTCTCAAGACTAGGTGCGTTGAAACCGGCTCGGCCCATAGAGACAGACCCCAACGAGCCTGTTTGATTGCTCATTCAAGGACTCCGCAGCAAGGCAATGAAAAAAGTGGAATTTCAGCACCAATTAGGGTTTTGCTCGGGCACCAAATGACCTATCGAGCCGAAACTTGGGATTCGAGGTCGCTTCACATAGGGCTAAACATAATGTGTGAACTGGACCCGCAGCTAGAACATAACTACGTATTATTTGTTTAATTATGGTTTAAATAGAAAGCGCTGTGAATTTTGGGCCTGCTCTGAAATATGTTGTAGTTGGCATCTAAAGGAGTTGGAAAAAGTGAGTTTGGAGTCAGATGGTATCAGTTTGGTGTCTGAAAATATCTATTTGACTGATGGACACTGACTTGCTCGTTGACTTTTGTACAATTGCAATATGTTTCAACGGGGAGGTACCATGAGGAAAAAGCGACATGATGAAATTTCACGAAACGAGCGATGGAGAGGAACCACTATCACTGCCCGGCCATCCTGAGGTCATCAGACCGTTGACTTTTGCATTTCTAAAGTATTTAAGAGAATGCACGTTACATTTGCAATATGATGTGATGTTTTTCATATTGCAAATGCCTGTTACAATTGCAATATGATGTGATGTTGAATCATATTGCAAATGTAACGTGCATTCTTTAAATACCTTAGAAATACAAAGTCAACGTCCTGATGACCTCAGGATGGCCGGGCAGGGATAGTGGTTCCTCTCCATCGCTCGTTGCGTGAAATTTCATCATGTCGATTTTGGTGATGGTACCCCCGCGTTGAAACATATTGCAATTGTACAAAAGTCGACTAGCAAGTCAACTAGCATGTGTCAACAAAAGTCAACTAGCAAGTGTCCATCAGTCAATTGGATATTTTCAGACACCAAACTGATACCATCTGACTCCAAACTCACTTTTTCCAACTCCTTTAGAAGCCAACTATCACATATTTCAGAGCAGGCCCGAAATTCACAGCGCCTTCCATGAATGCACCAAAATAGCATTCTGAAATCACCACTAAAATGACATCACCATATTCTCCAGGCCGTGCCGAGTTCAACGGGATGCCCCGCTTGACCGTAGCTCGCTCGGTCTGAGCGCAGCGACCGTTACAAGAGAACGGACACAAATGACCTTTTGACCTCAATGTCAATTTCATTATCTTTTGGGACACAGAGAGAGAACCGTTAAGGTTAGAAGCACCATTTCACCTCAGGAACAATCCTAAGGTCCTCCCGATCTGTGCAAGCCTAACCTTTACCTTGTGGCATTAACCCTTCACAGTTAAAAGAAGGTGTTTACATCAAACAGTTTACAATGACATTTCACCCCATAGGAATACATTAAGTGCTCCTCTAAATTCAACCTGAAGCTTATGTGGGTTATGAATGTCTTATGAACCTATCTTTGATAACAATCCATCAGGCCACTATGAGGTCTACCTGTGTTAATTCTAAGCTTCCTGGAGCAACCGGAAGTGGTTAAATCAGCCTAAAAGATGTCCTGATATACATGACTTGCAATTTTGAAAAATCACTGCATTCAACCCTATGTAGATCAGTCAATTCTTGACGTATAGACTTAAACTCAGGATTCTGTAACAGCATACCCCAGTCAAGATATGTGTTTAACTATAGCTTCCTGTGCCAACCGGAAGTGCCTTAAAATGGAGTCATGGTTCTGTTTCGAAGGGTTAAAAAGGTCAGAACTTTTCAAAAATTCATTTGTGTGATTAGACAACCCTCATGAACTGTAAATTAGTCATTTCTCTAAGCAGATTTCAAAGGAAATCTCTCTCTCACACACAAACACACACACAAGCAATGATGGAGTGAAAAAGTACGGTGCTTAAAGACACACAGAGCCGACAATGGCATTCCTATTATCTCTAGGCCGTGCCGAGTTCAACGAGACGCCCCGCTTGACCGTAGCTCGCTCGGTCTGAGCGCAGCGACCGTTACAAGAGAACGGACACAAATGACCCTTTGACCTCAATGTCAATTTTATTTGCTTTTGGGACACAGAGAGAGAACCGTTAAGGTTAGAAGCACAATTTCACCTCAGGAACAATCCTAAGGTCCTCCCGATCTGTGCAAGCCCAACATTTACCTTGTGGCATTAACCCTTCACAGTTAAAAGAAGGTGTTTACATCAAATAGTTTACAATGTAATGTCTCCCCATTGGAATACATTGACTGCACCTCTAAATTCAACCTAAAGCCTATGTGGGTTATGATTGTCTTATGAACCTGTCTTTGATGACAGTCCATCAGGCCACCATGAGGTCTACCTGTGTCGATTCTAAGCTTCCTGGAGCAACCGGAAGTGGTTAAATCACCCTAAAAGTGTTTGCAATAGCCAACCTGCAGTTTGAGAGAAATAGTGCATTCAGCCCTATGTAAATCAGTCAAATTTTAGCATACAGACTTAAAACTCAGGATTCTCAAACAGCATACTCCAGTGAGTATATGTGTTTATTTTCAACTTCCTGTGCCAACCGGAAGTGCCATAATTGGTGTCAAATGGGCTGTTTTGAAGGGTTAAAAATGTCAAATCTTTCCAAAACTTCATACATGTGAATAGACAACCCTCCTGAACTGTAAATCAGTCATTCATCCCATCAGATTTTTTAAAAAATGAAAAAAATACACAATCAACAGAAAGGATGGAGGGACACACTGAGGGGCTAAGAGGCAGACAGTGCATGTAGTAGTTACTTTTGTTTGAACTTTTAAAGAACCGTCAGACCTAGAGTTCTGAAAATGTACAAACCTGTTCTAGACCTCAGGTCGATTGTGCACGGTGATTTATGTGGCTCTAGAAGGTTCTCGGACCGATAAACAGCCTCGTGTATTTGCTATGTTTTCAATTCATTTCAGACCCCAACGAGCCTGTTTGATTGCTCATTCAAGGACCCCGTAGCAAGGCAATGAAAAAAGTGAATTTTCAGCACCAATTAGGGTTTTGCTCGGGCACCGAATGACCTATCGAGCCGAAACTTGGGATTCGAGGTCGCCTCACATAGGGCTAAACATAATGTGAACATTGGACCCGCAGCTAGAACATAACTACGTATTATTTCTTTTATTATGGTTTAAATAGAAGGCGCTGTGAATTTTGGGCCTGCTCTGAAATATGTTATAGTTGGCTTCTAAAGGAGTTGGAAAAAGTGAGTTTGGTGTCAGATGGTATCAGTTTGGTGTCTGACAACATCCAATTGACTGATGGACACCGACTTGCTAGTTGACTTTTGTACAATTGCAATATGTTTCAACGCGGGGGTACCATCAGCAAAATCGACATGATGAAATTTCCACGCAACGAGCGATGGAGAGGAACCACTAACACTGGCCGGCCATCCTGAGGTCATCAGGATGTTCAATTTTGTATTTCTAAAGTATTTAAAGAATGCGCGTTACATTTGCAATATGAATCAACACATCATATTGCAAATGTAACAGTGTGTGTTATGTTTGCAATATGATTCAACACATCATATTACAAATGTAACACTGTGTGTTATGTTTGCAATATGATTCAACACATCATATTGCAAATGTAACACTGTGTGTTATGTTTGCAATATGATTCACCACATCATATTGCAAATGTAACACTGTGTTATGTTTGCAATATGATTCACCACATCATATTGCAAATGTAACACTGTGTTATGTTTGCAATATGATGTGATGTTTTTCACTGTTGAATCATATGCAAATGTAACATGCATTATTTAAATAAACCCTATGTGGGTTATGAATGTCTTATGAACCTGTCTTCAATGACTATCCATCAAGCCACTATGAGGTCTACCTGTGTTGATTCTACGCTTCCTGGAGCAACCGGAAGTGATGAAATCACCCTAAAAGTGTTTTACCCAACCAGCAGTTTGTGATATATAGTGCATTCAACCCTGTGTAAATCAGTCAGTTCTTAACGTATAGACTTAAAACTCAGGATTCTGTAAAAGCATACCCCGATCAGGATAAGTCTTTACTTATAGCTTCCTGTGCCAACCGGAAGTGCCTTAAAATGGGGACATAGGTGCTGTTTCAAAGGCTTAAAAAAGTCAGATCTTTCCAAAACTTTAAGTGTGTGATTAGGCAACCTTCATGAACTGTAAATCAGTCATTTCTCTAAACAGATGTCAAAGAAAAGCTCTATCACACACACACACAGCAGGGATGGAGTGAAAAAGTACGGTGCTTAAAGACACACAAAGCCCGCAATGGCATTACTATTATCTCCAGGCCGTGCCGAGTTCAACGAGATGCCCCGCTTGACCGTAGCTCGCTCGGTCTGAGCACAGCAACCGTTACAAGAAGACGGACACGAATGACCCTTTGACCTCAATGTCAATTTTATTTGCTTTTGGGAGACAGAGAGAGAACCGTTAAGGTTAGAAACACAATTTGACCTCAGGAATGTTCTCAAGGTCCTCCCGATCTGTGCAAGCCTAACCTTGACCTTGTGGCATTAACCCTTGACAGTTAAAATAAGGTGTTTACATCAAACAGTTTACAATGACATGTCTCCCCATTGGAATACATTGACTGCACCTCTAAATTCAACTTGAAGCCTATGTGGGTTATGAATGTCTTATGAACCTGTCTTTGATGTCAGTCCATCAGGCCACCATGAGGTCTACCTGTGTTGATTCTAAGCTTCCTGGAGGAACCGGAAGTGATAAAATCACCCTAAAAGTGTTTTTCCATAGCCAACCAGCAGTTTGTGATATATAGTGCATTCAACCCTATGTAAATCAGTCAGTTTTTAACGTATAGACTTAAAACTCGGGGATTCTGTAAGAGCATACCCCGATCAGGATAGGTGTTTACTTATAGCTTCCTGTGCCAACCGGAAGTTCCTTAAAATGGGGTCATAGGTGCTGTTTCAAAGGGTTAAAAAAGTCAGATCTTTCCAAAACTTTAAGTGTGTGATTAGGCAACCCTCATGAACTGTAAATCAGTAATTTCTCTAAACAGAGGTCAAAGAAAAGCTCACACACACACACACAAACACACACAGCAAGGATAGAATGAAAAAGTATGGTGCTTAAAGACACACAGAGCCTTAAATGCTTTTAGGGGGGATCCAGACTTCCATACCCGCTCTGGGAGCACTATACTACGGGCAAAAAACAATGGGTGCTGGCCTGAGTGATTTATGGAGGTTTTCAAAAAAAATCTGAAAATATTCTGTTTTTTCTTGAAAATATTTTATGTTTCTTCTTCTCGAGTCAATGGCCTGAGTGATTTGTGGAGTTTTTCCAAAAAACTAAAAAAATATTCTAAGTCCAAACTTTTCGTGCACCTGGTATTTTTTTGGGTTACCAGGTGCCATGGTTGAAATTGCTTTTAGGGGGCATCCAGAATTCCATACCCGCTCTGGGAGCACTATTCTACGGGCAAAAATCAATGGGTGCTGGCCTGAGTGATTTATGGAGGTTTTCAAAAAAAGTCAGAAAATATTCTATGTTTTTTCTTCTGGAATTTTTGTTTTGTTTTTTCTTCTCGAGTCAATGGGGGTCCGGCCTGAGTGATTTAAGGAGGTTTCCAAAAAAAGTCAAAAAATATTCTATGTTTCATGTTTTGGGTTACCAGGAGTCATTTTTCAAAACCGTTTTAAATGCTTCATTTTGGCCTTTTAAAAACAAAATGTTATTTTTGACTATGAAATCCAAAAAGCACTTTTTTAAAGGGGTTGATAAGTTTTTTCTAATTTATTCACATTTTTGACTTTTGACTTTTGACTTCCTATGAAATCATATTCCAAATGCACAAAACATATTCCTTAAGTACAAGTAAACATTTCAAAAAAAATTATGATAATAAAATGTGACTAAAGTATCTTCATATAGTTCTTATACATGTGTAATTGACCTAAAAATCGAAAGAATTTCGAAAAACGGTCCAGAAAGCACCTTTTTAACCTGTCTAGGATCAGCGTGCCGCTCGCGGCACTCCCCCCCCCCCCCCCACTGAAAAACCAGTGCCGCGAAATTCAAAAAAAATATTTTTTTAAAATATTTAACTTTCACACATTAAAGTCCAATACAGCTAATGAAAGACACAGATCTTATGAATCCAGTCAACATTTCCGATTTTTAAAATGTTTTACAGGGAAGACACAATATGTAAAGATGTACATCTATTACCTAAAAACACATTAGCATATTCCACCATCTTTTATTTGTCCACCAACACCAGTAGCCATCACCAATTCGGCTAAACTAAGATATTTATAGCCTCTAACCAACAAAAAAACTCATTAGATGACAGTCTGATAACATATTTATGGTATGGGATAGGTTTTGTTAGAAAAAAGTGCATATTTCAGGTAGATGGCATAGTTTACAATTGCACCCACCATCACAAATGGACTAGAATAATTACAATGAGCAACGTGTTTACCTAACTACTAATCATCAAACATTTCGTAAAAATACACAGCATACACGAATCGAAAGACACAGATCCTGTGAATACAGACAATATTTCAGATTTTCTAAGTGTCTTACAGCGAAAACACAATAAATCGTTATATTAGCTTAGCACATAGCAATTAGCAGCCCAGCATTGATTCTAGCCAAAGTGAGCGATAAAAGTCAACATCGCCAAAAGATATTAATT
This sequence comes from Salvelinus fontinalis, assembly GCF_029448725.1. Taxonomy (NCBI): domain Eukaryota; kingdom Metazoa; phylum Chordata; class Actinopteri; order Salmoniformes; family Salmonidae; genus Salvelinus; species Salvelinus fontinalis. The sequence continues at coordinate 17,583,347 of NC_074690.1, read as the reverse complement.
TTTTCACTAACCTTCTCAGAATTCTTCCGATGACACTCCTGTAACATCACATTACAACATGCATATACAGTTTGATCGAAAATGTTTATATTTAGCCACCAAAATCATGGTTAGACAATGTGAAATGTAGACAAGCTGGTAAAGAAAACGTCCTTGCGCCACTTAGACAGTGATCTACTCTTATACATAAATACTCATAAACGTGACTAAAAAATATAGGGTGGACAGGGATTGATAGACAATTTAATTCTTAATACAATTGCGTTATTACATTTTTTAATTTATCCTTACTTTTCAATACAGTTTGCGCCAAGCGAAGCTACGTCAAAAAACATGGCGTCCTAAGCCACTAAAATGTTTCGACAGAAACACGATTTATCATAATAAAAATGTCCTACCTTGAGCTGTTCTTCCATCAGTATCTTGGGCAAAGGATCCTTTCTTGGGAGAAATCGTCTTTTGGTGGAAAGCTGTCCTCTTGCCATGTGGAAATGTCAACTACGTTCGGGATGAACTGAAAAGCGTGACCAACTTTTCACATCGTTGCAAAAATAAATGTCCCAAAATCGCACTAAACGGATATAAATTGCTATAAAACGCTTTAAATTAACTACTTTGTGATGTTTGTAACTCCTATAACGAGTGAAAAGATGACCGGAGAAATATAACAGGCTAAACTAACGCTTGGAACAGGAGAGGGTCGGTGTCTTCCACGCGCGTTACGCAGCAAGAAAAGACTTGCTAGCTAAAGGTTTTTTTCATTTGTAGGGCCTGTGAACGAGCAATCGAGCCCGTTGGAATCGTCATCACGTAAAGGCATCCAGGGGAAGACGTAAGAAGTGTCCGTATAGTCATAGCAACGACAGTGCCCGTTTAAATGACTTCAGAAAAGTGGCCAACGTTTCTCAAATCTGACTCCATGTCAGGGAAATTGCTGTAGAATGGGCTCTGTTCCACTTAGAGACAAAATTTCAACTCCTATAGAAACTATAGACTGTTTTCTATCCAATAATAATAATAATATGCATATTGTACGATCAAGGATTTTGTGGGAAGCCGTTTAAAAAATTAGCCACATTAGCATAAATAGTCTAAACAGCGCCCCCATCCCCAACAGGTTAAGGGGGTGATACGTTTTTTCCAAATTTTTGACATTTTTGACTTTTGACTTTTGACTTCCTATGAAATCACATTGCAAATGCACAAAACATATACCTTAAGTACAAGTAAACATTTCAAAAAAAATTATGATAATAAAATGTGACTAAAGTATCTTCATATAGTTCTTATACATGTGTAATTGACCTAAAAATCGAAAGAATTTCGAAAAACGGTCCAGAAAGCACTTTTTTAAGGGGGTGATACGTTTTTTTCCAAATTTTTTACATTTTTGACTTTTGAATTTTGACTTCGTATGAAATCACATTGCAAATGCACAAAACATATACCTTAAGTTCAAAAAAAAAAAAAAAAAAAAAATTATGTTAATAAAATTTGAAAAAAGTTTTTTCATATATTTCTTACACATGTGTAATTGACATAAAACTCAAAAGAATTTCGAAAAACGGTCCAGAAAGCACTTAAGGGGGTGATAAGTTTTTGCCAAAACTTTCAAAATTTCAAAATTTTACTCTTGGGTCTTGACTTGCGTTACATAAAGCCTATGAAAAATTTAGATAGAACACATTCGCCCACTATAGGAATTTTGGAGTGTTACACAGCTCATTTGCAGCATGGCATTTGCCATCAGCTTTGAATGAAACACCGCCAGAAGTAGTGTACTTGTCCATCGTGTATATGCTCCGCTCGGTGCCAATAACTTGCCATGTTATTTTGTACAATTGGGGGGGACTTCCCTTACTTTAGTTACTATGTTGACAACGATGTAGGCTGTGTGTAGCGGTTTGGCATGGAAAGGTTTTTTCGCCTGGTCACATACAGTTGATGTGTTATGCAAGTCCACAAGCCAAGGGAAGAGGTGAGAGGAGAAGAGCACATAGATGCTAGAAGGAATACAACGTGGCTTCTATGAAAGTGAACTGTGTCTCAAATCAAATAAAAATGTATTTGTCATATGTGCCGAATAGAACAGGTGTACATTTCACCTTACAGTGAGATGCTTACTTACAAGCCCTAACCAACAATGCAGTTAAAAATAAATAAATATATAAAAAATTACGTATATACCTAAAAAAAATAAGAATGAGAAATAAAAGTAACAAATATTTAAAGATGTAAAATAACAACAGTGAGGCTATATACAGAGGGTACTGGTACTGGTACAGAATCAATGTGAGGGGGCACCGGTTAGTCGAGGTATTTGAGGTAATATCCACATGTAGGTAGAATTATTAAAGTGACTATGCATAGATAATAACAGAGAGTGCAGCAGTGTAAAAGGGGGGGGGGGGGGGGGCAATCCAAATAGTCTGGGTAGCCATTTGATTAGATGTTCGGTAGTTGCATGCCTTGCAGGTTGAAGCTATTTAGAAGCCTCTTGGACCTAGACTTGGCCCTCTGGTACCGCTTGCCATGAGTTAGCAGAGAGAACAGTCTATGACTAGGGTGGCTGGAGTCTTTGACCATTTTTAGGAACTTCCTCTGACACCGCCTGGTATAGAGGTCCTGGATGGCAGGAAGCTTGGCCCCAGTGATGTACTGGGCCGTTCGCACTACCCTCTGTAGTGCCTTGCGGTCGGAGGCCGAGCAGTTGCCATGCCAGGCAATGATGCAACCAGTCAGGGTGCTCTCGGTGGTGCAGCTGTAGAACCTTTTGAGGATTTGTGGACCCATGACAAATCTTTTCAGTCTCCTGAGGGGGAATAGGTTTTGTCGTGCCCTCTTCACGACTGTCTTGGTATGCTTGGACCATGTTAGTTTGTTGGTAATGTGGACACCAAGGAACATGAAGCTCTCAACCTGCTCCACTACAGCCTCGTCGATGAGAATGGGGGCGTGCTCGGTCCTCCTTTTCCTGTAGTCCACAATCATCTCCTTTGTATTGCTCACGTTGAGCGAGAGGTTGTTGTCCTGGTGCCACACGGCCAGGTCTCTGACCTCCTCCCTATAGTCTGTCTCATACAGGAGGGGACTGAGCACGCACCCCTGAGGGGCCCCGTGTTGAGGATCAGCGTGGCGGATGTGTTGTTACCTACCCTTACCACCTGGGGGTGGCCTGTCAGGAAGTCCAGGATCCAGTTGCAGAGGGAATGGTTTAGTCCCAGGGTACTTAGCTTAGTGATGAGCTTTGAGGGCACTATGGTGTTGAACGCTGAGCTGTAGTCAATGAATAGCATTCTCACATAGGTGTTCCTTTTGTCCAGGTGGGAAAGGGCGGTATGCAAATTGGAGTGGGTCGAGGGTTTCTGGGATAATGGTGTTGATGTGAGCCATGACCAGCCTTTCAAAGCACTTCATGGGTCAGTAGTCATTTAGGCAGGTTACCTTAGGGTTCTTGGGCACAGGGACCATGGTGGTCTGCTTATAACATGTTGGTATTACAGACTCGGACAGGGAGAGGTTGAAAATGTCAGTGAAGACACTTGCCAGTTGGTCAGCGCATGCTCGCAGTACACATCCTGGTAATCCGTCTGGCCCTGCGGCCTTGTGAATGTTGACCTGTTTAAAGGTCTTACTCACATCGGCTGCGGAGAGCGTGATCACACAGTTGTCCGGAGCAGCTGGTGCTCTCATGCATGTTTCAGTGTTATTTGCCTTGAAGCGAGCATAGAAGTAGTTTAGCTCGTCTGGTAGGCTCGTGTCACTGGGCAGCTCTTGGCTGTGCTTTCCTTTGCGTCGGAGCCGGTGTAGTACAATTTGAACTTAGTCCTCTATTGATGCTTTGCCTGTCTGATGGTTTGTCGGAGGGCATAGCAGGATTTCTCATAAGCTTCCGGGTTAGAGTCCCGCTCCTTGAAAGCGGCAGCTCTATCTATGCATGATCAGGATTGTATCCATTCCGCCGATTCTGTTGAAAAATGTTTCTTAAATCGGAAGCAAACGGAACAAAACGGGGATAAACATACCTGAATTTCTCCAATAGAAACTCTCGTGTAGGGCTGTTGGGGTGACCATATTACCGCCACACCTGCGGTCACGAGTCATGGAGGCAGTCAAATTCCAGATGATCGTTTAGTCACGGTAATTAGGTTTCTCCAAGCTCTGATGCTGGTCAATAGTAGCTTACCAAACTTTCTAACTGCCTGGTACTCATTACTCTATTGTCCCTCTAATCACTCTGACAGCAATGCAAATGTGTTTTAAAATCTAATCAAACACTTCATGAGAGCCCATGAGCTCATGTTGCGCAACATTTCAAAAGGCTATGCAATTGCCTGAGAAAACAGAGTGATGGCTGCTAATAAAAAGAGGAGGATCCCATCAACTTTCTATATGCTAGGCCCACTATATTTCTTTCTCAACTTTCCTAATATTAAGCTCATTTCTTATATTTGCAACAGGAGTATAGACTATCTAGCTGGCATGAAAATAAACCACGGGGAAAAGCGTCCATTCTAAAAATCGTCCATTCTTAATCAAAATTACACACATATATTATGTAGTATATGTAAAGACAAGATTAAATCAAGAATAGTCTGATGGGTGACAATATTAGCCTACCACTTGTGAATGATATATTATTACTTGTGAATGATGCCCAGCATAAGAAACAAAGCCTCTTTTTGGCAACTTTTTAAAATCATAGTCACACACCTCATGTAGCCTAGCCCATAGGCCTATATGTTTTAATAAGTTGCAGTGCGTTAGGCGTGGTGTATACTTTGGATTTATCGAACGTATGCGTCAAACTGTCTGCGTAGACGGCTTCATAGAAAAGGTAGCAGAAGGAAAATGTTAAACTGTTGTTGCATACATATCCAGATGATGCTGCGTCCTGTTTTGCGTATTGATACTGTCGGTGTGTTCAAAGCGTAATACAAATTGAAACTTAAGTCCCCACTAAATGACAATACAATGGGTGCGTTCGTAAAAAATAATAATAATATCTACTCCGATTTCAGAGCACTCTCATCTGTGTGCCAGAGCGCAGAATAAATGAATGCTCAACACCGGTTGAATATGGCCGGTGTCAGTAATTGTCGGTTAAAAAAAGTGTAATTAAATTGTTGCCAGTCACCAACGCTCTGGATAACATGAAAACAGCCTAACCAGCTATGCTAGGGCGAGTAAAATGGTCAGTGTGAGATTGTTCTCTCATTTGTGTCTGGAAGTAGCTAGCAAGCTAGCCAACGTTAGCTAGTTAGCTTGACTGTCGTTGTGAGGTCAGAAGGCTCGTATCAACCCTAGTCCACGGCCAGGGCGTCCAGTGTGCCCCCCGAGAGCGAAACGCTCTGAATTTACGAACGCCCATAGCGCTCTCTGGCTCTCCAGATTAAATTTACGAACACACCCAATGTCAAACATACTCCACAATCTGATTCTAGCCCTGCCTGTCTAATGCTTTTGCAGGAAGTGGGCTCAGTAAGATTAAAGAATTACACCAACAACTGGATTTTCTCATCTACAACATCGACCTGGGGAATAGTTACAGGGGAGAGGTACGAGCCAATTGTAAACTGGGGATGATTAGGAGGCCATGATGGTATGTGGGCCAGATTGGGAATTTAGCCAGAACACCAGGGTTAACACCACTACTCTTACGATAAGTGCCATGGGATTTTTTGTGACCACAGAGAGTCAGGACACCCATTTAACATCCCATCAGAAAGATGGCACCCTACACAGGACAATCTCCCCAATCACTGCCCTGGGGCATTGGGATATTATTTTTTTTAGACCAAAGGAAAAGGTGCCTCCTACTGGCCCTCCAACACCACTTCCAGCAGCATCTGGTCTCCCATCCAAGGACAACCCTGATTGGCTTCAGAAGTAAGCCAGCAGTGGGATGCAGGATGGTATGCTTCGGGCTACTCAGGTGAAATAAATGTAGGCTACACTCTCTGGTTCAGTATGTTCATAATAACATAGGCCTACGTGACTTCATTTCAAACATCGTTCTAAAATGTACATGGTACATTTTTTACGTTGATATTTGTGAATACTCAATTAAAAACGCTTAACAATATTTATGTTTGTGTTGTAAATTAATACACCAATTGATTTAGCTTTGGAGAGAAACCCCTTGCTTGCATAAAAAAATGTGGCTAGTAGTTTTGTTAAGGCAGTCATTGTTGTTCTCCTCCTCAAACGAGGAGGAGCATGGATCGGACCAAGATGCGGATTGGTGATTAATCATACTTTTAATGAAAACAGCAAACACGACACTACAAAACTACAAAACAACAAACTAACAAACCTTCAACCGTCCTGTGTGGCCCAAACACTGACACAGGAACAAACACCCACAAAACACCAGTGAAACCCTGGCTGCCTTTGTATGACTCTCAATTAGAGACAAACAATACACACCTGTCTCTAATTGAGAATCATACCAGGCCGAACACAAAACCCCACATAGAAATACAAACATAGACAAACCCACCCAACTCACGCCCTGACCAACTAAAATGAATACAAAACAAAGGAAAACAGGTCAGGAACGTGACAAGTTTAGCTTAATTTGTACACAACATTGTCATTATTTTTTTATGAATGAAAAATTACATATACATTTTTTGGGGGTGGGTTGGACTGTTTTTTTCAGGGAAGTCACTTTATGTTTGATATTAAAAAAAGATGGAAGTCACTGGATCCGTTGAATTAACATGAGTGTGAGAACAGTTGCAGTATTTGTAACATGTTTATAGCCAAAGAAAAGATTACAGTAGTTAGGACTATTCAGCCCAACATCAAATCCATCAGAAAACACAGGAAGCAGATGACAAGATTCTATGAAAGTGGGAAAAGTTGTGACATAACTCTTGAATTACAGCTCCTCCCCCAGATGGTCATTGGAATGTGCAGCAAGTCAATGAAATTATTGACTTGTCAATGAAATTATACGTTCAAATATATTATTAACATGAATATAATGACTGATATTAAACAGCATAAAATCATTGAAAATACAGTACAATAGTTCACATCCGCAGAACATGATGTACCATTAGAAGTTCAATCTGCTATGCCTTGGATCATAATCCATCAAACTTTCTGGACAGTTTTCACGGTCAGTCGAAATTTCAAATCAGGTTGCTTCGCCCGAACGATGTTGTAGATCTAGTAGAGAAAATTTATCACTATTTAGTTCAACTCAAGCTCATCAAATCTAGATCTAATTTTCCAATATATATACTTGTATAATAGATAAATCATATGCATTGGAACTTTAGATAAAATATATACATACATTGCTACCTGGGATATAGATAAAAAAAAAAATTTAATTAAAAAACACCATGATTGAATGTTACCTGACTCTAAACTGGATCAACTGTGGTCTAAATGTTACCTGACTCAAGACTGGATCAACTGTGGTCTAAATGTTACCTGACTCAAGACTGGATCAACTGTGGTCTCATTTAGCTCCTGATAAGATTGGACAGCGATCTGAAGAATTGTAAATCCTATATTTGGGCAAGAATATTCAAATTATTTCAGTAAATTAAAGACAATTAGCCGAGTATCATAATTCAATATATTTACTTTATGCTTAACTACCCACCACTTTCCAGGGGTTTAGTACCAAAAGGTGGGTCCACGTAAGGGGTAGTAAGAGTTGGAGGTGTTGTCACCTGTGTCGTGATAGTCCTTGGTCCCATTGTAGTTGAAGCTGCTGGGGTAAATATTGACATGAAGCTGTATCTCTCATTAGACTGAAATCCATACCTGTTTTAGGCTAAACATTCCACTCCCTGTACTCCGTGTCTTATGCAAAACATTACATTATAAGGAGTTGAATGATAGCCCAAACAGACTAGTACCCATTCTAGTATATCTACTTTATGATCACAACAAGCAATACAAAAATCCAAAATAAAGTTGTTTTCACAGTAGTCATCACACTTCTCTACTTCCTACTATATTCTAAATATCAGCATTTGATCCACATTCAATCATCTGATTTGTTCAATTGTATTGTTCTATTCTTTTCCACACATCATTTTTGTTGTTGTTGACTTACTCATGCTCACTACTAATGACTGGAAGACACATCTTCACTGATATCTGGGTTTGGTCATGCTTCAACAGTCACTGTTTTCTGGACTAAACCTCTGACATTTTCTTTTCAAATCATGAACATTAAAAACATGTTAAATTGATAACTTACCAGAGGATTGCCCTGCAGACAAAGCAACACATCCAACACAAAATAATAGGAAAAGCATGATGTTGTTTCAGAAGACAGAGCACCGACTGAGCTGTGATGTGGGAAGATTCGGTTCAGCGAGTCCGTCTGACAATCTTTGTTCAGCATGAGGAAGTTGTCTCCTCTATTCATTGTGGGAGGGATTTGCCTTTTAAATAATGCCCAGGTTTTCAAAAATTCATTTGAGGCACAAGTGATTTCAGAAAAAGGTCTGACCGCCTCCTCTTGAACTATTTTAATAGCTATGGGGAAGTTGTTCCATATATCTGTCTCACAAGATTTTATGTCAAAACCTCAACCAGTATTTTTTAAAGGTCCAATGAAGCCGTTTTTTTTATCTCAATATCACATTTCTGGGTAACAATTAAGCACCTTACTGGGATTGTTTTCAATTAAAATTTAAAAAAGAAACAAAAATTGCTTCTTAACAAAGAGCAATTTCTCAAGCAAGAATTTTGTCACCAGGCAGGCCAAAACACCATCCCACCAAAACAGGCTGAAGCTTCAGGTGGTCTTTTCAAACAGCTCTTACTCTAAAAGGGCATTATCATAATTTTTACAGTATTATTCCAACCTCATCGTGTGGAAATATATATAAAACACAGAAAAAACAAATTTTTGACAACATTGGGCATTTAAACAAAACAAGTGTATTATCAACTAATTGATCATTCTGACAAGCAACCATCAATTTTATTGGGATATATCCAGAAACACATTGCCAGGAGTACAAATTAATTTACAAAGAGTACATAATTTTTATGCACATTTACAATACAATTCTATAAAGGTTAGCTGACAAATGGAAAATATGTGCATTTCAAAGAAAGGTTTAATCATATATTATTTAAGTGTATTTCTCATATCACTGCCAGTTGTCCCAGTTTGTAAAAAATAAAAAAAAAAAACATGCAAACAAGCTATTTTCAGGTCTCTCCAGAGATGTTTGATTGGGTTCAAGTCCAGGCTCTGGCTGGGCCACTCAAGGATATTCATTAACTTGTCCCGAAGCTACTCCTGCGCTGTCTTGGCTGTCTGCTTAGGGTCGTTGTCCTGTTGGAAAGTGAACCTTCGCCCCAGTCTGAGGTCCTGAGCACCCTGGAGCAGGTTTTCATCAAGGATCTCTCTGTACTTTGCTCCGTTCATCTTTCCCTCGATCCTGACTAGTCTCACAGTCCCTGCCTCTGAAAAACATCCCCACAGCATGATGCTTCCACCACCGTGCTTCACCGTAGGGATGGTGCCAGGTTTTCTCTAGACGTGATGCGTGGTATTTAGGCCAAAGAGTTCAATCTTGGTTTCATCAAACTACAGAATCTTGTTTCTCATGGTCTGAGAGTCCTTTAGGTTCCCTTTGACAAACTCCAAGCAGGCTGTCATGTGCCTTTTACTGAGGAGTGGCTTCTGTCTGGACACTCATTCATAAAGGCCTGATTAGTGGAGTGCTGCAGAGGTGGTTGTCCTTCTGGAAGGATCTCCCATCTCCACAGAGGAACTCTGGAGTTCTGTCAGTGTCCAACGGGTTCTTGGTCACCTCCCTGACCAAGGCCCTTCTTCCTCATTTTCTCAGTTTAGCCGGGTGACCAGTTCTAGGAAGAGTCTTGGTGGTTCCAAACTTCTTCCATTTAAGAATGATGGAGGCCACTGTGTTCTTGGGGACCTTCAATGCTGCAGAAATGTTTTGGTACCATTCCCCAGATCTGTGCCTCAACACAATACTGTCTCTGAGCTCTTTAGACAATTCCTTCATCCTCATAGCTTGGTTTTTGCTCTGTTAATGCACTGTCAACTGTGGGACCTTATATAGACAGGTTTGTGCCTTTCCAAATCACGTCCAATCATTTGAATTTATCATAGGTGGACTCCAATCAAGTTGTAGAAACATCTCAAGGATGATCAATGGAAACAGGATGCGCCTGAGTATCATAGAAAAGGGTCTGAATAATTATGTAAATAAGGTATTTCTGTATTGTTATTTTTTACATTTGCAACAAAAAAAATATAATGGGGTATTGTGTGTAGATGAATGATAATTGGCTTTAATTTAATCAATTTTAGAATAAGGCTGTAATGTAACAAAATGCAGAAAAAGTAAAGGTGTCTGAATACTTTTGTAATGCACGGTATGTATTACAAGAACATTTACTAGCCCGTCTTTGGTACACTACATGGTAATACAAAGTTGGAGTTTCTTAAAGATCCCAGTCAAAGTAGTGAGCACTTGTCATGATTTGGTTTCAGACCGGATAGATTGGCAAAACCATCTAAATCTTTGGTGAGTGCACTTATGGAGGCCGCTCGAGGACGCAGATGGCATCTTCTGCAAAGGTAGAAATCTTGGTCATAAAACCTTACATGTCTAATCCTTCGATCTTTATACTATTTATTCACTTTATAGCTAGTATTTCAACTCCAATTCCAGATAGATACAGTGAGAGCGAGCAACCCTGTCTCACTGCACTTGATAGTTTTAAACTATCAGAGATGTATCCATTATCTACTTCTCTAGTGAGCCGACTCTGAGCTGGGGTAGTTTGTTCGGCCTGTGCTGCAAGAGGGCAGAGTTAGCCGTTTGAGAGAGTGGTGAATTTGCTGCTAAAAAACACATCCAGGGGACGCAGGGGAACATAACGAACAAACTACTGTTCATCATTCCAGTTGTTTGCAAAGAGGCAGGCGTGATTAGAACTCAGGGTGTGTTCGTAAATTCATTCTGGAGTGCCAGAGTGCGCTCAGAGTGCGCCCTGGGTGTTCGTAAATTCAGAGCATTGTCAGAATGTCCTTTCGGAAAGTCATCAGTTATTCTGCGTTCTGGCACACTCAGATAACAGTGCTCTGGAATCGGAGTAGACAGCCAGAGCAAATTTCATGAACACACCCCAAGAATATAAGCGTTCTGAGCTTTGATCAACGCTGGGAGCAATATTTAGATGCTGACCCATAATTGATTTCCATTGTCTACAAAATATATATTTTTATGAATCAAATTTTTTTTTAATTAGGAAAATTTAGAGGTCCTTGATGTTCTCATATAGATACGGTCATGATTGAGACGCAGTCCGATCAAAAAAAAGATATCTCTTTCTTAAACAGACAGACTTTGATGGATTTTTTATTTGAATTATTATGACTTGAGCAAAGAAATTATTTGAATACGTTTTTATATACACTACCATTCAAAAGTTTGGGGTCACTTAGAAATGTCCTTGTTTTTGAAAGAAAAGCCAATTTTTTGTCCAGAAAAATAACATCAAATTGATCAAAAATACAGTGTAGACATTGTTAATGTTGTAAATTACTATTGTAGCTGGAAACGGTTGATTTTTGTATGGAATATCTACATAGGCGTACAGAGGCCCATTATCAGCAACCATCACACCGGTGTTCCAATGGCACGTTGTTAGCTAATCAAAGTTGATTATTTTAAAAGGCTAATTGATCATTAGAAAACCCTTTTACAATTATGTTAGCAGAGCTGAAAACTGTTGTGCTGATTAAATGAAACAATAAAACTGGCCTTCTTTAGCCTAGTTGAGTGTCTGGAGCATCGGCATTTGTGGGTTTGATTACAGGCTCAAAATGGCCAGAAACAAAGACCTTTCTTCTGAAACTCGTCAGTCTATTCTTGTTCTGAAAAATGAAGGCTATTCCGATTCAGAGGGGTTGGGTTAAATGTGGAAGGCACATTTCAGTTGTACAACTGACTAGGTATCCTACATTCCCCATACGGAAGAGTACATTTTTCCCACTAACACTATATTCCCCATACTGAATAGTACATTTTTCCCATTAATGCTACTCCATGCTTATCCATACTGAATAGTCTCGGAAATTCCAGACCTAGTGTATGCTGGAACATTGGTTACATTGTGGGAGGCAACTCATCTGTCTAGAGAGACTACAAACAGATTAGTACCTCTTTGTCCATCGTGAAATGGACATTTGCCTCTTGCGGTCTTGTTTAAAAATCCTGACGGTAAGCCCTTGAACACCAAACACATACACATGCCTTGAAAAACAAAAACATCCACATCAGTGGACGCTCCTCAGTGAATTTCATAAAAATAAAAATGGTAAAACATTACAGTTATCCTTTTAGATAAAACTATACTAAACATAATCACGTCACCAAAGAATTTATTAAAACACACTATTTTCCAAATAAGGTCTACGGCAGCATCAACAGCACTCTATAGGGTAGCACCATGGTGTAGCCGGAGGACAGCTAGCTTCCGTCCGTCCTCTGGGTACATTGACTTCAATACAAAACCTAGGAGGCTCATGGTTCTCACCCCCTTCCATAGACTTACACAGTAATTATGACAACTTTCGGAGGACGCCCTCCAACCTATCAGAGCTCTTGCAGCATGAACTGACATGTAGTCCATCCAATCAAAGGATCAGATAATTAATCTAGTACTGGAAGCATATACTACAGCTAGCTAGCACTGCAGGGCATAAAATGTGGTGAGTAGTTGACTCAAAGAGAGAGAAAGACAGTAGTTGAACAGTTTTCAACAAATCAATTTCTTTCAAAATGAAGGAGAAGCAAGAGAGAAATAGTGTATTTTTTTTCACTTTCGGTTTCACTTACTTAGCTAGCAAATGCAGCTAGCTAGTTTAGCCCACTGAAACACCCTGCTCAAACAGAGGGATGCTATGTTAGCTAGCTGGCTATGATTTTCCAATACAGCACTGGAACTCTTCCAAGTCAAGGTAAGCTTTTGGTTTTACGATTTTTTTGCCACCGGGGCCCGCTGGTGTAACTGCTTACTTGACTGTACAATGTAACGTTACTGCATGATTGTAGCGGGTTTACAAACGCGTTAGTTCTTTTAGCTGTGCTGACTATGACGTTACTTTAGTTACTATGTTGACAACGATGTAGGCTGTGTGTAGCGGTTTGGCATGGAAAGGTTTTTTTGCCTGGTCACATACAGTTGATGTGTTATGCAAGTCCACAAGCCAAGGGAAGAGGAGAAGAGCACATAGATGCTAGAAGGAATACAACGTGGCTTCTATGAAAGTGAACTGTGTCTCAAATCAAATAAAAATGTATTTGTCATATGTGCCGAATAGAACAGGTGTACATTTCACCTTACAGTGAAATGCTTACTTACAAGCCCTAACCAACAATGCAGTTAAAAATAAATAAATATATAAAAAATTACGTATATACCTAAAAAAATAAGAATGAGAAATAAAAGTAACAAATATTTAAAGGATTAAAATAACAACAGTGAGGCTATATACAGAGGGTACTGGTACTGGTACAGAATTAATGTGAGGGGGCACCGGTTAGTCGAGGTATTTGAGGTAATATGTACATGTAGGTAGAATTATTAAAGTGACTATGCATAGATAATAACAGAGTGCAGCAGCGTAAAAAGGGGGGGGGGACAATCCAAATAGTCTGGGTAGCCATTTGATTAGATGTTCGGTAGTTTCATGCCTTGCAGGTTGATTGCAATTTAGAAGCCTCTTGGACCTAGACTTGGCGCTCTGGTACCGCTTGCCATGAGTTAGCAGAGAGAACAGTCTATGACTAGGGTGGCTGGAGTCTTTGACCATTTTTAGGGCCTTCCTCTGACACCGCCTGGTATAGAGGTCCTGGATGGCAGGAAGCTTGGCCCCAGTGATGTACTGGGCCGTTCGCACTACCCTCTGTAGTGCCTTGCGGTCGGAGGCCGAGCAGTTGCCATGCCAGGCAATGATGCAACCAGTCAGGATGCTCTCGATGGTGCAGCTGTAGAACCTTTTGAGGATTTGTGGACCCATGACAAATCTTTTCAGTCTCCTGAGGGGGAATAGGTTTTGTCGTGCCCTCTTCACGACTGTCTTGGTATGCTTGGACCATGTTAGTTTGTTGGTGATGTGGACACCAAGGAACATGAAGCTCTCAACCTGCTCCACTACAGCCTCGTCGATGAGAATGGGAGCGTGCTCGGTCCTCCTTTTCCTGTCGTCCACAATTATCTCCTTTGTATTGCTCACGTTGAGCGAGAGGTTGTTGTCCTGGTGCCACACGGCCAGGTCTCTGACCTCCTCCCTATAGGCTGTCTCATACAGGAGGGGACTGAGCACGCACCCCTGAGGGGCCCCGTGTTGAGGATCAGCGTGGCGGATGTGTTGTTACCTACCCTTACCACCTGGGGGTGGCCTGTCAGGAAGTTCAGGATCCAGTTGCAGAAGGAATGGTTTAGTCCCAGGGTACTTAGCTTAGTGATGAGCTTTGAGGGCACTATGGTGTTGAACGCTGAGCTGTAGTCAATGAATAGCATTCTCACATAGGTGTTCCTTTTGTCCAGGTGGGAAAGGTTGGTATGCAAATTGGAGTGGGTCGAGGGTTTCTGGGATAATGGTGTTGATGTGAGCCATGACCAGCCTTTCAAAGCACTTCATGGCTACAGACGTGAGTGCTATGGGTCGGTAGTCATTTAGGCAGGTTACCTTAGGGTTCTTGGGCACAGGGACCATGGTGGTCTGCTTATAACATGTTGGTATTACAGACTCGGACAGGGAGAGGTTGAAAATGTCAGTGAAGACACTTGCCAGTTGGTCAGCGCATGCTCGCAGTACACATCCTGGTAATCCGTCTGGCCCTGCGGCCTTGTGAATGTTGACCTGTTTAAAGGTCTTACTCACATCGGCTGCGGGGAGCGTGATCACACAGTTGTCCGGAACAGCTGGAGCTCTCATGCATGTTTCAGTGTTATTTGCCTTGAAGCGAGCATAGAAGTAGTTTAGCTCGTCTGGTAGGCTCGTGTCACTGGGCAGCTCTTGGCTGTGCTTTCCTTTGTAGTCTGTAATGGTTTGCAAGACCTGCCACATACGACGTGCGTCGGAGCCGGTGTAGTACAATTCGAACTTAGTCCTCTATTGATGCTTTGCCTGTCTGATGGTTTGTCGGAGGGCATAGCGGGATTTCTCATAAGCTTCCGGGTTAGAGTCCCGCTCCTTGAAAGCGGCAGCTCTATCTATGCATGATCAGGATTGTATCCATTCCGCCGATTCTGTTGAAAAATGTTTCTTAAATCGGAAGCAAACGGAACAAAACGGGGATAAACATACCTGAATTTCTCCAATAGAAACTCTCGTGTAGGGCTGTTGGGGTGACCATATTACCGCCACACCTGCGGTCACGAGTCATGGAGGCAGTCAAATTCCAGATGATCGTTTAGTCACGGTAATTAGGTTTCTCCAAGCTCTGATGCTGGTCAATAGTAGCTTACCAAACTTTCTAACTGCCTGGTACTCATTACTCTATTGTCCCTCTAATCACTCTGACAGCAATGCAAATGTGTTTTAAAATCTAATCAAACACTTCATGAGAGCCCATGAGCTCATGTTGCGCAACATTTCAAAAGGCTATGCAATTGCCTGAGAAAACAGAGTGATGGCTGCTAATAAAAAGAGGAGGATCCCATCAACTTTCTATATGCTAGGCCCACTATATTTCTTTCTCAACTTTCCTAATATTAAGCTCATTTCTTATATTTGCAACAGGAGTATAGACTATCTAGCTGGCATGAAAATAAACCACGGGGAAAAGCGTCCATTCTAAAAATCGTCCATTCTTAATCAAAATTACACACATATATTATGTAGTATATGTAAAGACAAGATTAAATCAAGAATAGTCTGATGGGTGACAATATTAGCCTACCACTTGTGAATGATATATTATTACTTGTGAATGATGCCCAGCATAAGAAACAAAGCCTCTTTTTGGCAACTTTTTAAAATCATAGTCACACACCTCATGTAGCCTAGCCCATAGGCCTATATGTTTTAATAAGTTGCAGTGCGTTAGGCGTGGTGTATACTTTGGATTTATCGAACGTATGCGTCAAACTGTCTGCGTAGACGGCTTCATAGAAAAGGTAGCAGAAGGAAAATGTTAAACTGTTGTTGCATACATATCCAGATGATGCTGCGTCCTGTTTTGCGTATTGATACTGTCGGTGTGTTCAAAGCGTAATACAAATTGAAACTCCAGTCCCCACTAAATGACAATACAATGGGTGCGTTCGTAAAAAATAATAATAATATCTACTCCGATTTCAGAGCACTCTCATCTGTGAGCCAGAGCGCAGAATAAATGAATGCTCAACACCGGTTGAATTTGGCCGGTGTCAGTAATTGTCGGTTAAAAAAAGTGTAATTAAATTGTTGCCAGTCACCAACGCTCTGGATAACATGAAAACAGCCTAACCAGCTATGCTAGGGCGAGTAAAATGGTCAGTGTGAGATTGTTCTCTCATTTGTGTCTGGAAGTAGCTAGCAAGCTAGCCAACGTTAGCTAGTTAGCTTGACTGTCGTTGTGAGGTCAGAAGGCTCGTATCAACCCTAGTCCACGGCCAGGGCGTCCAGTGTGTCCTCCGAGAGCGAAACGCTCTGAATTTACGAACGCCCATAGCGCTCTCTGGCTCTCCAGATTGGGTGTGTTCGTAAATTCAATGTCAAACATACTCCACAATCTGATTCTAGCCCTGCCTGTCTAATGCTTTTGCAGGAAGTGGGCTCAGTAAAATTAAAGAATTACACCAACAACTGGATTTTCTCATCTACAACATCGACCTGGGGAATAGTTACAGGGGAGAGGAACGAGCCAATTGTAAACTGGGGATGATTAGGAGGCCATGATGGTATGTGGGCCAGATTGGGAATTCATCCAGAACACCAGCGTTAACACCCCTACTCTTATGATAAGTGCCATGGGATTTTTTGTGACCACAGAGTCAGGACACCCATTTAACATCCCATCCGAAAGATGGCACCCTACACAGGACAATCTCCCCAATCACTGCCCTGGGGCATTGGGATGTATTTTTTTTAGACCAAAGGAAAAGGTGCCTCCTACTGGCTCTCCAACACCACTTCCAGCAGCATCTGGTCTCCCATCCAAGGACAACCCTGATTGGCTTCAGAAGTAAGCCAGCAGTGGGATGCAGGATGGTATGCTTCGGGCTACTCAGGTGAAATAAATGTAGGCTACACTCTCTGGTTCAGTATGTTCATAATAACATAGGCCTACGTGACTTCATTTCAAACATCGTTCTAAAATGTACATGGTACATTTTTTACGTTGATATTTGTGAATACTCAATTAAAGACGCTTAACAATATTTATGTTTGTGTTGTAAATTAATACACCAATTGATTTAGCTTTGGAGAGAAACCCCTTGCTTGCATAAAAAATGTGGCTAGTAGTTATCAAGGTTTAGCTTAATTTGTACACAACATTGTCATTATTTTGTTAGGAATGAAAAAAGTTACATATACATTTTTTGGGGGTGGGTTGGACTGTTTTTTTCAGGGAAGTCACTTTATGTTTGATATAAAAAAAAAGACTGAAGTCACTGGATCCGTTGAATTAACATGAGTGTGAGAACAGTTGCAGTATTTGTAACATGTTTATAGCCAAAGAAAAGATAAGCATAAAATCATTGAAAATACAGTACAATAGTTCACATCTGCAGAACATGATGTACCATTAGAAGTTCAATCTGCTATGCCTTGGATCATAATCCATCAAACTTTCTGGACAGTTTTCACGGTCAGTCGAATATTCAGATCAGGTTGCTGTGCCCGAAAGATGTTGTAGATCTAGTAGAGAAAATGGATCACTATTTAGTTCAACTCAAGCTCATCTAATCTAGATCTAATTTTCCAATATATATACTTGTATAATAGATAAATCATATGCATTGGAACTTTATATAAAATATATACATACATTGCTACCTGGGATATAGATAAGAAAGAGAAAAAAAGCAAACCACCATGATTGAATGAGGAAATGTTACCTGACTCAAGACCGGATCAACTGTGGTCTAAATGTCAGCTGACTCTAAACTGGATCAACTGTGGTCTAAATGTTACCTGACTCAAGACTGGATCAACTGTGGTCTCATTTAGCTCCTGATAAGATTGGACAGCGATCTGAAGAATTGCAAATCCTATATTTGGGCAAGAATATTCAAATTATTTCAGTAAATTAAAGACAATTAGCCGAGTATCATAATTCAATATATTTACTTTATGCTTAACTACCCACCACTTTCCAGGGGTTTAGTACCAAAAGTTGGGTCCACGTAAGGGGTAGTAAGAGTTGGAGGTGTTGTCACCTGTGTCGCGATAGTCCTTGGTCCCATTGTAGTTGAAGCTGCTGGGGTAAATATTGACATGAAGCTGTATCTCTCATTAGCCTGAAATCCAAACCTGTTTTAGGCTAAACATTCCACTCCCTGTACTCCGTGTCTTATGCAAAACATTACATTATAAGGAGTTGAATGATAGCCCAAACAGACTAGTACCTACTTTATATATAGTACCAACTTATATATCTACTTTATGATCACAACAAGCAATACAAAAATACATAATAACGTTGTTTTCACAGTAGTCATCACACTTCTCTACTTCCTACTATATTTTAAATATCAGCATTTGATCCACATTCAATCATCTGATTTGTTCAATTGAATTGTTCTATTCTTTTCCACACATCATTTTTGTTGTTATTGACTTACTCATGCTCACTACTAATGACTGGAAGACACATCTTCACTGATATCTGGGTTTGGTCATGCTTCAACAGTCACTGTTTTCTGGACTAAACCTCTGACATTTTCTTTTCAAATCATGAACATTAAAAACATGTTAAATTGATAACTTACCAGAGGATTGCCCTGCAGACAAAGCAACACATCCAACACAAAATAATAGGAAAAGCATGATGTTGTTTCAGAAGACAGAGCACCGACTGAGCTGTGATGTGGGAAGATTCTGTTCAGCGAGTCCGTCTGACAATCTTTGTTCAGCATGAGGAAGTTGTCTCCTCTATTCATTGTGGGAGGGATTTGCCTTTTAAATAATGCCCAGGTTTTCAAAAATTCATTGAGGCACAAGTGATTTCAGAAAAAGGTCTGACCGCCTCCTCTTGAACTATTTTAATAGCTATGAGGAAGTTGTTCCATATATCTGTCTCACAAGATTTTATGTCAAAACCTCAACCAGTATTTTTTATAGGGCCAATGAAGCCGTTTTTTTTATCTCAATATCACATCATTTCTGGGTAACAATTAAGCACCTTACTGGGATTGTTTTCAATTAAAATGTCAAAAAGAAACAAAAATTGCTTCTTAACAAAGAGCAATTTCTCAAGCAAGAATTTTGCCAAAACACCATCCCACCAAAACAGTCTGAAACTTCAGGTGGTCTTTTCAAACAGCTCTTACTCTAAAAGGGCATTATCATAATTTTTACAGTATTATTCCAACCTCATATTGTGGAAATATATATAAAACACAGAAAAAACATGTTTATTATCAAAACAAGTGTATTATCAACTAATTGATCATTCTGACAAGCAACCATCTATTTTATTGGGATATATCCAGAAGCACATTGCCAGGAGTAAAACTTAATTTAGAAAAAATACATATTTTTTATGCACATTTACAATACAATTCTATAAACTTTAACTGACAAATGGAGAATATGTGCCTTTCAAAAAAAAAGGTAAATCATATATTATTTAAGTGTATTTCTCATATCACTGCCAAAAAAATAGAAAAAAACATGCAAATCAATCAACTCACCAAACGGTTGTTCAGTACACACATTCTCTTTCCTAATGGCACTACAGTCACATTAGCCTTCTGGTGCTGTAAGTGAGGCTGTCCTATTGTAGGGTTTCTCTATGGGCTCTGGCGCTTGCTGCCGCTGCTGCTGGTGGGGCTGGGTGGATGGGAGTCCCGTGGAGAGGTGAGAGGAGGGGACGTAACAGACAACCCCAAGCCCAGCTCCAGAGTCTTAACAGGGGGAGAATGCACTGACGACGCCCTTGGGCTGCTGCTTGCTGAAGACCCAGCTGACCTGCAGTGGAAAAATACATTTAAGAAGCTATATTTTACAAGAACATATTGACACACAATGAGTGTACAAAACATGCTCTTTCCATGACAGACTGACCAGGTGAATCCAGATGAAAGCTATGATCCCTTATTGATGTCACCTGTTAAATCAACTTCAATCAGTAGAAGACAGGTTAAGGAAGGATTTCTGAGCCTTAAGACAATTGAGATATGGATTGTGTACAGTGCATTCGGAAAGTATTCAGACCCCTTGACTTTTTCCACATTTTGTTACATTATAGCTTTATTCTAAAATTGATTAAATCGTTTTTTCCCCCTCATCAATCTACACACAATAACCCATAACGACAAAGCCAAAAATATTTAAAAAAATTACGTTTGCAAATAAATAATACAAATAAACGGAGCGTCGCTGCACAGCTATTTTCAGGTCTCTCCAGAGATGTCGGGTTCAAGTCCAGGCTCTGGCTGGGCCACTCAAGGACATGCAGAGACTTGTCCCGAAGCTACTCTTGCTTTGTCTTGGCTGTCTGCTTAGGGTCGTTGTCCTGTTGGAAGGTGAACCTTTACCCCAGTCTGAGGTCCTGAGCACTCTGGAGAAGGTTTTCATCAAGGATCTCTCTGTACTTTGCTCCATTCATCTTTCCCTCGATCCTGACTAGTCTCCCAGTCCCTGCCTCTGAAAAACATCCCCACAGCATGGTGCTGCCACCACCAAGCTTCACCGTAGGGATGGTGCCAGGTATTCGTCCAGACGTGATGCTTGGCATTCAGGCCAAAGAGTTCAATCTTGGTTTCATCAGACCAGAGAATCTTGTTTCTCATGGTCTGAGAGTCCTTTAGGGGCTTTTTGGCAAACTCCAAGCGGGCTGTTATGTGCCTTTTACTGAGGAGTGGCTTCCGTCTGGCCACTCTACCATAAAGGCCTGATTGGTGGAGTGCTGCAGAGATGGTTGTTGCTCTGGAATGTTCTCCCATCTCCAGAGGAACTCTGGAGCTCTGTCAGAGCGACCATAGGGTTATTGGTTACCTCCCTGACCAGGGGTGTGTTCGAAAATTGATTCTGGCCATTTACTCTGATTTCAGAGCACTATTGTCTGAGTCTGCCAGAGCGCAGTATAACTGATGAATTTACGAACGTTCAACACCAGCAGAATATGGCCAGTGTCGATAAACATCGGCAAAAAAGCGTAATTCAATTGTTGCCAGCAGCACAGTTAGTCACCAATGGTCTGGATAACTCTGCAAGGGCGAGTAAAATGGTTAGAGTGAGGTGTTCTCTCATTTGTGTCTGGAAGTAGCTAGCACGCTAGCCAACTTTAGCAGTGTGCATTCTGAACGCTCCGAGAGCGAAACACTCCGAATTTACGAACAGACAATTTTACAACGCTCTGAATTTACGAACGCCCCGAGCGCACTCTGAGCCCACTCTGGCACTCCAGATTGAATTTATGAACACACCAAGGCCCTTCTCCCCCGATTGCTCAGTTTGGCCAGGCAGCCAGCTCTAGGAAGAGTCTTGGTGGTTCCAAACGTCTTCCATTTAAAAATGATGGAGGCCACTGTGTTCTTGGGGACCTTCAACGCTACAGAAATGTTTTTGTACCCTTCCCTAGATCTGTGCCTCAACACAATCCTGTCTCTGAGCTCTATGGACAATTCCTTCAACCTCATGGCTTGGTTTTTGCTCTGGCATGCACTGTCAACTGTGGGACCTTATATAGACAGGTGTGTGCCTTTTCAAATCATGTTCAATAAATTGAATTTACCACAGATGGACTCCAAAAAAGTTGTAGAAACATCTCAAGGATGATCAATGGAAACAGGAAGCACCTGAGCTCAATTTTGAGTCTCATAGCAAAGGATCTGAATAGTTCTGCAAATAAGGCATCTGTTTTTTTATTTTTTAATAATTTTGCAAACATTTCTAAAAACCTGACTTTCACTTTGTCATTATGGGGTATTGTGTGTAGATTGATGATGAAAGAAATTAATTTAATCCATTTTATAATAAGACTGTAACACAATGTGGAAAAAGGGAAGGGGTCTGAATACTTTCCGAATGCACTGTATGTGTGCCATTGATGAATGACCAAGACAAAAGATTAACCTGTACTGCTCTGGCGTTCCGCCAGCGGAACTCCTCCCACATTCCACTGAAAAGGCAGAGCGCGAAATTCAAAATATATTTTTTTGAAATATTTTACTTTCACACATTAACAAGTCCAATACAGCAAATGAAAGGTACACATCTTGTGAATCCAGCCAACATGTCCGATTTTTAAAATGTTTTACAGCGAAAACAGCACGTATATTTATGTTAGCTCACCACCAATTACAAAAAAGGACAGACATTTTTCACAGCACAGGTAGCATGCACAAAGCCAACCTAACTAACTAAGAACCAACTTCATCAGATGACAGTCTTATAACATGTTATTCAATAAATCTATGTTTTGTTTGAAAAATGTGCATATTTCAGGTATAAATCATAGTTTACATTGCAGCTACAATCAGAAATTGCACCGAAGGGCCTCCCGGGTGGCGCAGTGGTCTAGGGCACTGCATCGCAGTGCTAACTGCGCCACCAGAGTCTCTGGGTTCGCCCCCAGGCTCTGTCGCAGCCGGCCGCGACCGGGAGGTCCGTGGGGCGACGCACAATTGGGCTAGCGTCGTCCGGGTTAGGGAGGGTTTGGCCGGTAGGGATATCCTTGTCTCATCGCGCTCCAGCGACTCCTGTGGGCGCAGTGCGCGCTAACCAAGGGGGCCAGGTGCACGGTGTTTCCTCCGACACATTGGTGCAGCTGGCTTCCGGGTTGGAGGCGTGCTGTGTTAAAGAAGCAGTGCGGCTTGGTTGGGTTGTGCCTCGGAGGACGCATGGCTTTCGACCTTCGTCTCTCCCGAGCCCGTACGGGAGTTGTAGCGATGAGACAAGATAGTAATTACTAGCGATTGGATACCACGAAAATTGGGGAGAAAAGGGGATAAAAATTTTAAAAAAGAAAAAAAAAAAGAAAAAAAAGAAATTGCACCGAAAGCAGACAGAATAATTACAAACACCAACGTCAAATACCTAAATACTCATCATAAAACATTTCTGAAAAATACATAGTGTACAGCAAATGAAAGACAGGCATCTTGTGATTCCAGACAATATTTCCGATTTCTTAAGTGTTTTAAAGCGAAAACACAATATAGCGTTATATTAGCTTACCACAATAGCCAGAAACACAAGCCATTTCCCAGCAGCAAAAGTTAGCGATCGTAATAAACCAGCAAAAGATATATAATTTTTTACTAACCTTGATATGCTTCATCAGATGACAGTCCTATAACATCAGGTTATACATACACTTATGTTTTGTTCGAAAATGTGCATATTTAGAGCTGAAATCAGTGGTTATACATTGTGCTAACGTAGCTACTTTTTCCCACAACGTCCGGATATTTTTCTGACACACATATTCTGACCAAATAGCTATTCATAAACAAAAAAATACATGTTGTATAGGAAATGATAGATACACTAGTTCTTAATGCAATCGCCGTGTTAGAATTCTAAAAATAACTTCATTACGACATAAGGCTTACGTTATGGCGAGCGAGTGCCCAAAACCTGGGCGCAAAACTAATAGTACACAGTTCGACAGATATATGAAATAGCATCATAAAATGGGTCCTACTTTTGCTGATCTTCCATCAGAATGTTGTACAAGATGTCCTTTGTCAAGAACAATCGTTGTTTGGATTTAGAACGTCCTTTTTCCTTCTTGAATTAGCAAGCGCACTAGCCAAGAGGCGCAAAGCTCTCCTTCCTGAACAAAGGCACACAACGCAACACGCCTAACGTCCCAAATAAATTTCAATAGTCTCATAAAACTATATTGAAAAAACATACTTTACGATGATATTGTCACATGTATCAAATAAAATCAAAGCCGGAGATAGTAGTCGCCTATAACGAAAGCTTTTCAGAAGGCAATTCCAGGTCCAACCTCGCGCTTTCCAGAAAACAGGAAATGGGTGACACGTCATTCCAAGAGGATTTATTCCATCTCAGACCAAGATAAACACTCCATTTCTTCTCTCACTGCCTCTTGACATCCAGGGGAAGGTGTATGACGTGCATGTATACTAATACGTATCATGCCCATTTATAGGCAGGACCTAGAACAGAGCATCGATTTCAGATTTTCCACTTCCTGGTCAGGAAGTTTGTGCCAAATGAGTTCTGTTTTACTCACAGATATAATTCAAACGGTTTTAGAAACTAGAGTGTTTTCTATCCAATAGTAATAATCATATGCATATTGTACGAGCAAGAATTGAGTACGAGGCCGTTTAAATTGGGCACGATTTTCCCCCAAAGTGAAAACAGCGCCCTCTGTCCTCAACAGGTTTTAAGTGCGTTTGAACGGTGTATGGTATTAGGTGCCAGGCGCACCGGTTTGTGTCAAGAACTGCAACGCTGCTGGGTTTTTCACACTCTACAGTTTCCCATGTATATCAAGAATGGTCCACCACCCAAAGGAAATCCAGCCAACTTCACACAACTGTGGGAAACATTGGAGTCAACATGGGCCAGCATCCCTGTGGAACGCTTTGGACACCTTGTAGAGTCCATGCTCTGACGAATTGAGGCTGTTCTGAGGGCAAAAGGGGGGTTCAACTCAATATTAGGAAGGTGTTCCTAATGTTTTGTACACTCTGTGTAAACTATCAGTAGATATGATTGGAAACTTTGAGACTCAGAAATAACAGTATGGACAATTCCGTTGTAGCAGTCTAAAAACAAGACATTCAAAAAACAGCTAAACAGGAAAAACCTTTGAGGTTTTAAAATGTGTCAGGAAGAAAAGGAATGTAGCTTTCAGATATGCTCCTAACTGTGAGTCCCTTTCATTTTTTTTACCCGTCGGCCCCCAAAAATTGTCTCTAGAGGGTATTTGGCTACGGAATGTATATTGTAGACCCCTGAGCTAGATTGACTGTGTAAAATAGTTGTGACGTACCTGAGAGAGACGGAGCTGCGAGCAGAGTTAGTCTTTGAGCTTTGTCGGCTGGCAGGGGTGGAGGCAGGAGACGGCAGGGGCAAGTTGGCCTGAGTCACATACAGTACACACAAATTAAATTAGACCTTTTTAGTCCTGAGTAAAAGGCCATCCAAAATGAGACTTAATGGGATGGGTCAACTTCTTGTTTGCTTTTAGAGTAAGTTGCCAGAAATTGATTAGTTTTGTTTTATTAGATTTGTTTGAAACTTAGCTGTCCCTAAAACCTAACATTTTGCATTTCCTTGAATCAACTAACATCAGTGCAATTTGCTGTCAGAATTTCAGAATGGAGTCATTGCCTTGCCAAACTCTACAAGGTTAAAAAGGTATAATTTGCACACCTACACTTTTAGAAGAAAAAAAAACCTTTGTTTCTCCCCATAGGAGAACCCTTTGGTTGTGAAAAATGTTCTACTTAGAATATTTTTGTGGTAAAAGGTTTCACGTAGAACCTTGTATTAGTGAAAGGATTCTACTTGAAACCAAAAATAGTTATTTTCAGAGGGTTCTTCTATGGGGATAATTGAAGAACCCTTCTTGGTTCTAGGCAGGATCTTTTTTCGAAGAGTGCATAGTATTATCAGCTGCATGGAGAAAAACGTCATACTTTTTATAGTAAAAAGAAAGAAGGCTACCTGGACAAAGTACATGTGTAGAGCTGATCTGAGGTCAGGCAGTTCCTCCATGGCAACCAGCAGCATCTTGTTGATATTCTTATTGAAGTCCTTCAGCTCCCTCAGCTCAATGTCCCTCTCCTCAAACGTCTCCTCCTTGGCCTTCTTCCCCGACCGGATTTCTTTGGTCAGTTTGGAGCACTGTCATGGAGAATAGCAAGGGATGAACACAGAGCAGTGATAAGTAGGGCCAGGATTTTTTCCTGACCCTATGACCAATTCATGTTCATGACTGCCTATGACAGACATTATATGTATTGTGTAGCTGTTATAAAGGCTTTATGAATGCATACATAAGGGGGGCTACAGTAAAGTACATTTCGTATTTCATGTTTTTCTTTCATCATTGAAGAATGGTGTGAACACACTTGTTGCGATGGTGTGAATTGTTGGGTGGTGGTATCAAACCTGCTTAGTGACCCTGTGTAGTTTCTCCTGCTGGGAAACCAGTTCTCTGTTCAGAGACATGATACGTGACTGGGTCTCTTCAGTCCTCACATTCTGAACGGCCTCCTCTTGAAGCAGGTTGTCGAGTGTATTGTTCATGCCCTACCGATTTAATCACACACACACACACACACACACACACACACACACACACACCACAGTTATGATTGCACTGTATGATAGTTAAGAGTGAGTTGTCAGACAAGTCTATATTGGACCTGTTGTTCTTGGACACGAGCAGCCAATGTAAGGCGTATGATGAAGACAAAAGAGATCATGATAGGGCTTAGGACAGATCTAACACACTGCACATGGGAAAGGCAGAGAGAGACAGAGAGGTAAAGTAACAGCATGGAAATGAAGTACACAAAAGATGATTCTACTCCAGTTTTATGTGAGAAGATGATGGCCTGGTGGAAAACCCACGCTCATGTCAAGGCTAGGACCAGGAGTTTTCCTGATCAGGTTAAGTAGTCCAGTAAAACTCCTGGCCCCAGTCATGGTTGGTTTGGTGGAGAAGTACCTGAATGTCCTCCTGCAGTTCTCGGATCTGCCTCCTCTTGTACTTGTACTTCTCCTCAACGGCTCTCTTCTGCTCATCCAGCTTCAGTTTCTCCTGATACTCCTCACCTTCAAAACAGAGTTTTGGGTTCATTGTTTACTTCTATAAAAACATTAAAGGGTTGTACCAACACACTTTACAGCATGAAGCAAGAAATAAAAACCAAAATAGCGTATAAAAGGAAGGCATCCCGAGTGGCACAGCAGTCTAAGGCACTGCAGTGCTTGAAGTATCACTACAGATCCGGGTTCAATCCCGGGCCGTGTCGCAGCCGGCCGCGAATGGGAGACCCATGAAGCGATGCACAATTGGACAACCGTCGTCCGGGAAGCATTTGGCCGGGATGTCCTTGTCCCATCACGCTATAGCGAATCCTGTGGCGGGCCAGGCACATGCACAATGACATGTCGCCAGTTGTGAGGTGTTTCCTCCAGCACATTGGTGCAGCTGGCTTCCGGTTTAAGCGGGCACTTTAAGCGGGCACTTGGCGAGGTCGTGTTTTCGGAGGACGCATGGCTCTCGACCTTCGCCTCGTCCGAGTCCGTATGGGAGTTGCAGCGATGGGACAAGACTGTAGCTACCAATTGGGGAGAAAAAGGAGTAAAAAAGGATCTGAACAGAACAACAGTACAAAATAACCACCACATTAAAGTTATAAAATAGTTTATAAATAGTATATCCTCTCATCTGATTATGTTGGGTTTTCCCTTCATAGATATAGAACACTGATAACATTGATGTGTGTGTTACTATGGTGATGGCATAGAGTCAATATTTGTTGCTGGCATATTTCTGTCATCTTTTTTTTGGGTGAGGGGGAGGCATAGAGTCCGAGGCTCAATCTCTAGCCACTTCAATAATTGGATGTAATAAATGTATCACTAGTCACTTAAACAATGACACTTTATATAATGTTTACATACCCTACACTACTCATCTCATATGTATATACTGTACTCTATACCATCTACTGCATCTTGCCTATGCCGTTCGACCATCGCTCAGCCATATATTTATATGTACACATTCTTAATCATTCCTTTAGACTTGTGTGTGTATAAGGTAGTTGTTGTGAAATTGTTAGATTACTTGTTAGATATTACTGCATGGTCGGAACTAGAAGCACAAGCATTTCGCTACACTCGCATTAACATCTGCTAACCATGTGTATGAGACCAATACATTTTGATTTGATTTGTTGGAATCAGTTTATCTCACAGGGAACCTTTCCCCATACAGTACGCACTGGACTCAGTCACTTTGTTGAAGGATTTGCGATAGGTTGTGTTGCGGCTGTTGACGACGTGGAGAGTGTTCTCCAGCGCTCGGATCTCCTTCTCCATCTTGCGGATCTTGGCGTCCAAATCGTCTCCCTCGCGTTGGAGCTCCTCTTTCTCTTGGGCAGCCTTATGAAAAGCACATTACCCACGGTAGAAAGTAAAATGGTACAACGTTTTTCTCAATTGATTTGTAAACAAAGTTCCATGTTCTCAAAACAATTAACAACTGTCAAAACTACAGTTGCAAGAAAAAGTATGTGAACCCTTTGGAATTACCTGGATTTCTGCATAAATTGGTCAAGAAATGTGATCTGATCTTCCTCTAAGTCACAACAATAGACAAACACAGTGTTCTTAAACTAATATCACACAAATTATTGTATTTTTCTTGTCTATATTGAATACATATTTTAAACATTCAGTATAGGTTGGAAAAAGTATGTGAACCCCTAGGCTAATGACTTCTCCAAAAGCTAATTGGAGTCAGGTGTCAGCTAACCTGGAGTCCAATCAATGAGACGAGATTGGAGATTTTGGTTAGAGCTGCCCTGCAATATAAAAAACGCTCACAAAATCTGGTTTTGCTATTCACATGAAGCATTGCCTGATGTGAAACATGCCTCGAACAAAAGAGATCTCAAAAGACCTAAGATTAAGAATTGTTGACTTGCATTAAGCTGGAAAGGGTTACAAAAGTATCTCTAATAGCCTTGATGTTCATCAGTCCACGGTAAGACAAATTGTCTATAAATGGAGAAAATTCAGCACTGTTGCTACTCTCCCTAGGAGTGGCCGTCCTGCAAAGATGACTGCAAGAGCACAGCGCAGCATGCTCAATGAGGTTAAGAAGAATCCTAGAGTGTCAGCTAAAGACTTACAGAAATCTTTGCCGCCTCAGGGCCTGGACAACTTGCTATCATCGACAGAAAAATGAATTCCCATGTTTATCAAGACATTTTGCAGGAGAATGTAAGGCTATCTGTCCGCCAATTGAAGCTCAACAGAAGTTGTGTGATGCAATAGGACAACGACCCGAAACACAGAAGTAAATCAACAACAGAATGGCTTCAACAGAAGAAAATCCTGACCTCAACCCGATGGAGATGCTATGGCATGACCTCGAGAGCGGTTCACACCAGACATCCCAAGAATATTGCTGAACTGAAACAGCTTTGTAAAGAGGAATGGTCCAAAATTTCTCCTGACTGTTTGCAGGTCTGATCCACAACTATAGAAAACGTTTGGTTGAGGTTATTGCTGCCAAAGGAGGGTCAACCAGTTATTAAATCCAAGGGTTCACATACCGTACTTTTCCCACCCTCCACTGTGAATGTCCACACGGTGTGTTCAATAAAGACATAAAAACGTATAATTGTTTGTGTGTTATTAGATTAAGCAGACTGTGTTTGTCTATTGTTGTCAAATTATATGACCAATTTATGCAGAAATCCAGGTAATTCCAAAGAGTTCACATACTTTTTCTTGCCACTGTATATATTTTTTTCACAATAAGCCAAATCAATTATTAACCGAAGCAATAGTTGGTTGGTGAAGTTTTTTTGGTGTCTGAAGGAATTCTCACCTTGATCACATAATAAGCCTGTGATTTTTCCTCTTCTCCCTCGGGAGCAGCCATCGAGACAGTCATAATCTCATAGCGCTTCCTCATCTTGTCGACCTTGGACAGTCTCTCATGCACCTCAGCACTGAAATTAACCAATCAGTGTACGCATAGAATCAGTTGAGAGTGCTCTTCTCGACCATTGACGGCCTGATAAATCCTACCCCCGTAAACCTATGTGAAATTTCCTCCACATTTAAAATGTGCTGAGCTTGAGGCATATTTCAGAGAAGTTTTTATTGTTATTCTTATGTAGTAAATATTTTAGTTTTCATTTTCATTGTTTTTATTAATTTTTTCCTGTGATGCACATTGCATTGCATGTCTGAAATGTGCTGTATAAATAAAGCTCGATTTGATTAGACATAGAGTATACACAATGGCTCAAAACACCAAGTGTCTGGCTATCCTGTGTTCAATTCATTTGACAGCTTTCTTTTCAAGTGCCGCATTACCACTTTATATGAGCCTTGGGCAAAACAAACACAACCCCCCTCGTATGGCACTGGATCATCAAGCCCTGTATTCAGAGAGCATCTCAGAGTAGGAGTGCTGATCTGGAATCAGCCCCCCCTCGTCCATACAATCTTATTCATTATGATCTAAAAGACTATCTGAATATGGGCCCAGGTATGTTAGTACTGGGAAGGAGAAAAAGCCTGCACACCCTGTGGATCCCCATGACCAGGTTCAGGGTTTAAAGGCATCAGATAAATAGCCCCCACAGCCAAAATCCCAAAGTATCCCTTTAAGAACACTGAATTCACTATACTGTCTGGGTAATAGGGTATCTTTTAGGAGCCAGTCTTAGACATACCTGAGTCCTTGGCGCTCCTGGTCAGTGATCTTGACCTGCTTGTTGAGCATCTCCCGGTGCGCTTTAATCTCCTCCTCCCGTTCCCTCATGGCCGTCTGCAGCTGCAGCCGCCGCTTCTCCAGCGAGAGCACGCTGTCCGCCTTGTTGTACAGCAGGTCACGCAGACGCTTGATCTCCAGCTTCAGGATGTTGTCCTCCACCATGGTGTCCTGAAGGTCAAAGGTCAGAGGCAACGTGTGGCTGTGTAAGAGTATGAGTTTCACATAATCGTTTTATTTAATCAGATGAATAAAGTCAAGGTTGGCTGAGTAAAACTGCAGTGACAGTGACTGTGTGTGTGTGTGCATGCGCCTGCGTTCTCACCTGCTTCTTGAGCCGGAGCTTCTTCAGTTCCTTGTCGGAGATGTGGTTGAACAGGTGCAGCTCCTCGATCTTGGTGGTTAGGTCTCTCTTCTCAGCTCCTGTCTTCTCCGCCTCTTTCCTCACACAGCGAATATCATCCTGTCAGACGACAGAAACAGTAAAATCACAGAATGTCTATAAAGATTTTTTTATAATGATTAGTTAAAATGTAATTATATGGTAACTGTAAATAGAGACTAATTTGAAAACAGAAAATCTGAGAGAGAAAAACCAACAACAATTTTTGATGATTTCTATGATAAGATAGGGTTGCAAGAAATAGTCTTCCTACTTTTAAGGTGACAAAAACAACAGAAATGCCCAAATCATCAGGAAAAATAGTATCAAGAACATTCCACAGTACGAGAGAGGTCTGTCCACCTGGAGCTTCTTGAGTTGGGTGGTGAGCATGGTGGCCGTCCTCTTCTTCTCCTCCAGCCTGTGGGCCAGCTTTTGGGCCTTCTTCTCCAGGACCTGCTTCTCCTCCGTGTTCACCTCACCACGCAGACGCAACATCTTCCTCTCCAGCAGTTGGATCTGGAAGTCCTGGAGTAGCAACGTTTGAGGTGGAGAGGGAGTTAGTGATGTACCCACTACACCAAGCATACACCTCAAGACCAGCTGTATAGGTCGTGAAGAGGGCACGACAACACCTTTCCCCCCCTCAGGACACTGAAAAGATTTGATTTGTATACCCCAATGGTAGAAGGAGATGTGATGACATTAGGGCGAATGCTAGCTATAATGGTCATGGTGGTAGAAATAGATAATGATCATATGACAGTGGTCTAAGGGCTATCTGAAAGTGTCTGTTGAATGACCATGCTGTTATTACTATTCAAATCAAATGTTATTTGTCACACGCGCCGACTCCAACAGGTGTAGACCTTACAGTGAAATGTTTAATTACAAGCCCTTAACCAACAATGCAGTTAAGAAAAATATGAGTTAAGAAAAAAACATTTACTAAATAAACGAAAGTAAAAAATAATAGAGCAACAATAAAATAACAATAACGAGGCTATATACAGGGGGTACAGGTTAGTCGAGGTAATTGAGGTAATATGTACACGTAGTGTTGGGGATGAATCAGAATTAGTTGGGTAACATAGATAAATAAGATGTTTTATTTATCTAATATGCTTATGTGAGATACTTGTCATTAGAATGTCTCCCTTTGGACTATACTGTTGGCAGTTGCACTTTTCCCTTCTCAGCTAGGGAAAAGTCACTTGGGGCCTAGAGAGGGGAGAGGTCAGGTTTGTCTTCATATGTGAATGTATCTGTTAAACCATCTGGTGCTATGCAGAATATCAGAAGTGGAGGAGGACAGAATGGAACATTGTCTTCGTATGTGAATGTGTCTTTATCTATTTTGAAACCATGTGAAGGGATGGCGTGATTAATGGGGAACCAGTTAGTTGTCTCCACAATGTCTGTACGCCAGTCACTCCCTCCTTTTCCCATTGGGGGGAGGAGTATGGCAGTGTCTGGAACCATTGTATGTCCCCTCTGATGTTGCACTTATCTTGAGATAGTATATGACCTAGAGGCTCACTCCCCTTAGTGAGCTTGTCCAGGAGTGGAGTGTATTTGAGATGGGAGAATATAGAGTTGAGAATTGAGTTATGCCTTGGATGAGGTAATGTTTTGGTACTATGAAGTACCAGGAACGAGATTAGAACCTCGTCTTAAAGACCAAACTGAACGATAATTTATAGCTAATGCTATCTGGCTATGGGATACTCCTTTCTCAAGTAAAAGGCCCTTTGTGAAGTTTTCCTAAGACCTGTGGTTTGTCATGTAAGTTGAGGGGTGTATCTTGGCTATAAAAGATCTTGGTATTCTTTTGTAGGGACTCTCAGAATTCATTATAGACACTGAATTGATCTGAGAGTCAAAGGGCGATTTTGAAGCTCATATTATTAAAGATTAAATTTAAGTATAACTCTGACTGGTATGTGGTTTATAACTCTCCTCATTCGGTAATACGGGAAATTGCCACGACAGTAGATAGGGGTAAAGTGACTATGCATAGATAATAAAAAGGGTGGGTATTGCATATTGTTAGTGATAGGAAAATAACAACTAGAGAAAGACTAGTGTTTCTGCTGTCTAGCCTGGTTGTAGATGATCTCCTGCTGCTTGAGGGAGTTCTGGTCCAGTTTACTGAGGCGGCTGTCCAGGTTGGAGAGGGCCACCCGGCTCCCAGAGAGCACGGCCATGGAGTCCTTCTCCTTCAACCTCAGGGCCTGTACCTCCTGGCTCTCACGGAATAGCACCTCGCGGTGGCGGTGCAGCTGGGCGTCCATGTCCTGCAGCCCACGACAGACGCAGAATGAGACAGTTCACCACAACATGGTCATGAGTACATTAACCAACACAATGTGACACTGAAGTCAACACATGGTTCACCAGCTCCAAAGAAAGACATCCGAGATGTGTCCCCGTTTGGCAAAATTACGAAAGAGAACCACAACACAATGTAACACTACATTCCTCATGGGAATGAATAGAATGACATCAGAGCATCTAAATGGAAATAACTAAATGGGAGAATACAGTCAGTCAGAATGGAATTTAATATATCAGTTTGATTGATACAATGTTCATATACTTCTAAATATCTAGTGATATCGAGTTCATATTGTGACCATGTGAATTGCTAGGGAAAATGCACAAGTTAGCTCAACGCAACTGCAGCCTGCCATCCCAGTACCATGCAGACACTCTTTCCGATAAACATACTGATATTATGACAAAAACATTGTTTTATCATGTGGAGTGCACTCACTTTGATAGTTTGCTCCTCTTCCTTCAGTACTTGCTCCATCTGAGCGGCCCGCTCCTCCACGCTGAGGGTCGTCTCAGTCACTGTCTTCAGCTTCTCCTCCAGGGCTGTGTTATGAAGCTTGGCCCCCTTTATCCTGGACCAGGTTTTTACACACACACACACACACACACACACACACACACACACACACACACACACACACACACACATACACACACACACACACACACACACACAGAGATCATAACTAGTGAGAGGGTGGGTATTCCACAGAATTACATAAAGAATCCCTGTGAGGGAATTCCCACCAAAACGATGCCTCCAATTATTCCTATTTGACTGGTACTGAGGCCTGCCGATCTCTATGTCTCACTTGTTGTTTTTGTCCTGGATGTCCTTTTTCATGTTGGATAGTTGGGACCTCATGGACTCGACATCAGTAGCTGCTCTGTCCACTGTCCCTTTCAGACTCTCCAACTAGAAAGAGATACGTGATAATAAAATATAAGACAAGCCATCATTCCCATAGAAATAAGTCATACAGAATAAAAATACCTGTCAGCAGAAAGCATTGACATAATGATTTGGTTATATTTTTTTAATCACTTTCTTGAATAAGATACTATAAATGTAATTACATACGTATAAATGCTGATGAATTGCAATGTTATAATGCCTATAAATATATGCAAATTATGAAATACTAATTTGTTAATGTTTCATCCTGGGAAGAAAGCTCTGGACAGACAGACAGACAGCAGACAGACTCACCTCGTCCTGTAGTCTGGTGCGGTTACTCTCCTGCTCCTGGAACTCCCGTCTCAGCTTGGCCGCCTGCCGGTCGGCCATGGCTATCTTCTTCTCGTACTCCTTGTTGTTCTCCGTCTCGCTCTCCAGGAAGGTCTTCTTCTCCTTGATCACTCCATTCTTCTCTCTGATGTCCTGGTTGACTTGGGTGAGGAGCTGGAAATATATAGCAAAATCCATTGCTTACATTGTCAGACCATTATTTTAGAAACTTCACAGTTGTATATCAGTCACTTTCATGTATTCTTTTTAATGATTTTGATAGATTCATCTTAAGGTGTCGTAATATAAAAAGGGGTGTTGAAACAGTGTTGTTTCAACTATAAAATACCTATAAAATATATCTAATCGTTTCTGGACCAAGTGAGTATGTGAAAAAGTTAACTAGTGAACTCGTGTCTTTACAATAGTTTCTAACTGCTATAATATTCCTAGCCTGGTTTAACTTGACAAAATGATAGTGAAGCAAAGTGAGTGTAGCATTCAATCTGGTTTATCCAGGCTATGATATCCCATCGTCAGCTCAAATATTGTATGACTGACTGACTGTAATAACTGCAGGCTGCCATCTAGTGGTTACCATTGAACACTGCTGCATCTCGCTGTCTCTTTTCTTCATCTGCTCGATGGTGTTCTCCCACTGGTGGATCAGCTCCTGTCTCTCTAGGTGAGCCTGGCGGAAGTTTTCTGCCGTCTTATCCAGACCAATCTGTTGGCAGAGCACAACTACAATACATGAGACACACTCTGATGTATATTTTCAAGGAAGAATAAATGCTTTCTGTTTGATGTGGGGCGTATACATCTCTAGTGTGTCATCAATGGACACAAAGTAGCTTAAATGTCAACAAAAGAATCTCAGTTGCGGGTGATTGAACATTGACTGATATTCCTGTGTTGTTCTGTACTAGTTAATGTACTGAACTGTAAGATAGCTGGGGTTTTAGACCTGTGCTGATATGGTCTCAGTCAGTTCATTGTCCAGTGCCTTGTGCTTTTGGTTTGCCTCAAGCGTCATCTTCTCTATCAACAAGGTGAGCTCCTGTAAACAAAGAATGCAAACAGTAGTTTAGAAAATAGATTGTATTGTTCATTAAGAATATCCCATTGTCAGTGAACTGTTCATTCTAGAGGATCCTGAAAGGAATGTAGTTGCTTGCCACTGTAACTGAGATCCAAGACCACGCAGGGTACCCGGGTTTTCGTACCCCCATCAGTCGGTCACTCACAACACCCATGACGTACCCGTATCCTGCTCTCGTCCTGCTGGGCGTACTTGATGATGGCCATGGTGTCCTCGTCCTTGTGTGCCGACTCCTCAAGCCAGGCATCCAGGGTCTGCTGGTCCCAATTCAGCTGGCTTTTCAGCTCTTCCAGCTTCTGGGTGGCTTTGAAGATGTTGTTCTGAGGAAACAGATGGCTAGACATTTATCTAATACAGTGGAACATACACTGAATATGTTGTATGTTCCAGTGAATACTAACAGTTGGAAATAGAACAACAGGCCAGATAATTCTCAGTCACAGAGAGAGAGAGAGACCCATGTTGTTTTGAGGAAAGACTTCTGTTTTAGAACAGAAAGACCAGGATGTTGATGGTATGTAGAATAACCTCTTGTGCATTCTTCTTCTCCCTCAGAGCTCCAAGCTCGTTGTCCAGCTGCGTAATCTCCTGATGCAGACGGCCCACCTCTCTCTCCGCCAGGGCCTTGAAATGCATCTCCGACTCAGTCTCTTTCTCCCTGGCTTTGCACAGAGCCTAACAAAGTACAGATAAAAATAAACCAGTTATAGGATAGCATTTCAGAGTTGTTGCAAAAAAATTACTGTCATACCTGTGTTCACATGGCATTATTCATTCATCCTTGCATAAACAGAATTACTTAGCAATATAACTACTACTCATACAGTAATGTTCTAGATCTATGCATGAGCTAAATTGTTTTGGGCCAGAACCTCAGAAGTCTCTTTTCATGGAATTCCAAAATGGGCAAGTAGCTTTACCTGAGTTTGAGATAACTCCTGCCTAACATTTTTCAGGTGTTCAGCCATGGCTTGTATTCTATCCTTGTATCCACCAAGTTTGTTCTCCAGTTGTAACTTCTGATTTTGTTTCATTTGAAGCTGTGGAGAGGTAGGAAGTGCAAATGACAGTCATATTTCACATTGGACTGATGTTCATCCCAGCTAACGTTAGCTGTTTCGTTTTAGCTAGCTAACGTTCGCTAACTAACGTTAACGTTAGACACCTACTGTCCGCTATGTAACTGGGGCATAAATATGTCGATTTATATCAAATACAGATGAAACAAATGAAATGTCAGATATTCTGGTACAAATAAGCTAATAAACTGTTAGCTAACAGACACTTACCTCATCTTCCAAACATTTATTTTCTGCATTGGCAACTGGGATGGCAAAGCCCTCGTCCCAGCCTACCTCGGATAAAAGTATGTTCGACATTTTTTCTGTAAGGCTAAATTCCAAGTTTTAGAACTGAATATCAAGCCAGCCCAATGTGCCAACTAATTATTTACAATAAGTAATAAATTGCTACTTTGTTCTATTTTTGACAACTTGTAAGGGTCATAACATGCTACAAAACCGCTGTGTTGTCAATGCTGGCCCCTAGCAACCGTGTCAGGTGGCTAGTTACCACATCATCCGGTTGTAAAAAAAATCGCGCGCGTCACAAGAGGGCCACACAACTACTACCACTTGGCAATGCATGCAACCGGAGTCACTATACTCAGTTTATCCACTAAAAACTTTGTGAATCACACCAAAAGGTTATACTATTACTATTTTACAATAAACCATCCTGCCTATTTTCTATCCAAACAACATACTTAACATTGTAGGTCATCATTGTAAATAAGAATTTGTTCTTAACTGACTTGCCTAGATAACTAAAATAAATTAACCACATTAAACAATAGTTATTTCACTCTCAAGCCAGTAGCGTACAAAGGCCATCACTATTTGAGAAACATCTGTAGTAAAATTAAACAATTGAAAGAATAGTACATCATTTTAACATAAGAGATACAAGTTCATATGCAGGTTTCAGGTAACAGATTTGGTAGAGAGAAATATGACAGACAAGAGTGCATCACCATTATCAACACACATCAAAGAAATATAAAATTGAAACATTTATTACCTTATACTTTTGTACTGGAATAGCATTATGCTTAAAACTAACAAAAATTACAATCAAATGTTTTTGTACTGTTCTGTCACAAGTCTCATAAAACAAAATTCATATTCATAGCAGGAATGCACACAAAGTATTAAAATGTAATTTAATATTTAAAGAATGACATTCCCTCACGGACCCTCGTGTTTAGAATACGATACAATTGTATTTGTCTTTTCGGGGTGTCGGTTTGCTTCACGTGAACCTCGACTGTGTCAACTAAACACTGGGACAGGAACTGTAAGGTCCAGGATGGCGACTCCTCTCCAGTTGGCTAGAGTTGACACGAAAAAAGCCCCATACTAAAGATAAAATCCCAAACCACCACAAGACGACCGACGAGGAGATATGCCTTTTATATTGTCTGTTGTGTAAAACATCTCAGTCCTGAGGGTTGGAAAAGGCAACATAGATCTCAGCTCAGTGCAGTCCCCTGTGCTCCGTTTCTCCGCCTCGGTTGTGGTTTTGTATAAACAAACGCATGGACGTTCCTCCGAGTTTGGGCGGTCCCTAGACAGCGGTGCTTTTGGTCCCGATGTGCAGTCGTGCAAACTCCACAAAATCATCAATGAGGACTGGCCATGCTCCTTGGAGTAAGGAGACAAAAATGACAGATGTTTCATGCATAAAATTCAACTTGCTTTATCTAAAAGGAAGCACAACAGATATAGGGTTAAGCAAGAAAAAATTACTTTTCAACTCGGGTGGTTGTTGGGAGAGGCAACAAGTGGGCTGGCTCCATAGTATTCCATTCACAACTGTTTCCATTGTCATGCACCTGACCTGAGGCAATGGGTTGCTATAGTTCAGCCATAGTACACAAAAATACAAACCTTCCTCATCGTAATTGGACATGTCATCAGTTATCATTGTACTGAAGTCTAACAAGAGGTTCCAGGTGTCCTTAGGGATTGATCGTTTATGGTGCTCCTGCAGGGAAAGTAGAAGAAAACATAAAAATGTGCATTAAAAGAAACAACTAGCCTTCATTTATCATGTTTATTGAAGCCTTCAATTGAAGCAAACCCATACAATTTCCACTTTGTGTGGATCAATAAAGTATACTCAATTCAATTAAGACAAAATAACTTACCACTAAAAATTTGTTCCACAGCTCCAGGAATTTGAATCTTCCAGCCAGTACTAAATTCCAATACGCAATTGCCATTTCTAAGTCTAGAAAATGCACAACAATGAGGACATGTCTGAGAGAAATCCAAGTCCAATGAGCAGAGTAGACTATGAAAATAGATCAGGAATGTCAAAATGTATTGCTTACCCAAACCTTTCTGGCCAGGATTCTTTGCAAAGTTAAATGTAAACTGGTAAAAGTCCTTAAATTTCCCATGGTCTTTTAACTCCTGCTCCATTTTTGGTAGTTGGGCTTTTAGTTTCTCTATACTGTCACACCTGAGGAGAACAAAATAAGCTTTAGCACCAAGTACAAGTTTAAGGGTTAGCCTATCTGATGTGGAGAAAGAAGAGCTTAGTCTACATTCTGTTACACAACTCAGTGGCTGATGGATGACAACAAACAATTTCCTCTTTAATTACATGATGAAATAAATGAACACAACACACACTTGTTGTCAATTAAATTGGCCCCAAAAATTAATTCAAAGGCCCTCCTCACCCTTGTTCTGCCATCCCATCCATGAACTCCTGTCTGGAGAACTCGCACTGTGTTGCAGCCCGGAACTTCCAGGCGATGAAGAGCACACTAATACTGGCCGGGTCCAGGCCCAGGTCGTCACAGAACTGCTGGATACCATCTATACCAATCTTGTTGTCATCTTGTGGGTCTGAGTGAAGGATAAGGCAAAAAATATGGTGTTCAATTAATACTTTGCCACTTTTGAGCAACTTGACTGACAAAGGGGTAAATTGACTGACAAATATATGTCTTTATTTGATGATATCAATTTTATTTTGGTGGTCAAAGGTGAGTTATGTGTTTCGACATCATGCATAGCCTATGGCAGTTTTTATTTTTACAGTCAGTTATACTGCTATTGTTTTTAATTACAGTACCATAGTACTGTCTTGTGCACTTGACAAGCCCTCTGTAGCTCAGTTGGTAGAGCCTGGTGCTTGCAATGCCAGGATAGTGGGTTTGATGGGACCACCCATACTTAAAAATGTATGCACGCATGACCAAGTCCCGTTGGATAAAAGAGTCTGCTAAATTGCATATATTATTATAGTACATCCAGCATAGACAGAGATGTGAAAAAAAGTTGACACTTACCTCTGTATCTGTTGTAGAGCT
Organism: Salvelinus fontinalis; assembly: GCF_029448725.1. Classification (NCBI taxonomy): domain Eukaryota; kingdom Metazoa; phylum Chordata; class Actinopteri; order Salmoniformes; family Salmonidae; genus Salvelinus; species Salvelinus fontinalis. Next base: position 17,543,270 of record NC_074690.1, on the reverse strand, counting down.
GTTCTAACCTTTTCTTGTCCAACACTCCCTTTAGATTTGAATGGTAGAGATCTGGATTTTGGAAAAAGTTGTCTGTGGAGACATCTAGTTTCCAGTCATTCTGTGACAGACAGGTCAATGCCGTCTTCTCATTTGATTGTGTGAAGATCATGAACTGTCGAACTTTATCCTTCTGTGAGGACTTCAGCTTGTTCTGAGGAACAACACAGACGTTTACAGAAAAAACACAATGTCAGAAATGTAGCTCTACTCATGCTCAGAATTGTGAGCTTTCAAAACTGTATAGCCTTAGGTAGAAGTCTGCAAACCTGACAATACATGCATTGCACACTTCTTCTGGTGTCATCTTGCCAAGCAATAAGCATAATCTTGGATGCATGTTATAATAGCTGGCTTATAGCCACGGAGGTCGTTTTGGAAAGCTACTTAGCCTAATGACTTTCCTTTAGGTATCAACAGTGCAAAACTGCTTCATCGACTATACATGAATGGTTAGGATGCAGAAAAGTATTGGCATGACATACGGGGGCTGAGCACAACAATGCAGTTAGTGGCATTCACACATTCTTTCCAATATCCACGGCGTTTATAGGCAAAACAAACAGGCCTAGTCAAAGCTATGATCCGCGACGGCGCATAATGTTCATTTGAACGACCAGCTAGCCGAGATTGGCCGGCTTCTTTAGCAACGTTTTAATCTTTAGATAGCTAAACTTACTGTCTAGTAGCTGTTGTTGACTAGAACTATCTGACAACCTACCTATGCTGCAGTATTGACAAGCCACCTAGGTTGTTCAATGACAACGAACCGAAATACAGTCGAGTTGCTGAAACGCTAGCTAGCTAACAACTAGCTAACGTTACCTTTGCAATGCTAACAGATAACATTTTAAACAAGTTTGTTTAAATTCAGTGTTTAGGGTGTTCATTTGATCAACGGTGTATTGGATAACAAAAATAAACATAAAAAACGAGATAAATAAACGTATTCTTCACCATGTTTGTAATTGCCCGACTCCCTTTTTCCCATCCAGCTGCCTCGCTCTCTTCCACCTTTTTCCGCTCATGCGCAGTTTGGACACAACAGATGCCTGTCATGTTGGTGTAGCTACATATCACTTTTCCAGGTCGCCATATTTAGTCAGACATGGTCCGTATGTATGTCAACGGACTACGGTTGACAGACTGTAGTGTAGTGTATCTTATTACACATAATGGTTGGTTAGTGTATCTTAATCATTGACATAATGGTTGGTTGGTGGTGGACACTATTTGTGAGTGGGGCAGAAATGCTATGCTAGTATACCAGACATAGAATTTACTAGGTCAGATACCACCCAAAAACATTAATCCTGCCTGGATACCAGATTCTTATATTTCAAACTGAACAGATAGACAGACATACAATACCTCTTTACTAGCCCCAACCATAAGAATACAATACAGAATATGTAAATTGCATATATTACAATATCTCTCAAAAGTATTATCAATATAGCTACTATTGTAATTAGTATTCTGTTCCCATGATATTGCAGTGTGCTATCCCCAAATATATATTGTATAATAATGCTCTATCTATACCACTCATTACACAAACACTGGAATCAATGCCAACCAATAACATATTTTTTGTAATGTACTCCATGTTCTCCATTGAGTCTCATTAAAAGATGCAGTAATGATCACAATGAACTGCAAACAGAGAGTTTGCTGTAGGTTTTTTATTTATGCATTTTCTTGCACTATGATTTTTTTGGCCATCAATGATGTTTAAATAAACATCTTTATTTTGCATTCAAGCCTCAGTTTCGCATTTTTGACATGGGGCTAGGGCCGGGACAGCTATAACTAGTTTGATAATACTCCAAAATATTCCAGATGTATGAGTGGTAAAACAGGTAATTTTGACATGAGAAAAATAGGAGTCTGTTTGAGGTTAGAAATTATTCCATAAAGCTGATACAGTATGTTGTCTTGGCAAAGGTACTCCTGCATCCTTGCTATCACAGATCCTTGGGACGTCCCAACCCCATTGAAGTTGACATTTAAAATGGTTAAGGTTGGGGTTAGGTAAGGGTTATGGTAAGGGTTAAGGTTAGGGTAGAAGTTAAGGTTAGGATTAGGGTTAGGATTTAGGGTAGGGACGTCCCCAGGAATCCAGATAACATTGACCGTTACATTTTCCATTGCCATAATTTTGACATGATGAGGACGCCGTAGCAACCGAAGCACATGCAATTTGTTCTGTAATATCATTCCGTTATAAAATATAGTCTAAATCTTTAAAAAAAACATCTTTATAGAATTAAACTTCACAGTATTAACACATAAAACATAAGAATTTGTATATTAAAAAATATTGTGTTGTTGTGTTGAGAAAGTCTTGTCGGATAAATTGAATTTTTACATTTCAGTGAAAATAGTCCGGCTATATAAAAGCGCTTGTTCTCCTTCACGTAGATCTTTCCAGTCGCATGTTGATGTTGGGGAAGGATCATGGCTAGTGACTCTCTTGATTACAACAGGTAAAACAAAAAAGGAACTTGTTTAATTTACAATTATTGTCACAAATTAAAATGACATGTATTTATAGATATGCGTTTTCCATGCATCTTGCAGATATTCAGAGGAAATTAGGTGTTTACGCTGGACCCATTGGCAGTCACTTAGCTAACGTTATCTAGCTAATGTTAGCTACTTTAAATATCTGCGGAGATGGCAGTATACATCCGACTCGTGTAGTTGCGTGTAATGTTAGTATGCAAATAATATGCAGTAAAATATAGTAGTTACGAAGACATCACTTGTACATTTAACTGATGTAATCAGACCTATGACTAACTTTTGTTATCCTTGGCCTAGTTCCAGCTTTCTCGGCTAAACTAACGTTAACTGGCGACCCACTGAGTTGGCTGACCATAGGATTAAAATGCACATTTATAAGGAAAGAATATTAGCGAATAATGTGAGTTCATCTTGTCGAAATTCGGGGGCATGTCAGCCTCAACTGAGAATACCATACGAGACACGTGCGCGCCCAACCAACGAAGTTGGTGAAATTGGACAGCACAGGCCTAGCTCGATAAGCAAGTCATCTATAATTTTTGGACGAAGTTTTATATACTGGCATACCATCTTTCGGAACTGAAACTTGTTATCTGTAACTTTGTCTTTTTACTGTATCGCACTTTTTTTTTTTTTTACTTCCCAAGTGGTTAACTTGGGGTTTCCTGTAATTGATTCAACCTTCGCCCATTAACTATTTAAGTGAATCAAGTTTTTGGTGTCTCAGTTTTTCAATCTCTGACGCTGACCCTTATTTCTCCAATAGTTCAAGAGAACATGATGGGCCAGAGGGGATGGAGGCTGATGCCGTCAGAGGTATGCTTAGTTAGTTTACAATAGAGATCTGATTGGTGTAGTCAGTCCATGTATGCATTGGTCTGAAAGTTGACCTAATTCTTTTTGAGTACCACTTGTTATAGTGGATTTCAGTTCTGTGAGGAGTGTTGAGTGAAATGATGGCATTTCATCTTTCGGGACAGACCTGATAATGGTGACAACTTTTAATACTGATCACTCAAACCTCAAGCGTAGGCCTGCAGTTAACTCAATGTCATCAGTTAACTCAATGTCATCGACACAATGTGTGAACAGAATACTCTTATTGTGCAGTGCATCTAAAATGAGATTAGACAACTTCAAAGACATGGCCCTGAAGGAGACACTCTTAGGGGTATCTGAGTATGGATTTCAGAAGCCATCAGCCATTCGGAGGGCAATCATTCCTTGTATCAAAGGTATGCAAATCAATGGCTTGTTGATAGCAATAAATATACTGAACAAAAATATAAAATTAACAATTTGAAATAAAACTCAGTTACAGTTCATAGAAATCAATTTTATTGACAAATTCATTAGGCCCTAATCTATGGATTTCATATGACTGGGCAGGGGCGCAGCCATGGGTGGACTTGGAAGGGCGTAGGCCACTCACTTGGTAACCAGGCCTAGCACACAAGGGCTTTATTAGACAGAAATACCCACCAGTGAAAAAGCTGGATGGTGGAGGTCCTGGACTGGTGTGGCTACACGTGGTCTGCAGTTGTGGGTGGTTGGACATGGTGCCACATTTTCTACCACAAGCGTTTTAGAAATTAACATTACACTATCTGGCAAAAGCTCTGGTTGACATTCTTGCAGTCAGCATGCCTATTGAGCAGTCAACTTTATGTCTGCCATTGTGACAACTGCACATTTGTGGCCTTTCATTGTCCCTGGCACATGTCACACCTGTGTAATTATCATGCTGTTTAATTAGCTTATTGGTATGTTCACTAACAAGGCTGTAAATTAATAAAATTATGCCCAAATTGAGTAATGCTTTAAACTAGGTTGGCATTTTCTGTCTTATTTCAGCTCATGAAACATGGGACCAACACTTACTGTGTATATTTTGGTTCAGTATGATTGCAAGTTGAAAACTTGTCTATTGATTGACAAGATGCCATACCATCTTTCGGGACTGACGGCAATGTAGAACTACCCTTTTTAGTATTACGGTACTGATCACTCAAGTCAATTGTCACTGGACAAAGCGGGATTTAAATTCTGATCATGAACCCCTTTTCCCTTCGCAGGCTGTGATGTCATCACCCAGCAAACATGGCAGTCTTGACCATGCCTATCTCTATCCTGCAGCAGCTAGACATAAAGCAGAAAAGGACCCCAGCAGGGAGCTAGCTCAGCAGGTATGCTGTACCTCGGGTCTGGATAAACTTACGTGTTTATCAGACCGATGCGGCATATTCGGCCAATCTCAAACTAAAAAGGTATATCTTCGTGCAGAAACAGCTAATTGGGTTAAAGGTGACAGTTCTCTTTTAGGATTGTTGTAGTCTGTCCATGACTGCAATGGTCTGAAAGTTGACATGACTACTTGGCAGGGGATTTCTGTTCTGTAACAAGTGAGTGAAGTGATGGCATTTCATCTTTCGGGACAGACCTGATAATGGTGACAACCTGTTATACTGATCACTCAAACCTGTTTAATCCTGTATAATGCATTGGTGCCAAGAACAAATCACCATGAAGTAATTGTTTGGTCTTGTTTTCTTAGATCCAGAAGGAGGTTCTGGCTCGGGGGGAGTACATGGGGGCTACCTTTCATGCCTAAATTGGGGGCACTAATGTCCACACCAACATGCTGGATGTGGGAACTCCAGGCCAGGTGTTTGATATGCTTAACAGGCGGTGCCTGTACTTATCAGTAAGTATCTGCTATCTGATTGGCTCGTGTTCAAATGAAATTATATTTGTCACATGCACCAAATACTACAGGTATAGATAGACCTTACTGTGAAATGCTTGCTTATAAGCTTTTAGCCAACAATGCTGAGTTAAATTAAGAAATGTATTTGTATATATCTTGTCCATTGGCGTGCTTTAGAGGTCTTTTCGTTTGGCTTGACCACGGTGCAGATTTTTAAGTTTGCCCTCTTACTTACAGTTCTGAAAAGCATCTAGATGTTTGTCCTGGATGAAGCTGATGAGATGCTGAGTCATGGCTTCAAGGCTCAGAAATGAGATCTTCCAGACACGGAGCACACGTTCAAGTAGGCCTCTTGTTGTATATTGCCCATTTTACTTGTAAATGTGTTGATTTCCAGGTTCCATTCTAGAGCCTTGCTTCAGAGAAGTTTGACCTTGTTGCCACAAGGCAATCAACATGGGCTTCTCTCTGCCCCAGTCACCCCACTTCCATATAAAAGAACTGTGCTAAAATTGCAGAATCCAGGTAACACTTGGTTTAGGCAATAATGCTAGCAGAGTATTGTGTGGAAGGAGAGCATTTTGCACTGTGCCGGAAAAGAGTTGTGGTCGAACCTCTTTCTTAATGTTCGTTGACCTCATGTCTCGAGGCCCAGTGCAACAATTAATCAGTGACTGAAGATGAGTGCATTTCTTCCAGTTGTGATTTTTACTAATTGTTCTATTGCTGCACAGGTGGTCCTGTCAGCCACCATGCCTACTGATGTGCTGGAGGTGACCAAGAAATTCATGCGAGAGCCCATTCGCATTCTGGTGAAAACAAGAGCTTGCCCTAGAGGGTGTTAAGCGGTTCTACATCAATGTAGAGCGAGGTGGGTAGCTTTCAGAAAATACGTGGCTCTCTAAGTGTGTTATGTAATTTAATTGTGTTTGTATTTAACTGCATTAATGTTGCTGAACTGCAGTAAGACTAGCAGCTGCCATTTGTAAATAATGATATTCTGTAGTCAATGTGTGTAGTGTTTCCCTTCTTTTTAAAGCACCCTGCTAAAATTGTGAGGGTTAAGCCTTTGGGCTTGGCTCTTGCGGTCATGTAAGCATGGGTACACCAAGGAAGGACAGTAAAGCCAGGGTTGAAATGAGGCTTGGGCGGACCTCTTTCTTAATGTCCAGTGCCCTTTGTCTCAAGATTCTGTGCTACAATATTTCTGGAAACTTTCCATTTAGAAGTGGTTTATGTTGTAAGGCTAGTCTGGTCGGTGCATTAAGTTGTTACCCTCACAATCTTCCAGGAGTTGAAGCTGGACACTGACCTGTACGAGACGCAAACAATCACTCAGGCAGGCATCTTCCTCACCACCAGGAGGACGGTCGGCTGGCTGACAGATGCACTCAAGGGACTTCACCATCTCTGCTCTGGTAAGACATCAAACATTGCTCCCTGAATTATAATGCTGCTAAAATTACTGTTGGTCATGGGGTTGTTTAAAATGCAGGTTGAAATAACGTACTTTGTTTTCTAGCATGGTGACATGGACCAGAAGGAGAGGGATGTGATCATGAGGGAGTTCAGGACTGGCTCAAGCAGAGTCCTCATCACTACTGACTTATTGGTGAGGGTAGAATCTCACTCTTATCCAGCTGTAATGAGTGACTTGTCATGGTTACATGTAATTGTTATCCCAAATGGTTTTTCTCTGCGACTGCCTTTTCATGGCTTAGCAGTAACACCTTTTGGGAGATGAAATGTCTGTTCTCCACCACGGGCTTCTCTCTCTGTAGGAATCTGTTACTTAAAGTCAGACTACATTTACAGTGAAATGTTTTGTTAATCTGATCATGTTTAAACTTGATTCTAACTCGTTTTGCTTTGATATCAGGCTCGAGGAATTGATGTGCAGCAGATTTCCCTGGTCAGCAACTGACCTTTAACAAAGAGGGGGAATTTTATTCACAGGTATGTATAGTCCCTGCATAAAAAGAAGACGTGCTCAGACTAATGTATTTGGAAAGCGGACCTGGACCTAAAGATTGTTCCTCCTCCCCCATTTCTCCAGGATTGGTCGTGGTGGCGGTTTTGGCAGAAAAGGAGTGGCTGAACTTTGACCGAGGAGGACAAGCGTATTCTTTGGGACATTGAGACGTTTTACAATACAACAGTGGATGAGATGGCTTTGAATGTGGCTGACCTGATTTGAAACTGGGTGTTGAGGATTTTGATGCATTGCTGGCGGTTATACACATTGTGTTCATTTGAGGTAAACGTCTCAATGCTATCCTTGAATCAGACTGATATTTGTAAGATGGTGGTCTCATGGACAGTTGTAGATTCTAACCTTCAGAGTTTGCTGGTTGAAACCACAAGCTGTGGGGACTAAACAATATTGTTCGTAACAGTAATTTATTTCATTGTACAATTACGGTGTGTAGATTATCTTCACCATTTAGAGATTTACTTGTGGGCTAAAAGGTATGTGGTATTAAGTCAGCCAATTTTGTTAACTTGTGTGCAATGAGTCTGCTCAAGTTAGTGATTTGGCTCACCTGGATGTTATTTTTCACTTAATTTAAGAGTACCAATCACGTGTTGTCAAATCCTCAGTTTGACTATTTTGTGGAATGTTTTTCCTGTTGAACTTGTTTTGAGCGTCTAGCCATTTTCCCTAAAACTGAAAGTCTTAAATAAACAAACTTGCTGTGCTAAATGATAACATTTTTGGTGGATAACCTACTTGTTACAATGACACAATTGCATGTTATTTGAGTCTAGACCAGTTGGTTCCAACAACTTCACTTGGGGCCCCCAAACCGGCTAGGGCTGCCTTTGTCTGCATGTGGGTTTGTAGACCTGCTAGCCACTGTTCAGGTGTGTTGCCCCATCAGTTACCCATCCCTGGTGTATCTGATACTGACCAGTGTCCAATAAATTGTTTTTGTTACATGTGCTGAACACAACGAGTAGATCTAACTGAAATGCTTGCAGGCCCTCATTAACAAACTGCCGTTTTAAAGGAAATTATTTACCAAATAGTGTGGCAATTGGTACTTTTTCCCACTATTGCCCCTCATCAATATACATAGCATAATGACAAAGCAAAAACAGGTTGACAATTTATAGTAAATTGCAGTACTTTGACGCACTCTTGGCAGCGACTACATTGAGGCTACAGGCTGGGCACCTGTTTTGGGGTGTAGATCTAACTGAAATGCTTACGTAAAAGCCCTTTAACCAACAGTGCAGTTAAGAAAAATATGGAATAAAAGATCGGAAACACTAGGCTATACAGAGGGGTACTGAGTGGTGGTACACGGCTGATTAGACTAGAGTTGCAGGCTAATCACTCATTGTGACTTGTGATGGCTTCAGTGGTTTTAGTATGTACGTCTGTGGTGCATACTGTTTTAGGTGCCACCAATACATTAATTGCGCTATAGCGGTGACAAACAGTGCCCACAAACTGTTAGGGCCTAACACAGAGCTTTCTTTTCACAATGGGGTGATTCCTCACGGCTGCTACACCTGGCTATCAGTGGAACCTTGTTTGACAACACAACGGTTCATTCAGCCTTATATACTACCTTTGATAAAACAAAATTAAACATGACATGTGTTTAACTGACAATTGATGTTCATACTATGGCGTAAGGGGATGAGTGGAACATTTTTGATTAAGACATGAGCGAGCTAGGCCGGCTGTAGTCAACTATATAACTTTGTTCAGCACTCCCAAATCAGAACCGTAGGCCAAGGGGGGCATATAAGCAGACAATGAAAGCTCATACAATATTGGTGCACATAGGCTGTGCACCAAAAGATAGCGGCTTACTACACAATGTACACTTTCTTAGCTACAATATACAGTGCCGTCAAAGTTTTCAGACCTGACTTTACCCACATTTTGTTAGATTTATTGTGCTTGTTTTTTCCCCTCAGTGGTGTAAAGTAATTAGGTAAAAAATACTTAAGTACTACAGTATATTTTTTAGGATATCTGTACGTTTTGTATTTCGCTAACTTTTACTTACCTACATTCCTAAAGAGAAATTATTTTTTTACTCCATACATTTTCCCTGTCACTCAATGTGTTTCATTTTGAATGCTTAGCAGGCCAGGCAAATTGTCTAATTCACACACTTATCAAGAGATCATCCATGGTCATCCCTACTGTCTCTGATCTGGCAGACTCACCAAACCCATGCTTCATCAATTATGTCAGTTGGAGAATGTGGCTTTCTGCTTGGGTATGACGCTACAGGCCTGGAACCCGTATTTGGGGAGTTTCTGCCATTTTTCAATGCAGATCAAATCAAATTGTATTTGTCACATGCACTGAATACAACAGGTGTAGACCTTACAGTGAAATGCTCGTTTACAAGCCCTTAACCAATGATGCAATTTTTTTTAAAGTATGAGTAAAGAAAAACAAATAAATAGCAGCAGTAAATAAGAATAGCGGGGCTATATACAGGGGGTACTGGTACAGAGCCCTCTCAAGCTCTGTCAGGTTGGATGGAGAGTGTTGCTGCACAGCTATTTTCAGGTCTCTCCAGAGATGTTCAAGTCTGGGCTCTGGCTGGGCCACTCAAGGAGACTTGTCCCAAAGCCACTCCTGCTTTGTCTTGGCTGTGGTTTAGGGTCATTGTCCTGTTAGAAGGTGAACCTTCGCCCCAGTCTGAGGTCATGAGCACTCTGGAGCAGGTTTTCATCAAGGATCTCTGTACTTTGCTCCGTTCATCTCCCTCGATCCTGACTGGTCTTCCAGTTCCTGCTGCTGAAAAACATCTTCACAGCATGATGCTGCCACCACCATGCTTCACCTTAAGGATGGTGTCTGGCTTCTTCCAGATGTGATGCTTGGCATTCAGGCCAAAGAGTTCAATCCTGGTTTCATCAGACCAGAGTCTTGTTGCTCATGGTCTGAGAGTCTTTAGGTGCCTTTTGGCAAACTCCAAGCGGGTTGTCCTGCCTTTTACTGAGGAGTGGCTTCTGTCTGGCCACTCTACCATAAAGGCCTGATTGGTGGAGTGCTGCAGAGATGGTTGTCCTTCTGGAAGGTTCTCCCATCTCCACAGAGGAACTCTAGAGCTCTGTCAGAGTGACTATCAGGTTCTTGGTCACCTCCCTGACCAAGGCCCTTCTCCCCCGATTGCTCAGCTTGAGAACAGGAAGGATTGGAGTGATGTTAAAACGTGGGGATTAGACTGGGACGAGGCACAGGGACTGCCTGTTAGCTGATATGTCACTCAAGACATTGTAGACAGTAGATGGGTAAAATATAAAAAGCAGACATTGAATATCCCTTTGAGCATGGTGAAGTTATTAATTACACTTTGGATGGTATATCAATACACCCAGTCACTACAAAGACACAAGCGTCCTTCCTAACAGTTCCCGGAGAGGAAGGAAACTGCTCAGAGATTTCACCATGAGGCCGACTAAAACAGCTACAGTTTATTGACTGTGACGAGAACTAAGGATGGATCAACAACATTGTAGTTACTCCATAGCACTGATCTAATTCACAGTGTAATACAAAGTGTTATGTTTAGGGCAAATCTAATATAATACATTACTGAGTACTACACTCCATATTTTCAAGTATAATGGTGGCTGCATCATGTTATGGATATGCTTGTAATCGTTAAGGACTGGGGAGTTTTTCTGGATAAATAAGAAATGGAATTGAGTTAAGCACAGACAAAATCCTAGAGGAAAACCTGGTTCGGTCTGCTTTCCACCAGACACTGGGGGACGAATTCACCTTTCAGCAGGACAATAACAAAACACAAGTCCAAATATAGACTGGAGTTGCTTACCAAGAATACAGTGAATGTTCCTGAGTGGCCGAGTTACAGTTTTGACTTAAATCTCCTTGAAAATCTATGGCAAGACATGAAAATGGTTGTCTAGCAATGATCTACAACCAATTTGACAGAGCTTGAAGAATATTGAAAATAATAAATCGGCAAATGTTGCACAATACAGGTGTGGAAAGCTTTTGAAGACTTACCCAGAAAGACTCACAGGTGTAATTGCTGCCAAAGGTGATTCTAACATGTATTAACTCAGGGCATTGAATACTTATCTAATCAAGATATATTCATATTTTATTTTTCATAACTTTTTTTTTTTTTTTTTTTTTTTTTTACAAATGTTAGAATTTTTCTTCCAATTTGACATTACAGAGTATTTTGTGTAGATTGTTCACAGACGACAATTCCATTTTAATCCCACTTTATAACACAAAATGTGGAAAAAGTCTATGGGTGTGAAAACTTTTCTGAAACTGTACAGCACTGTACAGATCACAATAGTGCTGTTTCTGTTTGTAGCAATAAAGCAGGCAAGTTTGTATGGCCTTTAGTTTAATCTGTTGAATTTATCTAGGTGGATACGCACTCAGGCATGTTTGTATAAATTCTCCATATCTCTGTGCCTCTGTAAATTGGAGGCAGGCAGGTTAGTTATAATTATAGTCTGCCTCAGGGGCACTGAGCACCTCAGGGGCACTGAGCACCTCAGTGAATGTGTAATTGGCTATGATATGGTAAATGCATGTATCTTGAGCACATCAACTTTGTTCTTTGACTCCCACGTTCACAGAAGTCAATGCAATTATGCTGGCAGGACCGCATTGGGAGGGTAGAGAGAAGAAAAAATAAACTAATTGGACATTTGGATAGAGATTGGCTGATTCCACCTGGACCAGTTCTCCTGCATTGTTAAATGTTTTTCGGATTGAGAAGCCGTTCTTCCAAAGGACTGGAGAAAAACTGGTTGACCATTGTAAAGCTCCGATAATATCTTAAAAGTGATGCAAACAAGAAAATGGAATATATTTGGGTAGTTGAGTCACTCTGAACAGGACCTTTCAATGGAAAAATGAAAGTTACATGTGCACTGCAGTAGTACCTATGAATTGTGAGAGGTAGGTTGTTGGACCGTGTTTTGGGCCCCTCTTAATCATTTGTGTGAATTATTCTCGTTGCGCAGTCGCCTTGGAAACAGGCCAGATGTTTGGAGAACGGCTAATCCCCAAAATATTCCAACGCACCTCAGAACAAGAACAAGTCGTGGGCCATTATACAAAGAAAATGCACAAATAGGAAAAGGCCCACGAGAAAATATGCCCAAAACAGAAAGAAAGGGGGATTTTTTGGGGTCCGTGATTTTGGGATATCTCTCCCCTATTGAACTTGACATTTTAAAGTAAAGGTTAGGGTTTAGGATAGGGGCGTCCCAAGTATCCTTCAAAGCACTGACCAATTTATTTGGTTTTGAACGATTCAACCAATTCTTATCTGACTTATGCAACAGATCAGAAATGCACTTCTTCAAAAATATTTGTGACTGTCATTATGGAGACAGAAAAGTCCCAAGTTTTAAAGTTTTACATCAACAACAATAGAGCTATAGTTTTGAGGCTACTGTCTCTGAGGCATGTATGACGTCATGCTGTAGCAATGGCCTAGATGCCTTTTCAACTCTCCCCCACAAGTTTTTGAGTCAGCCTGATCTGGAAAGACAAAAACATTTGAAGCTGATACACTACATGACCAAAAGTATGTGGACACCTGCTCGTCGAACATCTAATTCCAAAATCATGGGCTTTAATATGGAGTTGGTCCCCCCCTTTGCTGCTATAACAGCCTCCACTCTTCTGGGAAGGCTTTCCACTAGATGTTGGAACGTTGCTGCAGGGACTTGCTTCAATTCAGCCATAAGAGCATTAGTCAGGTTAGGCACTGATGTGGGCAATTAGGCCTGGCTCGCAGTCTGCATTCCAATTCATCCCAAAGGTGTTCGATGGGGTTGAGGTCAGGGCTCTGTGCAGGTTTTTTCAAACCGATCTCAACAAAACATTTCTGTATGGACTTGCTTTGTGCACTGGTGCATTGTCATGCTAAAACAGGAAAGGGTCTTCCCCAAACTGTTCCCAAAACGTTGGAAGCACAGAATCGTCTAGAACAGTGGTCGCCAGCACGTCGATCACTTCAAGGCATTCCTAGTCGATCACCAAATATTTCTGTAGAAAAACCAACAAACGATAAAGGCTTGCGCTCGTTTTTTAAAATCATATTGAGCGGTTGCCGGTAGGTGTACTAGATTCAAAAGTCCTGCGTACCGGGTAAGCAAAGTGTTCCCATGAGACAAACTCCGCCTACCCGGCGGACCGGCAAATCTGTGACTAAATCGAGTGCACCTACTGTGCTGCCCAATCGGATAGCTCAAATCACCGTGGCTACAGAGCTTCCATGACCCTGGCTACAGTCAAGTTTAATAGGCTACTAGCCTACGTAAGATGTAATATATTTTAAAACCATGACCACAGAGAGACTGTCAACATACAGCAAAGAGCTGCTGTTTTTCTGAGTGAGTTCAAATTCAGGACTGTCACAGTTTTTATTCAACACTATTACAAAACGCGCTTCTCCGTACTTCGCTCAGGCTGCAACTGCAATGAATGAGTAGCCAGGTATCGATAGCCCTGCGTTTTATTATTATGAGCAGCTAGTCATGGTGATTTTAATATTAAGGAATATTTAACTTTCTCTGGTCATAGGAACAACATGAATTTGTGCATGAGGCAGATACGGTGCGACTCGAATTTCAGCATCAGGTGGAAGACGGTCCCCCCCTCTCTGGTCAGTCTCACCGGAGGAAAGGAAAGAGAGAGCAGTGACCGTGAGAGGCGGTTGGGAAAAATCGTTTTGAACGGTCATTCCAAGTCGGAAACTCAGGCATCTTTCTAGAGCTCCGACTTTTTGACCTGAAGATCACTGGCGTCGTAATTTGACCTCGTTCAACATCAGATGCAAGTACCGTCAGTCCAGTAAAATAAAAAGCAAATTATTTCAATTCATGCTCCACAGTGCCTCCTCACAAGTGCTAAAACAACTGATCTATTTTGTTATCAAAGCTCAAGTTTTGAAATATAATATGGTCTGATTAACAATATTGGCCATCATATAGCCAATATGCTGTGATAATGTATTAGGCCTACTGCCCAAACCTCATTCCTACAAAACTGTTTGTAGGAATGAGAATCTGAGCAGTAGATCTCAGCTTTCTTTTTGACTGCGAAAGTGATCTTGACTCAGAAAAGGTTGGTGACCACTGATCTAGAATGTCATTGTATGCTGTAGTTTTAAGATTTCCCTTCACTGGAACTAAGGGGCCTAGCCCAAACCATGAAAAACAGCCCCAGACCATTATTCATGCTCCACCAAACTTTACAGTTGGCACTATGCATTGGGGCAGGTAGCGTTCTCTGCCCAGAGTCCAATGGCGGTGAGCTTTACACCATTCCAGCCGATGCTTGGCATTGTTCATGGTGATCTTAGGCTTGTGTGCTGCTCAGCCACGGAAACCCATTTCATGAAGCTCTGTTCTTGTGTTCATGTTGCTTCTAGAGGTAATTTAGAACTCGGTAGTGAGTGTTGCAACGGAAGACAGATGATTTTTACATGTTTCAGCACTCTGCAGTCCCGTTCTGTGAGCTTGTATGGCTTATCATTTTGCGGCTGAGCCGCTTTTGCTTCAAGACATTCCCACTTCACAATAACAGCACATACAGTTGAATGCTCTAGCAGGGCAGAAATTTGATGAACTGACTTGTTGGAAAGGTGGCATCCTATGACGGTGCCACGTTGAAAGTCACTGAGCTCTCAGTAAGGCCAATCTACTGCCAATGTTTGTCTATGGAGATTGCATGGCGGTGTGCTCGATTTTATACACCTGTCAGCAACGGGTGTGGCGGAAATAGTCGAATCCACTGATTTGAAGGGGTGTCCACATACTTTTGTATATATAGTGTATATAGGCACTGGCAATGAGGCATTTGTTTGCTTAATATTCTCATTTTGCCCTCAATAGTTCACAGCTATAATGATTACAATTATTTAATTTACAGGCTTATGTTTCATTATATTAAATATTTCTACAGACGTACATCCTGGAAAAACCTCCACCTGCTTGTAAATCAAGAGTGAACTCATTTACATTTAAGTCATTTAGCAGACGCTCTTATCCAGAGCGACTTACAAGTACATACATTCATACTTTTTTGTACTGTCCCCCCGTGGGAATCGAACCCACAACCCTGGCGTTGCAAGCGCCATGCTCTACCAACTGAGCCACACGGGACCATGTCAATAGCCAATTGACATCGGTCTCCCATCATTTGATGTCAATAGCCAATCATGCAGAATGTCCACAGGAACACAACCCAGAGCTTTGTGGTGAGGCTTGTGTGTCACTCATCTAACCCACTCCCCCACGCGTTGCTCAACATACAGTTGCTATTGTGAAGAGAGAGAACCCATGAAACGGGTTGGATATGTTCTGTGGTTCAACAACCTTTCTCGAAGATGAATTTGTTTCACAGTTAGTCTATATCACCTCATTGTTTGTTTCTTATTTGCTTTGCGACAGCTTGAAAAGGCTTCCTATATGCTTTGGTTAGGGTTTCCAAATGTAATACAAAGAAATTGCTTGAAACAAGCTGTATATTTCCCACCTGCATCCCTTTTTATTTTACAGAACAATTCATTAATGTTCATTTAAATGTTCATTAATGATAAGAGATGAGCTGATATGCATAATACTTTGAATCTCTGTGGAATTTTCCACCTCGTAACAGACACTTTTGGCACTCACACATGATAACCCATCCCTGTCATGTAGTCTGGGTATGCCAACCACGGGTACAGTATGTCACTAGTCACCACTAATAACTCCAACATAGGCTACACATTAATGTACTGCACATTAATGTACTGCTTCATCTGAGACAGTTGCCACCTTATGGCAGCAGAGTTTTGAAGACTTATTTAACCCCCAACACTCATTTGAAATGCTTGCTGTCAGTTTCAAATGCATCTTTGACATTAGGTACGTTTGAAAGTAAAAAAAAAAAATGGTATCTTCCTTTTAACTTTAGCAAACCTTACTGTGAAACGACAGACAATGAGCCAATTGTGTCCATCCACAGTTAGTTTTAAACCACAGCAGCATAACCAACAGAATAACATAATTTTAGGCCAGAGAATCATTCTCTCAATTAGTTTAATTGAAGGAGATGAGGTAGTGGAAGCGGAAATTAACTTAGAATCCTATTTGTCATCCTTATCTCTGGATAGCATCTCCTTATTCATCACATTCAGTCTCTGCTCTTCAATACATCGTAAAGATATCAAGAACTGGACCACTGCTGGCCATATAGATAGACGGTCACTATAAAGCCATATAGATAGACGGCCACTGTAAAACCCAAATTTACAGCAATAGATATGACTCATGCGTATCTTCCTCGATCAACGCAAAACACAGGCCTTCCCCCCTTCAGCCTTTTCAAATGATGGGAGACCGATGAAAGAAAACTTTGGTACAAAATGATCCCTCGCTCTATTTTGGACCAATCACAGTACATAGGTTTACTGTACTACAACAAGGCTGCCTTGCAGGGGTAGCTGTTAAAGAAATAAGGTCTACAAAGAAGGGTGAGTTTCACAGCTGTGCAATACAACCTCCCAAAGAGTCCTGACGTGACCCGTTTGACCTCCGGATTCGTGGCGGCTTTCCAGAGTTCGTATATATCGGCCACGTGGCCGTGCGACGTCATCATCTTGTCGTAGATGCAAAGGTGGTAGGGTGCCTTGCCCTCACCTGAGAAGTACACATGCTCCTGCGGCAACACGCCCATGGCGTTGGCGCAGATGCCCATGAAGACATCGTCGATGTACAGCGAGGCGTTGAGGGTCAACGAAGCCTGGTAGATTTTGTTCGCCACGTCTCTCGAGACAACGTAACCCGCCCCTGCCGTGTAGTCCGGGTATGCCAACCACGGGTACATCTCGTATGAGACATAGTACTTGCTTTCCTTCCGGCGGATGGGTGGCGCGCCTCTGTGCACGCGACCGATCCAGAAGTCTGTAACGCCCTTCCTGTCTATTTCCTGAAGGTAGCGCACCAGGTTGGGCATGTGTACGAAAATGTCATCGTCAGACGTCATGAGGAAGTGGGCGTGCGGGCAGTAGGCGTGCGCCCACCGGAACTGTAGCAGAAGCTTGAGGGTTAGGTTGTGGAACGAGTCCACAAAGTCCTGTTGGATCAAGTCGCCATTCAAGCGGTCTTCACGGATAAGGTTGTCCTGGGTGCCCCCTCGGCTCCTCCGAGTATGGGCAGCTTCGTGCTGCTTGGGGAGGCCCAGCACAAAAACCACCTTCACAGTCACCCCCAGGGTCTGGCGGATGTAGGTCTCGTTGCCCCACGTTGACCGTATGGCTCGCCGTCTCTCGATGTTCTCTGGGGAGGACTTGACCAACAGCAGCAGTAAAACGTTCTTCTCTCCTGAGCACTTATACGGGTGGTTGAGCAGGTAGCGGTGGTTGCTGAACATGTGGGCCTCCTGCCGCGGGATGGTGAAGCTCTTGTTGATGAAGGTGTAGCGGTTGACCAGGTAGTGGTAGGAGTAGGACTTGACGTGGCTCACCACGCTGCCATCCCAGCACACCATCACCACCGACAGCACCAGGCACGTGGTCATTAGCTGCAAGCACTGGCACTTGCGGATCCGCCGAAAATTCACAAACATACCGGAATATTGGTTCAGTAAAATTCTGGGGTTCTTCCTCTGTCAGGTCTGAGCGGTGGTGGTGGCGGTGGTGTGTGTCAGAGTGTGTGAAAGAGCGGCTGCAGACGCAGTTGTCCCAGTGACTGTGCATAGCAGTGTGTGTGTTCCATCCTAGGGTTCCCACATGGAGCAGGAGGCATGGGTGTGTCAGGGAGAATCACATGAGGAGCCTCCCGGAAACAATCGCCTCCGTCCGGCAAGTCACTCACACTCCTGTTGTTACTGACTCGCACACAGCCGTCCTCATAGTTGCTCAGACTCATCCAGCATCCCCAGGGTGCCGAGCATTGCTCTGAAATGGAAGAGAGTACACGTTTTACTCTAATGGCCCAATGTGGTGAGAGTTAAGTGTAATAAAATCCTCCTTAGAGAAAAGCAGACAAACAGATCAATCAACTAGTCTGAAACTGAATTTTACAATTTTGCCTTTTGGGTGTGTTAGAGTTCTTAAACATTTGGTAACTGTTTACGTTAGGCTGCTCTTCTACCTGTGTAGTTACTCTGTAATTACTCTAACTAGAATGTATTAAGTTCTTAATAGAATGTTGTTGTTTAAAGATGCAATATGCAGAAATCGCTCCGCCATTTCCTGGTTGATAAAATTCTAATAGTTTGCCTAATTTCAGTTGATGTGACAAAACAAGCAGTCATTGTGAAAAGAATCATTGTACCATCTAAACCACTGTGAAATATCTTTTCCATAACCAAAAATATTGTTTTTTCAGCTGTTTGAAGCTGGTGTACAAAACCCAAAGTAAAAGATGCAAAAACTAAATTAAAGGACAGGATGCATAGAAATAGCGAATGATGAGATTGAAAGCTCTATAACTCATATTTCTATGTGCATTTGTTCGGTCTCCCTAAAAAAGTTACATATTGCAGCTTTAATACAACATCATTACTAGAGCAATTACAACACAGGTACAAAAGCAACTTAATGTAAAGACTTACCAATTATTTATTTTTTTATGTAAAGTTGTAGTATTTACTCTTATTTAGCATAGCTTTTGCTTCTAGAATCTCCATGCTTTTTTTAAGCTAGTCAGGCTAATTAAGTGTCATAATGATGAATTGTGGGGCCATTTAGTCATGCAGGCATACAGATACATGTTTCATTGTCCAAGCCACTGTATGTATGTTAAGGTAATATATATTGAGCTGTGTCTAATAGTGTAATGATCATAAATAGATTGCCTGCCAGGGCTTTCAAGGATGATTCATTACTGGGGAGGTTAACATGCAGTAGTGATGTCATTAACAAAACCAATAATGAAATAGTACCTCAACAAAATAGTATGATGAAATATATATACTGTGGGAAGAAAAAGTATGTGAACCCTTTAAAATGTCGTGGATTTCTGCATAAATTGGTCGTACAATTGTATCTGATCTTCATCTGTCACAACAATAGACAAACACACTCTGCTTAAACTAATAACACAAAACAATTATAATTGTTCATGTCTTTATTGAACACACCGTGTAAACATTCACAGTGCAGGTTGGGAAAAAGTATGTGAACCCTTGGATTTAATAACCGGTTGACCCTCATTTAGCAGCAATAATCTCAACCAAACGTTTTCTGTAGTTGCGGATCAGACCTGCACAATGGTCAGGAGGAATTTTGGACCATACCTCTTTACAAAACTTTTAGTTACACAATATGCTTGGGATGTCTGGTGTGAACCGCTCTTGAGGTCCTGCCATAGCATCTCGTTCGGGTTGAGATCAGGACTGACTGGGCCACTCCAGAAGGTGTATTTTCTTCTGTTCTGTTGATTTACTTCTGTCTTTTGGGTTGTTGTCCTGTTGCATCACCTAACTTCTGTTGAGCTTCAATTGGCGAACAGATAGCCTTACATTCTCCTGCAAAATGTCTTGATAAACTTGGGAATTCATTTTTCTGTCAATGATAGCAAGCTGTCCAGGCCCTGAGGCAACAAAGGAGCCAAAACCATTATCCTCCCTCCACCATAGTTTACAGTTGGGATGAAGTTTTGATGTTGGTGTGCTGTATCTTTTTTTTCTCCACACATAGTGTTATGTGTTCCTTCCAAACAACACAAATTTAGTGTCATCTGTCCACAGAATATTTTTCCAGTAGCGCTGTGGAACATCCAGGTGCTCTTTTGCAAACTTCAGACGTGCAGCAATGTTTTTTTTTAACAGCAGTGGCTCCTCCCCTGAACACCATTCTTGTTTAGTGTTTTACGCGTTGTAGATTCGTCAACAGAGAAGTTAGCATCTTCCAGAGATTTCTGTAAGTTTTTAGCTGACACTAGGATTCTTCTTAACCTCATTGAGCTTTCTGCGCTGTGCTCTTGCAGTCATCTTTGCAGGACGGCCACTCCTAGGGAGAGTAGCAACACTGCTGAACTTTCTCCATTTATAGACAATTTGTCTTACCGTGGACTGACTTTTTTAGAGATACTTTTGTAACCCTTTCCAGCTTTATGCAAGGCAACAATTCTTAATCTTGGGTCTTCTGAGATCTATTTTGTTCGAGGCATGGTTCACATCAGGCAGTGCTTCTTGTTAATAGCAAACTCAAATTTTGTGAGTGTTTTTTATGGTGCAGGGCAGCTCTAACCAACATCTCCTATCTCGTCTCATTGATTGGACTCCAGGTTTGCTGACTCCTGAAGAAAAGTCTTCAAAGTAGCAACCCTTTGCCTTGAGAGCTTTGCACACTTGGCATTCTCTCAACCAGCTTCATGAGGTAGTCACCTGGAATGCATTTCAATTAACAGGTGTGCCTTGTTCAATTGTGGAATTTCTTTCATTAATGCTTTTGAGCCAATCAGTTGTGTTGTGAAAAGTTAGGGGTGGTATACAGAAGATAGCCCTATTTGGTAAAAGACCAAGTCCATATTATGGCAAGAACAGCTCAAATAAGCAAAGAGAAACGACAGTCCATCATTACTTTAAGACATGAAGGTCAGTCA
The DNA here is from genome assembly GCF_029448725.1 of Salvelinus fontinalis. Taxonomy (NCBI): domain Eukaryota; kingdom Metazoa; phylum Chordata; class Actinopteri; order Salmoniformes; family Salmonidae; genus Salvelinus; species Salvelinus fontinalis. Next base: position 17,522,416 of record NC_074690.1, on the reverse strand, counting down.
ATCCGGAAAATTTCAAGAACTTAGAAAGTTTTTTCAAGTGCAGTCGCAAAAACCATCAAGCGCTATGACGAAACTGGCTCTCATGAGGACCTCCACAGGAAAGGAAGACCTAGAGTTACCTCTGCTGCAGAGGATAAGTTCATTAAGAGTTATTTCAGCCCAAATAAATGCTTCACAGAGTTCAAGTTACGGACACATCTCAGCATCAACTGTTCAGAGGAGACTGTGTGAATCAGGCCTTCTTGGTCGAATTGCTGCAAAGAAACCACTACTAAAGAACACCAATAAGAAGAAGAGACTTTAGACCAGTGGAAATCTGTCCTTTGGTCTGATGAGTCCAAATTTGCGATTTTTGGTCCAATTGCCCTGTCTTTGTGAGAAGCAGAGTAGGTGAACGGATGATCTCTGCATGTGTGGTTCCCACCGTGAAGCATGGAGGAGGTGGTGTGATGGTGTGGGGTGCTTTGCTGGTGACACTGTCTGTGATTTTAACCAGCATGGCTACCACAGCATTCTGCAGCAATATGCCATCCCATCTGGTTTGCGCTTAGTGGGATTATCATTTGTTTTTCAACAGGACAATGACCCAACACACCTCCAGGTTGTGTAAGGGCTATTTGACCAAGAAGGAGAGTGATGAGTGCCTCATCACCTGGCTTCCACAATCACCCACCTCAAGCCAATTGAGATGGTTTGGGGTGAGTAGGACCGCAGAGTGAAGGAAAAGCAGCCAATAAGTGCTCAGCATATGTGGGAACTCTTTCAAGACTGTTGGAAAAGCGTTCCAGGTGAAGCTGGTTGAGAGAATGCCAATTAGTTGATTTCCAGTTAAAACCTCTACAGAGTACCTAACCCGGATCCGGGAGCACCCCCCACCTCCCCCACACTGATTAGCATCGCTAGCATAGCGTCACAATTAAATAGTAGCATCTAAATATCATTAAATCACAAGTCCAAGACACCCAATGAAAGACACAGATCTTGTGAATAAAACCACCATTTCAGATTTTTTAAATGTTTTACAGGGAAGACAAAATATGTAAATCTATTAGCTAAACACGTTAGCAAAAGACACCATTTTCTTACTCCAACAGTTTCTTACTCCATCAGGTGCTATCACCAATTCGGCTAAACTAAGATATTGATAGCCACAAACCAACAAACAAATTCATAAGATGACAGTCTGATAACATATTTATGGTATAGCATAGTTTTTTTTTTTTAAATGTGCATTTTTCAGGTATAAATCACAGTTCTACATTGCAGCTGCAATCTGATATAGTGCTGATGCAGCTAGAACAATTACAGAGACCAACGTTATATAACTAATTACTTGTCTTAAAACATTTCAGAAAAAATACACAGCGTACAGACATTGAAAGCCCAACATCTGGTGAATCCAAACAATATTTCAGATTTTTTAAATGTTTTATAGCGAAAACAAAATGTAGCGCTAAATTAGCATAACCAGGCCAGCCAGAACCAGCTGGACGCGCCCGACCAGTTCACATGCACGACAGATATATGAAATAACATCGTAAATTGGGTCTTACTATTGCTGGTCTTTCATCAGAATGTTGATCAAGGTGTCCTTAGTCCTGATGAGTCGTTCAATCCATTCACAATGGCAACTTCCCCTCTTCATTTAGCCTGGGTACTGGTCGACTGGCACGGTCCCTGTCCAAAGTTAAAAAACTCAAAGAACGGAACACGGCAAAACTCCCGAAAAAATTCTAATAATCTGATTAAACTATATTGAAAAAACATACATTACGGTGATATGGTCACATGTATCAAACAAACTTCGAGACGGAGATAGTTTTCATCCGTAACGTCAGCATAACAAAAGACAATGGCTTCTCTAAAACGCGCATCTCAGAAAACCGGAAGTTGTCGGTCACGCTAAAGAAATAGGTCTTATTTCACGTCAGTACAAGATAAACAAAAAATTTCTCCTCTGACGTCTTCCTGACACCCAGAGGAAGAAGAAGGAAGTGTGTTTCGGGTCATAGGTGGCGTGACCATATATAGGCAGAGCGTTGAAGCGAGCATACACATCTTGCAATCTTCTTCTGGCTCAGGGAAAGTGCTGTGAAATGACCTGTGTTTCACTCAGAGACAAAATTGGAACGGTTTTAGAAACCATAGCTTGTTTTCTATCCAATGGTATATGGTTATATGCATATAGTAACAGCAATAATTGAATAAGAGGCAGTTTAATCTGTAGAGGCAATTATGCTAATGCGAAACAGCACCCCCTGTATTCTCAAGAAGTTTTTAAGTATCCTTTTTTTTCAAGATGATTGATGAGAAAATTATCGTCCAACCCATCGGGTATCTCATGGCACACTCATATGCCATGTCTTGAAATATGCAAACAGACGGATTAAAAGTAGATTTACATTGTAATTTTTCTGACAGCCAACTTTCTAACTCTGCACATAACTTTTGGACTTTATAGCATTCCCAGAAGGTGTGGATTATTGAGTTATTGTTAGTTTTACACTTAAGACGTGACTGCTGTGAACTTTGTCTCTTGTGTAATAAATTCTATACATTAGTTTATACTGGATTAAGTGTAAATATTCATTAACTGTAATTTTGTTCCAACATTCCCTCCATCTTGTGGAAATATCAGTTGTTTCTAAGTCTTGGTTACAATAGTTTATATATTTTTTTCTTAGAGATTGTCAGTTGGATATGCTCTGTCTGTAAGTTTGTTTTTCTTTTGTTTTCCTCTTAGTGGGCAAATTTAGTGGGTGCTCACGGTGGGTGTCTTTTAGGTCCCAGTGGTTCTTGCTATGCAATTTTCAATGAACACCCCTATGACACTCCTAAAACCCCACCTGTTTTGGTTGTTGTCAGTGAGTCTTTGTTAGTTCCCTTTTCTGTTTGAGTAACATTTTTGGTTTTCTTGCTGGGGGAACGTAACACCATCCTCAGACTTAAGGTGTAGAACTTTCCTTTTTATTCTATTTTTATTTGCCTATATGAAGTTTTATGACCAAGTATACTTTTTTTTTAAAGAATGTCTTCGGTGTGGTAACCGAGAAATAAATATACAACTTTGAGAGCCATGCCAGAGGAATTCTACTTGTAAGATTTATGGGAAGATTATTCCATTTAATTAGACCTGCTTTCATATTGTTGAGTAATTAGACACATTTCTTTATGTATTTGTTTGTCACTTATTTAGCATACTAAGTATTTTATATTTTTTTGTGGTCCACTAAAGGATTGCTGTAGATCATGAATTGTTGTTTTTCCTATTGCCATTATTTTAGGGTTTTCCAAGTGAATTTTATATCCTGAGATTTTTGAGTATTCTGAAACTATATTTAGCAATAATGGCATTGAGTTTTCGGTATTGGTCAGGTATATCAGGAGTTTGCCTGCAATCAAGTTTAAAGAGTCATAGTATGAATACATAGTTATTGTATACATTACATATATAGAGCATGTGGGCTGAGCAAACATTTAACAGAACACACAACAAAAAAATCTAGCAATTATTTGTACTTTGAGGCACTTTTAAACTCCAACTCCTCTCCTAATGTACCGAAAATCAGTGGATTATGTCGTTGTACATACATTGGAGGAAGACTGTCAGTTAAGGGTGCGTTCGTAAATTCACTCTGGCTATCTACTCTGATTTCAGAGCACTCTCGTCTGACTGTGCCAGAGCGCAGAATAACTGATGAATTTACGAATGCTCAACACCCGTTGAATATGGCCGGTGCCGGTAAACATCTGCAAAACAAAGTGCACTTAAATTGTTGCCAGCAGCACAGTTAGTCACCAATTCTCTGGATAACATGAAAGCACCCTAACCAGGTCTGATTGGGTGAGTAAAATGGTCAGAGTGAGGTTCTCTCATTCGTGTCTGGAAGTGGCTAGCCAACGTTAGCCAGTTAGCTTGGGTGCTTGACTGCTGTTGTGAGGTCAACGCTCAGATCAGCCCTACTCCTCGGCCAGCGCGTCTAGTGTGCGTTCTGAACGCTCCAAGAGCGAAACTGACAATGCTCGGGAATTTATGAACGCCCAGAGCGCACTCTGGCACTCCAGATTGAATTTACGGACACACCCTGAGTATTGTGGTCAGGTAGCCTAGCAGTTGAGAGTGTTGGAGCAGAAACTTAAAGATTGCTGGTTCAAATCCCTGACATAACTAGGTGAAGAATCTGTCAATGTTGAGCAAGACACTTTCCCCTAATTGCTCCTGTAAGTCGCTCTGGATAAGAGCGTCTGCTAAATGACTAAAATGTAAATTAAAATATAGTGGCTGGTGAGGTTCTACTTGGGGAGAGTGGGTCCACCGAGAGACTGAAGTGATGAGTCGAGGCCCCACACACACCTCCGAGAAGCTGCCCTGCCAGTCACCCAATCCCTCTATACCTATTTTAAATCTATAGGCTTATCATTTAAAATAAATCAGTTTCATATCATAAAAACAAGTACTTCTGTTGTGTGCTTCTCCTCTGATTTCCTAGTGTGGCTTTGTGTGACATTAGCTGAGAAGTCCAAAATGTGGCCGGTGAATGGTAAAAGCCAGCGCAGCAAATGTGGTGCTGGGTGTTCTCCCATAATAGAGGGGTTTATGGCGACGATCCATCGAAACTCCTGAGAGCTGCGGAAAGCGTTCCGCACACAATGGAGGGCATCAGGATAGCTCTGGGAGCACAATGACAGTGAGAGCAGGGATGTGAATAGGCTGCTTCCGCCCGTTTGGCCTGGGTAAAAACCAAGGGGGATCATGGATGGGCCTGGGACTCCCAGCACATCACCACGCTGCTGCCCCCCCGAGCTTTTATCATTAGCTACCCACTGCCTAATAGGGTCACTCGCTCAGAATCTCGTATCTTTCTCTGTCTCCTCTCACCCCTCTCCATCTCTCCCTCTCTCTATCCTTATCTCTTCCTGTGACTCCCTCTTTGCCTGAGTAAGATGAGGTATTGCTGTCTTGTCTAACCTCAGCTTCCCCATTTCAACCCGAAAAAGCTTTCAGAAGCCCCTCGCCACTCCCCCTCGTGTGTTAATGAGAATGTTGACTGTCTGTGTGTTACAGTAAAGTCCACGCCTGCATGAATCTGTGTTTACTAATTAAGTGTCATTATCTCATAAAGGACAATGGTTCAAGAAACAATCGTCTGCAAATTGTATGATTCAAGTAAATGTGTAGTTACCTGGAAAGGGACGTTCAGTTACACCGCTCCACTCACCACCGCTTACCGTACATGACACTGGGGTCATTTTGCTCCACTCACCATCGCTTACCGTACATGACACTGGGGTCATTTTGCTCCACTCACCACCGCTTACCGTACATGACACTGGGGTCCTTTTGCTCCACTCACCACCGCTTACCGTACATGACACTGGGGTCCTTTTGCTCCACTCACCACCGCTTACCGTACATGACACTGGGGTCCTTTTGCTCCACTCACCACCGCTTACCGTACATGACACTGGGGTCCTTTTGCTCCACTCACCACCGCTTACCGTACATGACACTGGGGTCCTTTTGCTCCACTCACCACCGCTTACCGTACATGACACTGGGGTCCTTTTGCTCCACTCACCACCGCTTACCGTACATGACACTGGGGTCATTTTGCTCCACTCACCACCGCTTACCGTACATGACACTGGGGTCCTTTTGCTCCACTCACCACCGCTTACCGTACATGACACTGGGGTCATTTTGCTCCACTCACCACCGCTTACCGTACATGACACTGGGGTCATTTTGCTCCACTCACCACCGCTTACCGTACATGACACTGGGGTCATTTTGCTCCACTCACCACCGCTTACCGTACATGACACTGGGGTCATTTTGCTCCACTCACCACCGCTTACCGTACATGACACTGGGGTCATTTTGCTCCACTCACCACCGCTTACCGTACATGACACTGGGGTCATTTTGCTCCAATCACCACCGCTTACCGTACATGACACTGGGGTCCTTTTGCTCCACTCACCACCGCTTACCGTACATGACACTGGGGTCCTTTTGCTCCACTCACCACCGCTTACCGTACATGACACTGGGGTCCTTTTGCTCCACTCACCACCGCTTACCGTACATGACACTGGGGTCCTTTTGCTCCACTCACCACCGCTTACCGTACATGACACTGGGGTCCTTTTGCTCCACTCACCACCGCTTACCGTACATGACACTGGGGTCCTTTTGCTCCACTCACCACCGCTTACCGTACATGACACTGGGGTCATTTTGCTCCACTCACCACCGCTTACCGTACATGACACTGGGGTCCTTTTGCTCCAATCACCACCGCTTACCGTACATGACACTGGGGTCATTTTGCTCCACTCACCACCGCTTACCGTACATGACACTGGGGTCATTTTGCTCCACTCACCACCGCTTCCCGTACATGACACTGGGGTCATTTTGCTCCACTCACCACCGCTTACCGTACATGACACTGGGGTCATTTTGCTCCACTCACCACCGCTTCCCGTACATGACACTGGGGTCATTTTGCTCCACTCACCACCGCTTCCCGTACATGACACTGGGGTCATTTTGCTCCACTCACCACCGCTTCCCGTACATGACACTGGGGTCATTTTGCTCCACTCACCACCGCTTCCCGTACATGACACTGGGGTCATTTTGCTCCACTCACCACCGCTTCCCGTACATGACACTGGGGTCATTTTGCTCCACTCACCACCGCTTCCCGTACATGACACTGGGGTCCTTTGGCTCCACTCACCACCGCTTACCGTACATGACACTGGGGTCATTTTGCTCCACTCACCACCGCTTACCGTACATGACACTGGGGTCATTTTGCTCCACTCACCACCGCTTACCGTACATGACACTGGGGTCATTTTGCTCCAATCACCACCGCTTACCGTACATGACACTGGGGTCATTTTGCTCCAATCACCACCGCTTACCGTACATGACACTGGGGTCATTTTGCTCCACTCACCACCGCTTACCGTACATGACACTGGGGTCCTTTTGCTCCACTCACCACCGCTTACCGTACATGAAACTGGGGTCCTTTTGCTCCACTCACCACCGCTTACCGTACATGACACTGGGGTCCTTTTGCTCCACTCACCACCGCTTACCGTACATGACACTGGGGTTCTTTTGCTCCACTCACCACCGCTTACCGTACATGACACTGGGGTCCTTTTGCTCCACTCACCACCGCTTACCGTACATGACACTGGGGTCCTTTTGCTCCACTCACCACCGCTTACCGTACATGACACTGGGGTCATTTTGCTCCACTCACCACCGCTTACCGTACATGACACTGGGGTCATTTTGCTCCACTCACCACCGCTTACCGTACATGACACTGGGGTCATTTTGCTCCACTCACCACCGCTTACCGTACATGACACTGGGGTCATTTTGCTCCACTCACCACCGCTTACCGTACATGACACTGGGGTCATTTTGCTCCACTCACCACCGCTTACCGTACATGACACTGGGGTCATTTTGCTCCACTCACCACCGCTTCCCGTACATGACACTGGGGTCATTTTGCTCCACTCACCACCGCTTCCCGTACATGACACTGGGGTCATTTTGCTCCACTCACCACCGCTTCCCGTACATGACACTGGGGTCATTTTGCTCCACTCACCACCGCTTACCGTACATGACACTGGGGTCATTTTGCTCCACTCACCACCGCTTACCGTACATGACACTGGGGTCATTTTGCTCCACTCACCACCGCTTCCCGTACATGACACTGGGGTCATTTTGCTCCACTCACCACCGCTTCCCGTACATGACACTGGGGTCATTTTGCTCCACTCACCACCGCTTCCCGTACATGACACTGGGGTCATTTTGCTCCACTCACCACCGCTTCCCGTACATGACACTGGGGTCATTTTGCTCCACTCACCACCGCTTCCCGTACATGACACTGGGGTCATTTTGCTCCACTCACCACCGCTTACCGTACATGACACTGGGGTCCTTTTGCTCCACTCACCACCGCTTACCGTACATGACACTGGGGTCCTTTTGCTCCACTCACCACCGCTTACCGTACATGACACTGGGGTCCTTTTGCTCCACTCACCACCGCTTACCGTACATGACACTGGGGTCCTTTTGCTCCACTCACCACCGCTTACCGTACATGACACTGGGGTCCTTTTGCTCCACTCACCACCGTTTACCGTACATGACACTGGGGTCCTTTTGCTCCACTCACCACCGTTTACCGTACATGACACTGGGGTCCTTTTGCTCCACTCACCACCGCTTACCGTACATGACACTGGGGTCCTTTTGCTCCACTCACCACCGCTTACCGTACATGACACTGGGGTCCTTTTGCTCCACTCACCACCGCTTACCGTACATGACACTGGGGTCCTTTTGCTCCACTCACCACCGCTTACCGTACATGACACTGGGGTCCTTTTGCTCCACTCACCACCGCTTACCGTACATGACACTGGGGTCATTTTGCTCCACTCACCACCGCTTACCGTACATGACACTGGGGTCATTTTGCTCCACTCACCACCGCTTACCGTACATGACACTGGGGTCATTTTGCTCCACTCACCACCGCTTACCGTACATGACACTGGGGTCATTTTGCTCCACTCACCACCGCTTACCGTACATGACACTGGGGTCATTTTGCTCCACTCACCACCGCTTACCGTACATGACACTGGGGTCATTTTGCTCCACTCACCACCGCTTACCGTACATGACACTGGGGTCCTTTTGCCCCCCTCACCACCGCTTACCGTACATGACACTGGGGTCATTTTGCTCCACTCACCACCGCTTACCGTACATGACACTGGGGTCCTTTTGCTCCACTCACCACCGCTTCCCGTACATGACACTGGGGTCATTTTGCTCCACTCACCACCGCTTCCCGTACATGACACTGGGGTCATTTTGCTCCACTCACCACCGCTTACCGTACATGACACTGGGGTCATTTTGCTCCACTCACCACCGCTTACCGTACATGACACTGGGGTCATTTTGCTCCACTCACCACCGCTTCCCGTACATGACACTGGGGTCATTTTGCTCCACTCACCACCGCTTCCCGTACATGACACTGGGGTCATTTTGCTCCACTCACCACCGCTTACCGTACATGACACTGGGGTCCTTTTGCTCCACTCACCACCGCTTACCGTACATGACACTGGGGTCCTTTTGCTCCACTCACCACCGCTTACCGTACATGACACTGGGGTCCTTTTGCTCCACTCACCACCGCTTACCGTACATGACACTGGGGTCATTTTGCTCCACTCACCACCGCTTACCGTACATGACACTGGGGTCATTTTGCTCCACTCACCACCGCTTACCGTACATGACACTGGGGTCATTTTGCTCCACTCACCACCGCTTACCGTACATGACACTGGGGTCATTTTGCTCCACTCACCACCGCTTACCGTACATGACACTGGGGTCATTTTGCTCCATTCACCACCGCTTCCCGTACATGACACTGGGGTCATTTTGCTCCACTCACCACCGCTTCCCGTACATGACACTGGGGTCATTTTGCCCCACTCACCACCGCTTACCGTACATGACACTGGGGTCATTTTGCCCCACTCACCACCGCTTACCGTACATGACACTGGGGTCATTTTGCTCCACTCACCACCGCTTCCCGTACATGACACTGGGGTCATTTTGCTCCACTCACCACCGCTTCCCGTACATGACACTGGGGTCATTTTGCTCCACTCACCACCGCTTCCCGTACATGACACTGGGGTCATTTTGCTCCACTCACCACCGCTTACCGTACATGACACTGGGGTCATTTTGCTCCACTCACCACCGCTTACCGTACATGACACTGGGGTCATTTTGCTCCACTCACCACCGCTTACCGTACATGACACTGGGGTCATTTTGCTCCACTCACCACCGCTTACCGTACATGACACTGGGGTCATTTTGCTCCACTCACCACCGCTTACCGTACATGACACTGGGGTCATTTTGCTCCACTCACCACCGCTTCCCGTACATGACACTGGGGTCATTTTGCTCCACTCACCACCGCTTCCCGTACATGACACTGGGGTCATTTTGCTCCACTCACCACCGCTTACCGTACATGACACTGGGGTCATTTTGCTCCAATCACCACCGCTTCCCGTACATGACACTGGGGTCATTTTGCATTGGTAAATGAAAGAACATTGAGATAGAAGTAGAGACATGCTAAAATAAATGGCTCTGGATATCCGTATTGTCTTACTATGATGTATTCATTTGTGCTTCATGTACTTGTGTGTACCGGTGTCTGACATAAGACACTGATTATAAACTGGGTGGTTCGAGCCCTGAATGCTGATTGGCTGACAGCCGTGGTATATCAGACCGTATACCATGGGTATGACAAAACATTTATTTTTACTGCTCTAATTACGTTGGTAACCAGTTCAGAATAGCAATAAGGCAACTCTGGGTTTATAGTTTATGGCCAATATGGCCAATATACCACAGCTAATGGCTGTTCTTAGGCACGACGCAACAGCCGTGGTATGTTGGCCATATACCACACCCCCTCGAGCGTTATTGCTTAAGTATACTTCCCAGGCACTTAGGTACTCCATTGTAAATACAAGTCTTTATTGGCTTTCCTGCCGATGGTGTCATGGCCACGATACCATGTCCATATAACAAAGACAAAGGTGTGTCTTGCCTCTCAAGTCTCATCATTGACATCTGCCAGTAAAACTGCCTATTTGTTCTGCAAGTTTTCTTGTTGACTGTTCAAAGTCAAATATGCTTTACCTCACAGGTGTGTTTGGTTTGTAATATGTGTTGTGACTTATACCTTTACTTAGGCTACTTTCTACTAATGTTTAACCTTTCAAGTAGTTATTTGTATCATTTTTAAAAACATTTTAGTCATTTAGTCTTACAGTTAGTGCATTCATCTTAAGGTACGGTAACTTGGTAGGAAAACCACATATCACAGTCATAGTGTCACGACTTCCGCCGAAGTCGGGTCCTCTCACACCTGGTTTCAATTCCCCCAATCATTTGTTGTGTATTTAACCCTCTGTTTCCCCCATGTCTTTGTGTGGGATTGTTTATTGTAAGTGCTTGTGCACGTGTTGTTTGGTGCACAACGGGTTTTTCTACACAATTATTCTTGTTATTTTTATGCCGTGGGTTTTGCTATTAAACTGCTCCGGCTATTACCAAGTTCTGTTCTCCTGCGTCTGACTTCCCTGCCACCGAATACACACCCCTTACACATAGTAAGTCCATTTTACTCAAAGTAGCTATCAACAAGGTCAGAGCTAGTAAGGGGAGAAAACAGTTGGGCAGATGGATCCTTTTCTTTTTAGACTTCAGTGCAGCTTTTGACATTATCGATCATAGTCTGCTGCTGGAAAACTGATGTGTAATGGCTTTACACCCCCTGCTATAATGTGGATAAAGAGTTACTTGTCTTACAAAACACAGAGGGTGTTCTATAATGGAAGCCTCTCAAACATAATCCAGGTAGAAGCAGGAATTCCCCAGGGTAGCTGTTAAGGCCCCTTGCTTTTTTCAATCTTTACTAACGACATGCCACTGGCTTTGAGTAAGGCCAGTGTGTCTATGTATATAGGGAATTTTTGATAGGATTAAATGTCAGGAATTGTGAAAAACTGAGTTTAAATGTATTTGGCTAAAGTGTATGTAAACTTCCAACTTCAACTGTAGTTTGTTTGGCATCTTTTCAAGGGTGTCACCATCCTCAGCATACACTCTGAAACCGTTGATACAGGTTTATCCAAATTTTAAAAATATTAGCATACCTTTAACACACGGGAAACCCTCTTTTCACGACACTACGGTAATGACTTTTTCGTAGAAGGTGAGGAATACTTATGCAGCAGGTTAGGAGACTGAGGTTAAGGTTAGCAAAGGGGATAGGGTTAGCGGGAAATGCTCTCCTAACCTGCTACATAAATCACTTTGTATCGAAATGCCGTGAAAAGTGTCTGTCGCTTCAACACATACAGTCGTGGCCAAAAGTTGAGAATGACACCAATATTAATTTTCACAAAGTCTACTGCCTCAGTTTGTATGATGGCAATTCGCATGTACTCCAGAATGTTATGAAGAGTGATCAGATGAATTGCAAAGTCCCTCTTTGCCATGCAAATGAACTGAATCCCCACAAAAAACATTTCCACTGCATTTCAGCCCCACCACAAAAGGACCAGCTGACATGTCAATGATTCTCTTGTTAACACAGGTGTGAGTGTTGACGAGGACAAGGCTGGAGATCACTCTGTCATGCTGATTGAGTTCGAATAACAGACTGGAAGCTTCGAAAGGAGGGTGGTGCTTGGAATCATTGTTCTTCCTCTGTCAGTCATGGTTAGGTAACACGTGCCGGAAACACGTGCCGTCATCATTGCTTTGCACAAAAAGGGCTTCACAGGCAAGGATATTGCTGCCAGTAAGATTGCACCTAAATCAACCATTTATTGGATCAACAAGAACTTCAAGGAGAGCGGTTCAATTGTTGTGAAGAAGGCTTCAGGGCGCCCAAGAAAGTCCAGCAAAAGGTAAAAGGGATTGGACTGCTGAGGACTGGGGTAAAGTCATTTTCTCTGATGAATACCCTTTCTGATTGTTTGGGGCATCCGGAAAAAAGCAAATTAAGTTAATTGACAGCATGCCAGGGCAGATTGCAGAGTTCTTGAAAAAGAAGGGTCAACACTGCAAATATTGACTCTTTGCATCAACTTCATGTAATTGTCAATAAAAGCCTTTGACATTTATGAAATGCTTGTAATTATACTTCAGTATTCCATAGTAACATCTGACAAAAATATCTAAAGACACTGAAGCAGCAAACTTTGTAAATTAATATTTGTGTCATTCTCAACTTTTGGCCACGACTACACTCACACACAGTCACAAACCTGTACTTGAAACTCTAACCGGGAGTGCAAATTGAAAAATCCTCCTCATGGGTTCCCAACTCTTTCTAAATACAGTTTGTGTGAAAGTGAGCCCTCTATGTCTGCATAGTTTCAAAGTACAAGCACAAATTAAAGCAGGAAGCACCAGTGACTAGATCAATAAAAAAGCGGGCAGAAGGAGCAGATGCTAAGCTTCAGGACTGCTTTGCTAGCACAGACTGGAATATGTTCCGGGATTCCTCCGATGGCATTGAGGAGTACACCACATCAGTCATTGGCTTCATCAATAAGTGCATTGATGACGTCGTCCCCACAGTGACCGTATGTACATACCCCAAACAGAAGCCATGGATTACAGGCAACATCCGCACTGAGCTAAAGGCTAGAGCTGCCGCGTTCAAGGACTCTAACCCGGAAACTTATAAGAAATCCTGCTATGCCCTCCGACAAACCATCAAACAGGCAAAGCATCAATACAGGACGAAGATCGAAATGTACTATACCAGCTCTGATGCTCGTCGGATGTGGCAGGGCTTGCAAACCATTGCAGACTACAAAGGGAAGCACAGCCAAGAGCTGCCCAGTGACACGAGCCTACCAGACGAGCTAAACTACTTATATGCTCACTTCGAGGCAAGTACCACTGAAACATGCATGAGAGCATCAGCTGTTCCGGAAGACTGTGATCACGCTCTCCGCAGCCGATGTAAGACCTTTAAACAGGTCAACATTCACAAGGACGCAGGACCAGGCGGATTACCAGGACGTGTACTGCAAGCATGCGCTGACCAACTGGCAAGTGTCTTCACTGACATTTTCAATCTCTCCCTGTCCGAGTCGGTAATACCAACATGTTATAAGCAGACCACCATAGTGCCTGTGCTTTAGGTAACCTGCCTAAATGACAAACGACCCGTAGCACTCACGTCTGTAGCCATGAAGTGCTTTGAAAGGCTGGTCATGGCTCACATCAACACCATTATCCCAGAAACCCTAGACCCACTCTAATTTGCATACCGCCCCAACAGATCCACAGATGATGCCATCTCTATTGCACTCCACACTGCCCTTTCCAACTTGGACAAAAGGAACACCTATGTGAGAATGCTATTCATTGACTACAGCTCAGCGGTAAACACCATAGTGCCCTCAAAGCTCATCAATAAGCTAAGGACCCTAGGACTAAACACCTCCATCTGCAACTGGATCCTGGACTTCCTAACGGACCGCCACCAGGTGGTAAGGGTAGGTAACAACACATCTGCCATGCTGATCCTCAACACAGGGGTCCCTCAGGGGTGCGTGCTCAGTCCCCTCCTGTACTCCCTGTTCGCTCATGACTGCACGGCCAGGCACGACTCCAACACCATCATTAAGTTTGCCGATGACACAACAGTGGTAGGCTTGATCACCGACAACGACAAGACAGCCTATAGGGAGGAGGTCAGAGACCTGGCCGAGTGGTGCAAGGACAACAACCTCTCCCTCAACGTGATCAAGACAAAGGAGATGATTGTGGACTACAGGAAAAAGACGACCGAGCACGCCCCCATTCTCATCAACGGGGCTGCAGGTTGAGAGCTTCAAGTTCCTTGGTGTCCACATCACCAACAAACTAACATGGTCAAAGCACACCAAGACAGTCGTGAAGAGTGCACAACAAAACCTAATCCCCCTCAGGAGACTGAAAAAATTTGGCATGGGTCCTCAGATCCTCAAAAGGATCAGCTGCACCATCGAGAGCATCCTGACTGGTTGCATCACTGCCTGGTATGGCAACTGCCCGGCCTCCGACCGCAAGTCACTACAGAGGGTAATGCGAACGGCCCAGTACATCACTGGGACCAAGGTTCCTGCCACCCAGGACCTCTATACCAGGCGGTGTCAGAGGAAGCCCCTAAAAATTGTCAAAGACTCCAGCCACCCTAGACATAGACTGTTCTCTCTGCTAACTCATGGCAAGCAGTACCGGAGCGCCAAGTCTAGATCCAAGAGGCTACTAAACAGCTTCTGCCATAAGACGCCTTAACATCTAAACAAATGGCTATCCAAACTTTTTGCATTACCCCCCCCCCCCTTTACACTGCTGCTACTCTCTGTTGTTATCATCTATGCATAGTCACTACCTACATGTACATATTACCTCAACTAACAGGTGCCCCCACACATTGACTCTGTACAGGTAGCCCCTGTATATAGTCTCACTATTGTTATTTTACTGCTGCACTTTAATTACTTGTTACTTTTATTTCTTATTATTATCTGTATTTTTTAAAACTGCATTGTTGTTTAGGGGCTCATAAGTAAGCATTTCACTGTAAGGTGAATATTCGGAGCATGCGTCTAAAATTTGATTTGATGGTCAGATTTGCCAAATGGAGGGAGAGGTTTGTACGTGTCTCTGTGTGTGGAATAAAGGTGGTCTAGAGTTTCTTTTTTCTTCTATAGTTGCACATTTAACACGCTGGTAGAAATTAGGTAAAACGAATTTTAGTTTCCCTGCATTAATGGCCCCGGCCACTAAAAGCGCTGCCTCTGGATGAGCGTTTTCCTTTTTGTTTATAGACGTATACAGCTCATTGAGGTGCATTTTTTTCTTTCATCATCTTTGAAATGCAAGAGAAAGGCCATACTTTCAGATAGGAGTCTAGGTGTAATTTATATTTTGGCCACCAGACGGCAGCAGTGTGTGAAATGTTTCCAACTGATCCAGTGAAGAATTACATTACTGTACAATATTTTGTATCAAGTCTGCCAGGACTTTGCCCAAATGTGCCGAATTAGTCAATTGATACATTTTCAAGTACATAACTATAGAGAACATACAAAAATGCTATGGTAATAAAAGAAATACCCTTACACACTCCCAGGAATGTCATACATGATGGATCATTAGTTTATACACTAACTTTCACACATCTAGATGGCCGGGCGTGGTGGGTGTGGAGCCAGAGACAGCAGTTGGGTCAAACTGTAGAACTCAGTTCCTACATTTGGACATAAAAATTGATTTATCAAACAAAACTATGCTACATTTTATCTCTGAGACCTTCAGGATGACAAATCAGAGCAAGATTAATGAATGTAAGTACATTATTTACCTTCAAGGGTGAATGTATCAAACCAGTTGCCGTGATAAAAGAGATTAAACAAATCAAAATATAGTTTTGATTTTAGATTCTTCATAGTAGCCACCCTTTGCCTTGAAGACAGCTTTGCACACTTGGCATTCTCTCAACCAGCTTCACCTGGAATGCTAAGCACATGTTGGCTGCTTTTCCTTCACTCTGCGGTCCAACTCATCCCAAACCATCTCAATTGGGTTGAGGTCAGGTGATTGTAGAAGCCAGGTCATGTGATGCAGCACTCCATCACTCTCCTTGTTGGTCAAATAGCCCGTATACAGCCTGGAGTTGTGATGGGTCATTGTCCTGTTGAAAAACAAACGATAGTCCCACTAAGTGCAAACCAGATGCGATGGCGTATAGCTGCAGAATTCTGTGTTAGCCATGCTGGTTAAGTGTGCCTTGAATTCTAAATAAATCACTGACAGTGTCACCAGCAAAACACCGTCACACCTCCTCCATTCTTCACGGTAAGAACCACACATGCGGAGATCATATGTTCACCTACTCTGCGTCTCACAAAGACACAGCGGTTGGAACCAAAAATCTCAAATTTGGACTCATCAGACCATGGACAGATTTCCCCCGGTCTAATGTCTATTGCTCGTGTTTCTTGGCCCAGGCAAGTCTCTTCTTCTTATTGGTGTCCTTTAGTAGTGGCGGCTTTGCAGCAATTCGACCACGAAGGCTTGATTCACGCAGTCTTCTCTGAACAGTTGATGTTGAGATGTCTCTGTTACTTGAACTCTGTGAAACATTTATTTGGGCTACAATTCCTGAGGCTGGTAACCTGAGGCTGGTAACTCAAACTCTGGGTCTTCATTTTCTGTGGTTGTCCTCCATAAGAGCCAGTTTCATCATAGCACTTGATGGTTTTTGCGACTGCACTTGAAGAAACTTTCTAAGTTCTTGAAATTTTCCGTATTGACTGACCTTCATGTCTTAAAGTAATGATGGACTGTCGTTTTTCTTTGCTTATTTGAGCTGTTCATGCCATAATATGGATTTGTCTTTTACCATATAGGGCTATCTTCTGTATACCACTCCTACCTTGTCACAACACAACTGATTGGCTCAAACGCATTAAGAAGGAAAGAAATTCCACAAATGAACTTTGAACAAGGCACACCTGTTAATTGAAATGCATTCTAGGTGACTACCTCACAAAGCTGGTTGAGAGAATGCCAAGAGCCTGTCATCAAGGCAAAGGGTGGCTACTTTGGAGAATCTCAAATATATTTTGACATGTTTCTCACTTTCTTTAGTTACTACAGGATTCCATATGTTATTTCATAGTTTATGTCTTCACTATTCTTCAATGTAGAAAATAGTACAAATAAAGAAAAAACCTGGAATGAGTAGGTGTGTCCAAACTTTTGACTGGTACTGTATATATATTTTTTTTTACATGTATTCACAAATGTAGTGCACTGGGCCTTTACTAGTCCTGTATTAGCAGACCAATATAGCCCTCGTTAGGGCGGAGAGACTTGTATCTTGTCTGTATATCCATAATATTTGCTCCAGCTAAACTTAGAGGACAGTAGGCCTAACTACTTTCAAAAAGCATGTTTAAAAATATATATTTTATTGTCACCAGATCGGTGCAGTGTAATGTGTTGTTCTGATAAAGTACGCAAATGGCGTTATTAGACTGAAAGATATAAGGTAATTTGGTCAAATTTGTGAGCCTCTCCATGCTTATTAGTTGCTCATTCAAAATATTTTCTGCTACTTCGCTCAATCCCGTTTTAACCGTTTCCCTTCCTAACTGTTTTAGATAAACCAAAAATGTTTCCTTGGCCAAATATTCTAAGATTTTCATAAAAATGCCACATATGTGGAGGCAAAAAGAGTTGGGTAGGTGCAGCGGTCCGGAGCGCATGGAGTTTCGCTCTGCCACTTCTCGCAATGGTGCTCCTTTAGTAGTTAGATCAAAGCTGAATCAATGTCTTGGAAGATCACATAATAAATCATTAGTATTCTACATTACAAAACATTTTCCCACCGCTATGGTCACAGGTCGTATAAATAGATCTCAAACTGGAAAGAATCACTGCCGAGCACGCGCGACAACACGGCACTTACCGCTGTTATGTATAATATCCAAATGATATTAGTCCCAATGTCAACCGACTCCTGTTGAGGTCTCCCCTCCTGTACAGATTCTCTCCTTGTATAGCTCTGGAAGTTTTTCTGTCTACCTCTCCCTGGAGTGATTGGAGTGGAGTCACACTCCAACTACTCTCTCTAGAAGCAGCGGCAGCAGCTGCCAGTTAAACGGAGTGTGTCAGCATCACTCTGTTCAGAGCGTGGGAATACCGTTCTTGTGGGTGTTGCTACTACCTCTCTGCTCACTCCCCGCCCTCACACACTGTGGGGGTGTGTAGACAGGGAGGTAGGAAGCCATATGAGGGAGTGAAAGACTCTTGAAGTGCTTGATTACACCTCAACATTTTCAACCGGAGGTTTTCCCCTGACGATATCAAATCCATAAACATGTCCCTAGATCATCTATAGTACTTATATATTTTTATTAACTAGGCATGTCAGTTAACAACACATTCTTATTTACAATGGTGGCCTACCGGGGAACAGTGGGTTAACTGCCTTGTTCAGGGGCAGAACAAATTTTTTTTTTTACCTTGCCAGGTCCGGGATTTGATCCAGCAATCTTCCGGTTACTGGCCCAACGCTCTAACCACCACCCCAATCATATAGAGAACGTATCATCTATCATATAGTAAAAGTAAAGACAAAGGAAATAATCTGAGTTTCCCAACAAATAATACTGATCTAATATTCATTTTTTTAGAGACAAAGGAAATGATCTATCTTGCATCTATTATTATATAAGGGTGGGTCCTGTCTTTCAATCTGAAACCATTATACTCATCTAGTTAAAAGAGAGTAGAGACAAAGGAAATGATCTGTCATGCATCTAGTATTAGCTAGCTATTAACAGAGGGGGGAGACACTGTCAAGGCCTCTTCCTGTTCTCTCTCTCACCACAATTTAACTGTTTTTCTTGTTGTACTCCTCTCGTGCTGTTCTGGGCGAGTCATGTTCTGGGCTGCTGGGTCTTTTGTTAACCAGCTAAATGGACCTACATGTAATTTACGTAATGCCCAAAAGTAATTATTTATCAGGGGAGGGCCATAAACAATAACTAGTAATGATGCATTCTCAAAGGTTCAAATCTCAGCTTTCTGGTAAACATAGTTATAAATTGCTGAGATGTAGTGACTTTTGATGACACATGCTCAAGTATCTATCTGTCATGGATCTATTATTCTTCCTTTTCTCTCTCTCACCACTGTAACGTCCTGACCAAAGTGCTTATGTGTTTTGCTTGTTTAGTGTTGGTCAGGACGTGAGCTGGGTGGGAATTCTATGTTGTGTGTCTAGTTCGTCTGTTTCTGTGTTCAGCCTAATATGGTTCTCAATCAGAGACAGCTGTCAATCGTTGTCCCTGATTGAGAATCATATAAAGGTGGCTTGTTTTGTGTTGGGGATTGTGGGTGGTTGTTTCCTGTCTCTGTGTTTGTGTTCTGCACCAGATAGGACTGTCTCGGCTTTCACGGTTTGTTATTTGTTAATGTTCATCGTTTATTGTTTAATTAAACATGTTGAACACTAACTGCGCTGCATTTTGGTCCTCTCCTTCATCCCAGGAAGAAAGCCGTTACAACCACAATGAATGTTCAGTGTTCTACTGGTCTAGTCTTGTCCTGGGCGAGTGTCATGTTCTGGGCGGCTGGGTCTTTTGTTAACCAGTTAAATGTAACTAAATGTAATCTTCATTTATCATGAGAGGGCCATAAACAGTAACTAGTAATGCTGCATAGGCCTACTCAAAGAAAGGTTCAAATCTCACCTTTCTCTTTAACATAGTTTATACATTGTTGAGGTATAGTCACTTTTGAGCACACAAGCTCAAGTACACAGTACAAATATGAAAATAGAAAATATTTTATACAATGTATTTCCTATACATTATTTCCTAACAAAACTGTATGAATAAGGGCTTGAAATTAGGTTATATGCTTTCTAAATATAGCATGATCAAATGATAAATGACTAAGTATGAGATTTCAACTTCCTTAGAACTGTAAAATACATATTTGTATGCTTAGTGGTAGAGAAAATATACATATTTTCTAAAGTTCTCTCTTGATCAAAATGTCTGCCCCCACCGCTGTGAATGTTTCACAGAGCTCTAGCTTAGCTTCCTGAACTCATTAAGAACCCGCCTAATATTAATATTGTCCCTCTATGACACTGTTTTTGATTCAAATCTATTAATTATTTGAGATGAATGGCTATAAATCGATCTCTGAATGTGATACCCTGTCACGATCGTCTTCTTGAATGACAGTGGACCAAGGCGCAGCGTGTGCAAAATACATCTCTTTATTTTGTAAGAGAGGGAAAAAAACACGAAGCAAACACTATACACAAACTAACCAAAACAACAAACGACCGTGATGCTAAATAACGTAAGTGCACAGACAAGCAACAAACGTTCAACATAGACAATTACCCACAAAAAGCTAAAGCCTATGGCTGCCTTAAATATGGCTCCCAATCAGAGACAACAATAACCAGCTGTCTCTGATTGAGAACCAATTCATGCAACCATAGACTTTCCTAGACACCTACACTGAACACTAACCCATCTACTCTATTTAACCCCTTAAACCATACAACACCCTAGACAATACAAAAACACACAAACTTCCCCATGTCACACCCTGACCTACCTAAAATAATAATGAAAACAAAGATAACTAAGGCCAGGGTGTGACATACCTGTGATGAAAACACACTCTCCTGCTGCGCTACGATGTAACGATTGCAAGCATGTGCTTTGTCAGTGGCTGTGATGTTTAGGTTTCAGCCAGTAGTTGATGGACAGTCAGAACAAAAAATGAAATTGTAGCAGGGACATCCTAGCTTTAAGTGCTTTCAGATTTCACATCCTAAGTCACACAGGCTCAGGAAAAATAATACTGTGTCCGTGGGAACCCGGGACTCAACGCAAGCCATTTCGATCTACGGAATCCACAGATCAATTTATAAGTGACAAAACGGAACCGGTACCAGAACTACCTAAAAAGGGGACCTTACACCTAAGAGGTTTTAACTAAAGGGCTACTAGACAATAGCAGACAAGACAACAACAAAAGGATTCATCCTCAATTCAACTCACAGAGGATTTTTAAACCTGTTCAAAAACATAATTAGCCCTGATTTAATAAAAAAAATATATATATATATAACCAGTGTGTGATTCTATTTGGAGACAGCAGAATAATTAGTCTGGATCATGACTCAGTGACATCAGTTATGATTATGAAGACCTGTAAATACTAAAACTCATTACCACATGGAATCTGTTGTTAGACTTTGTGTGCAAGGGTTCACATGCTATGATCTGGTTGAGCACAGTTTAACTATGGTGTTTTATTAGGAAAATATGACACGTATCTGACCAATCACAGGCCTCTGTCTATAACAAAGCATTTTTAAATCCAATGTTTGTCACAATGGCTGTGGACCAAACACACATACCATACAGTGCATTCGAAAAGGATTCAGACCCCTTGACTTTTTCCACATTTTGTTATGTTACAGCTATATTGTTAAAAAAATATATATATATTTATCCCCTAAATCTACACACAATACCCCTTAATGATAAAGCAAAAACAGGTTTTTAGAATTTTTAGAAAATTTATAAAAAATACAAATCTGAAATATCACATTTACATAAGTATTCAGACCCTTTACTCAGTACTTTGTTGAAGCACCTTTGGCAGCGATTACAGCCTCGAGTCTTCTTGGGTATGACTTTACAAGCTTGGCACACATGTATTTGGGGAGTTCCTCCCATTCTTCTCTGCAGATCTTCTCAAGCTCTGCCAGGTTGGACGGGGAGCGTCGCTGCACAGCTATTGTCAGGTCTCTCCAGAGATGTTCGATCAGGTTCAAGTCCGGGCTCTTGCTGGGCCACTCAAGGGCATTCAGAGACTTGTCCCGAAGTCACTCCTACATTGTCTTGGCTGTGTGCTTAGGGTCATTGTTCTGTTGAAAGGTGAACTGTCACCCCCAGTCTGAGGTCCTGAGCGCTCTGGAGCAGGTTTTCATCAAGGATCTCTCTGTACTTTGCTCCATTCATCTTTTCCTCGATCCTGACTAGTCTCCCAGTCCCTGCCGCTGAAAAACATCCCCAAAGCATGATGCTACCACCACCAAACTTTACTGTAGGGTTGGTGCCAGGTATCCTCCAGACATGACGCTTGGCATTCAGGAGTTCAATCTTGGTTTCATCAGACCAGAGAATCTTGTTTCTCATAGTCAGAGTTCTTTAGGTGCCTTTTGGCTCCAAGCGAACTGTCATGTGCCTTTTACTGAGGAGTGGCTTCCGTCTGGAATATTAGATTGGGTTTCCGTTACATAGAGGAGAAAGTCATCTGCATACAGAGATCTTATTTAGAGTATCTTTAGTATTATAGCCGTGTATTGTTGTGTGAGATCTGATCACTTGAGTGAGAGGGTCAACGGCTAGAGCAAAAAGCAGAGGCGACAGCACACAACCCTGCCTTGTCCCTCTATGATGGTTAAATCGGTGCGACAATGATTGGTTATTGAGTATACCCGCGCAGGGGTTCCTATATAGAAGCTGAATCCATTTTATGAACCCGATAGGACCACTCAACTTGGTCAAAGGCCTTTTCAATGTCAATAGATATAACGGCAAGGTCCACGTTAGGTAACCTCTGAGAATACATGATGTTGAAGAGGTGCCTGAGATTGAAGATTGAGTTTCTGTTGGGGATAAAGCCGGTCTAGTCTGAATGGACCCATTTGCCCATTAAAGTGCTAGGCCTGTTAGCCAGAGTTTTTGCTAAGATCTTCTGGTCTGTATTGAGGAGAGATATTGGTCTGTATGACCCTACTTCTTCCGTATCTTTACCTTTTTTATGTATAACTCGAATAACCAACTCATACAAGATAGGTTGGAGAGCTCCATCCTCATTGGCCTGAACAAACAGTTTGTACAGGTAGGGAGAATATGCCCAGAACTCACTTTCTCTCCTCCACCGGGCTGACTCCCTTCCAATGTGTCCTGGGATATCAGCCGGCCCTGGCTCCATGGACTCCGAGCCAGACCGAGGCCCCTGCAGTAGAAGAGTGGTTCCGGCGTGCAGAGGTGTGGATCCGAGCCCCCGGTTTGTGGGGCCCTTCAATGTCCTCCGGAGGGTCAAAAGGGTAACCTATCGTCTAAAACTCCCCACCAACTACCGGATCTCACCCTCCTTTCATGTTTCCTTCCTCAGGCTGGTGCTTCCTGGTCCCCTGGCTTAAGCCATCCCCTACGACACCCCTCCGCCTCCCCTGGACATCGGGGGAACCCCACCTATGCTGTTAGGGCCCTCCTGGACTCCCGATGTCATGGGGGTCGACAACAGTACCTGGTGGACTGGGAGGGTACGGTCCCGAGAAGCACTCTTGGGTCCCGGTGGCGGACATCTTGGACCCCAACATCATCCGGGATTTCCATCTTTATTTAGCCCTGAGTTGACATCAGTCATTAGGTAAAATTGTTTTCTCTCACGTTCTGTATCATTGCTTTATTAAACTCACCTGCTTCCTGACTCCTGGCATATTACACTGCTCAAAAAAATAAAGGGAACACTTAAACAACACAATGTAACTCCAAGTCAATCACACTTCTGTGAAATCAAACTGTCCACTTAGGAAGCAACACTGATTGACAATAAATTTCACATGCTGTTGTGCAAATGGAATAGACAAAAGGTGGAAATTATAGGCAATTAGCAAGACACCCCCAAAAAAGGAGTGATTCTGCAGGTGGTGACCACAGACCACTTCTCAGTTCCTATGCTTCCTGGCTGATGTTTTGGTCACTTTTGAATGCTGGCGGTGCTCTCACTCTATTGGTAGCATGAGACGTAGTCTACAACCCACACAAGTGGCTCAGGTAGTGCAGTTCATCCATGATGGCACATCAATGCGAGCTGTGGCAAAAAGGTTTGCTGTGTCTGTCAGCGTAGTGTCCAGAGCATGGAGGCGCTACCAGGAGACAGGCCAGTACATCAGGAGACGTGGAGGAGGCCGTAGGAGGGCAACAACCCAGCAGCAGGACCGCTACCTCCGCCTTTGTGCAAGGAGGTGCACTGCCAGCGCCCTGCAAAATGACCTCCAGCAGGCCACAAATGTGCATGTGTCTGCTCAAACGGTCAGAAACAGACTCCATGAGGGTGGTATGAGGGCCCGACGTCCACAGGTGGGGGTTGTGCTTACAGCCCACCACCGTGCAGGACGTTTGGCATTTGCCAGAGAACACCAAGATTGGCATATTCGTCACTGGCGCCCTGTGCTCTTCACAGATGAAAGCAGGTTCACACTGAGCACATGAGCACATGTGACAGACGTGACAGAGTCTGGAGACGCCGTGGAGAACGTTCTGCTGCCTGCAACATCCTCCAGCATGACCGGTTTGGCGATGGGTCAGTCATGGTGTGGGGTGGCATTTCTTTGTGGGGCCGCACAGCCCTCCATGTGCTCGCGAGAGGTAGCCTGACTGCCATTAGGTACCGAGATGAGATCCTCAGACCCCTTGTGAGAACATATGCTGACACATGCACATTTGTGGCCTGCTGGAGGTCATTTTGCAGGGCTCTGGCAGTGCACCTCCTTGCACAAAGGCGGAGGTAGCGGTCCTGCTGCTGGGTTGTTGCCCTCCTACGGCCTCCTCCACGTCTCCTGATGTACTGGCCTGTCTCCTGGTAGCGCCTCCATGCTCTGGACACTACGCTGACAGACACAGCAAACCTTTTTGCCACAGCTCGCATTGATGTGCCATCCTGGATGAACTGCACTACCTGAGCCACTTGTGTGGGTTGTAGACTCCGTCTCATGCTACCAATAGAGTAAGAGCACCGCCAGCATTCAAAAGTGACCAAAACATCAGCCATAAAGCATAGGAACTGAGAAGTGGTCTGTGGTCACCACCTGCAGAATCACTCCTTTTTTGGGGGTGCCTTGCTAATTGCCTATAATTTCCACCTTTTGTCTATTCCATTTGCACAACAGCATGTGCAATTTATTGTCAATCAGTGTTGCTTCCTAAGTGGACAGTTTGATTTCACAGAAGTGTGATTGACTTGGAGTTACATTGTGTTGTTTAAGTGTTCCCTTTATTTTTTTGAGCAGTGTATGATACACTGGAGTAAAAGTGCCGCCTGGAATTAAGTGAATGTTGGTTTTATCTTTAAAGTTCAGTTTTTCAACAGAGGTCTTCCCTTCTGTCCACACTCAGTGACGGTAAATGTAAAATATTATATGCTGTCTAGGAGTGACTTTATGGTAGAATCTTCTCTTTTAACTGTACTGTAGATCTGACCAAATCAGTTCGGCACCTGCATGCGCGCATATGACTGTGTGCTACAGGATTCCGTACATTGTGTGCCTTGCATTCACTTCCTCCTGGAGTGTCAGTAAGAAGTGTTGTACAGAATCACCCTTACAGTAACTTCAGAAAGAATTCACACCCCTTGACTTTTTCCAATTTTTGTTGCGTTACAGCCTGAATTTGGATTGAATTGAGATTCTGTGTCACTGGCCTACACATACATTTTTACAAATGTATAAAAAAAAACATGTCTCAAGTCAATAAATATTCAACCCCTTTGTTATGGCAAGACTAAAAGTTCAGGAGTAAAAATGTGCTTAACAAGTCACATAATAAGCTGCATTGACTCACTCTGTGTGCAATAACAGTGTTTTAACCAGATTTTTGAATGACTACCTCATCTCTGTACCCTACACATACAATCATCTGCAAGGTCCTTCAATCGAGCAGTGAATTGCAAACACAGATTAAGGGCGCAGTGGTCTAAGGCACTGCATCTCAGTGCAAGAGGTGTCACTACAGTTCCTGGGTGGAATCCGGGCTGAATCATATCTGGCTGTGATTGGGAGTCCTATAGGAGCTCACCATTGGCCCAGTGTCGGCTGGGGTAAGAATTTGTTCTTAACTGACTTGCCAAGTGAAATAAAGATTGGGAAGGACTAGGAAGTTTTTGGGGGGGATAAAAAGCCAAGTACAGAAAAAACTGGTTCAGTCTGCTGTCCAACAGACACTGGGAGACAAATTCACCTTTCCACAGGACAATAACCTAAAACACAAGGCCACATCTACACTAAAGTTGCTTACCAAGACAACATTGAATGCTCCTGAGTGGCATAATTACAGTTTTGACTTAAATCTGCTAGAAAATCTATGGCAAGATTTGAAAATGGCTGTCTAGCAATGATCAACAACTATTTTGATAGAGCTTGGAAGAATTTAAAAAATAATAATCCCGGTGTGCAAATCTCTTAGAGATTTACCTAGAAAGACTCACAGCTGTATTCGCTGTCAAAGATTATTCTAACATGTATTGACTCAGGGGTGTGAATACCTATGTAAATGAGATATTTCTGTATTTCATTTTCAATAAATGCGTAAACATTTCTATAAACATGTTTTCACTTTGTCATCATGGGGTATTGTGCGTAGATGGGTGAGAAAAAATAAATGTAATCCATTTTGAATTCAAGTTGTAGCCTAACACATCAAAATGTGGAATAAGACAACGGGTATGAATATGTTCTGAAGGCACTGTAATCACTATTGCTAAGGTATTGATAATAGAATTCATAATATAATTGATATACATATTTTAATTAAAATGTGATTTTTATTAATTTATTCATACTATTCATCCTTCCACAAGATATAGTCCCGACACAATTCTAGGGTTGCTACCCAAGCCAGCTGGTCATTCGTTCTATTGGTTTGGTTGCCAGAGACGCGACCCAGTCTTTTTGTTCTGTATCTATGGACGCGACCCAGTCGTTTATTCTAAATGTTCCATTGCCATACTGGCTGACAACGTTCTTATTCCTTGCTTGCTAGCTAGCCAACTACGGCTAACTTACAGTCACGTCAAACAGTGAAGCCAAAATACAAAGTAAATTAGCTGCATTTGCGTTTAAACTGTTTCGTAGTGACATTTATTTGGATATATCATTAACAATGAGCTAATGATGAGCGATTTCGCCTGGTGTAGAAAATGAGCTCTCTCGTCAGGACACTTGTTCAGAGGAGCCAACAACACAGCTAACACAATCACTTCAGTCTGAAGCTGGATAGAGAGTAAACCATCTACACTTTCAATTCATTTACCTGTTTTCTGGTGATAGTTCTTTGTATATATCCTTAAAAATGATGCTGATTCATGATTTTGACTGGATGAGAAAAGCTGCCTGCCCGTCTGTCTCATCCCGACTCCTGACACGTTCATTACTATGGGACAGCTGGAGATCTAATTTTAATATTGAAACATGTTGCAAATGTCGGAGAAACAGACATCAAGGTTAATACAAATCTCTGCTGATGAAAACTAAATGTTAGTCTAAAAGAAATGTGAGATAATGTCTAGATGCTTTTTATAGTGGAGATCAAGTTTATAACTTGCCTGGCTGGGCTGATGAGACATTGCGCAGTCAGATGGAACAAAGTAAATAGGCATTTTAAAGTCATAGATTTAGCCAGTGGTAATTTGTGGAATAGACACCTGGCTGGAATGCGGTTTTAAACAATCAGCCTTCAGGATTAGACACACCTTTTGTATAAATGTACAATATCCTGTAGATCAAGCATTGGCATCACCCCTACATCTCTGTGGCTGGTGTGTGTGTGTCCATCACCACTAATGTGAACAATCAGAATACAGGCATGTATTGTACCTGTTCTCTCCCCCCAGAGCCAGGCACTAGCATCACCCCTACAGCTCTGTGTTAGCGTGGGTGTGCGTGCGTGTGTACATTGCCACTTATGTAAACAATCATTTTAAAATATAAAGGAAATGTTCTACATATAAATAAAACAAATGGTTTAGGCCCACACATTGGGGAGGGGAGTTAAAGTACAAATAAAATACAAAAACAAACAATAGAACGTAAAAAAATCACATGAATTGAGGGTAGCAACAACTCATTAAGGATAATGAAACTATAGTATGTACCAACAGTGCATTCGGAAAGTATTCAGACCCCTTGACTTTTTCTACATTTTATTACATCACAGCCTTATTCTAAAATTGATTAAATAAATAAAAACTCTGCAATTTACACACAATACCTCATAATGACAAAGCAAAAGCAGATTTTTTGAAATTTTTGCAAATGTATAAAAAAAGTCATTCATATTTACATAAGTATTCAGACCCTTTGTTCAGAGACTCGATATTGAGCTCATGTGCATCCTATTTCCATTGATTATCCTTGAGTTGTGTCACGTTCTGACCCTAGTTCTTGTGTTTATCTGTTTTGTTGGTCAGGACGTGAGCTGGGTGGGCATTTCTATGTGTTATGTTTCTATGTTGGGTTAAAGGGTTGCCTGGTATGGCTCTCAATTAGAGGCAGGTGTTTGGCATTTCCTCTGATTGAGAGTCATATTAAGGTAGGTTGTTCTCACTGTTTATTGCACCACACGGTACTGTCTCGTTCGTTTTTCCTGTTCATTGCGTGCGTCGTTATATGTAGTTTGCATGTTCAGGTCAGTCTACGTTGTTTGTTATTTTGTAATATTTCAAGTATAGTTCGTGTCTAATAAATTCATTATGTCTACATACCTTGCTGCACATTGGTCTTCCGATCCCTCTCTCCTCTCCTCGTCTGAGGAGGAGGAAGAAGTAGACAACCGTTACAAGTTGTTTCTACAACTTGATTGGAGTGCACCTGTAGTAAATTCAATTGATTGGACATGATTTGGAAAGGCACACACCTGTCCAAATATTATCCCACAGTTGACAGTGCATGTCAGAACAAAAACCAAGCCATTTTTATTTCACCTTTATTTAACCAGGTAGGCCAGTTGAGAACAAGTTCTCATTTACAACTGCGACCTGGCCAAGATAAAGCAAAGCAGTGCAACAAAAAACAACACAGAGTTACACATGGAATAAACAATCGTACAGTCAATAAGACTATAGAACAAATCTATATACAGTGTATGTAAATGGAGTAAGGAGGTAAGCCAAGAATTAGGCCATAATAGCGAAGTAATTACAATTTAGCAAATTAACACTGGAGTGATAGATGTGCAGATGATGATGTGCAAGTAGAAATACTGGTGTGCAAAAGAGCAAGAAAGTAAATAAAAACAATATGGGGATGAGGTAGGTAGTTGGATGGGCTATCTACAGATGGGCTATGTACAGCTGCTGCGATCGGTAAACTGCTCAGATAGCTGATGCTTAATGTAAGTGAGGGAGATATAAGTCTCCAACTTCAGCGATTTTTGCAGTTCGTTCCAGTCATTGGCAGCAGAGAACTGGAAGGAAAGGCGGCCAAAGTAGGTGTTGGCTTTGGGGATGGCCAGTGAGATATACCTGCTGGAGCACGTGCTATGGATGGGTGTTTTTATGGTGACCAGTGAGCTGAGATAAGGCGGAGCTTTACCGAGCAAAGACTTATAGATGACCTGGAGCCAGTGGGTCTGGCAACGAATATGTAGCGAGGGCCAGCCGACGAGAGCGTACAGGTCGCAGTGGTGGGTAGTATATGGGGCTTTGGTGACAAAACGGATGGCGCTGTGATAGACTGCATCCAGTTTGCTGAGTAGAGTGTTGGAGGCTATTTTGCAAATTACATCTCCGAAGTCGAGGATCGGTAGGATAGTCATTTTTACGAGGGTATGTTTGGCAGCGTGAGTGAAGGAGGCTTTGTTGCAAAATAGGAAGCCGATTCTAGATTTAATTTTGGATTGGAGATGCTTAATATGAGTCCGGATGGAGAGTTTACAGTCTAACCAGACACCTAGGTATTTGTAGTTGTCCACATATTCTAAGTCAGAACCGTCCAGAGTAGTGATGCTAGTCGGGCGGGCGTGTGCGGGCAGCGATCGGTTGAAGAGCATGCATTTAGCTTTACTAGCGTTTAAGAGCAGTTGGAGGCCACGGAAGGAGTTTTGTATGGCATTGAAGCTCGTTTGGAGGTTTGTTAACAGTGTCCAAAGAAGAGCCAGAGGTATACAGAATGGTGTTGTCTACATAGAGGGGGATCAAGGAATCACCAGCAGCAAGAGCGACATCATTGATATATACAGAGAAAAGAGTCAGCCCGAGAATTGAACCCTGTGGTACCCCCATAGAGACTGCCAGAGGTCTGGACACCAGGCCCTCCAATTTGACACAATGAACTCTGAGAAGTAGTTGGTGAACCAGGCAGTCATGAGGTCAAAGCAATTATCCGTAGAGCTCCGAGATGGGATTGTGTCGAGGCACAGATTTTTTTACATTTATTTTTATTTCACCTTTATTTAACCAGGTAAGCCAGTTGAGAAATGTTCACATTTACAACTGTGACCTGGCCAAGATAAAGCAAAGCAGTGCGACAAAAACAACAATACAGAGTTACACATGGGATAAACAAACGTACAGTCAATAACACAAGATCTGGGGAAGGGTACCAAAACATTTCTGCAGGATTGAAGGTTCCAAAGAACACAGTGGCCTTCATCATTCTTAAAAGGAAGATGTTTGGAACCACCAAGATTCTTCCTAGAGCTGGTCACCCGACCAAACTGAGCAATAGGGGGAGAAAGGCCTTGGTCAGGGAGGTGACCAAGAACCCGATGGTCACTCTGACAGAGCTCTAGAGTTCCTCTGTGGAGATGGGAGAACCTTCCAGATCTCTGCAGCACTCCACCAATCAGACCTTTATGTTAGAGTGGCCAGACGAAAACCACTCCTCAGTAGAAGACACATGACAGCCCACTTTGAGTTTGCCAAAGGGCACCTAAAGAACGCTCAGACCATGAGAACCATCCCTACGGTGAAGTATGGTGGTGATAGCATCATGCTGTGGGGATGTTTTTCAGCAACAGGGACTGGAAGACTAGTCAGGATTGAGGAAAAGATGAATGGAGCAAAGTACAGAGAGATCCTTGATGAAAACCTGCTCCAGAGCGCTCAGGACCTCAGACTGGGGCAACGGTTCACCTTCCAACAGGACAACGACCCTAAGCACACAGCCAAGACAACACAGGAGTGCCTTCGGGACAAGTCTCTGAATGTCCTTGAGTGGTCCAGCCAGTGCTTGGACTTGAACCCGATTGAACATCTCTGGGGAGACCTGAAAATAGCTGTGCAGCAACACTCCCCGTCCAACCTGACAGAGCTTGAGAGGATCTGCAGAGTAGAATGGGAGGAACTCCCCAAATACAGGTGTGGCAAGCTTGTAGCGTCATACCCAAGAAGACTCGAGGCTGTAATCGCTACCTTCAGTGCTTCAACAAATTTCTGAGTAAAGGGTCTGAATAAATGTGATATTTCAGTCTTGTATTTTTAATACATTTACAAAACAAAAATACAAGCCTGTTTTTGTTTAGTCATTATGGACTATTGTGTGTAGATTGATGAGGGGGGGAAACAATTTAATAAATTTTAGAATAAGTGTCACGTTCCTGACCTATTTCTGTTAGTTTGTTATGTGTGTTAGTTGGTCAGGACGTGAGGTTGGGTGGGCATTCTATGTTTTCTGTTTCTGTGTTGGTTTTGGGTTGCCTGGTATGGCTCTTAATTAGAGGCAGGTGTTTGGCGTTCCTCTAATTAAGAGTCATATTTAGGTAGGCGTTGTCACAGTGTTCGTTGTGGGTGATTGTCTTCCGTGTCTGTGTAATTGTTTGCACCATACGGTACTGTTACGGTTTGTTCGGTTTGTTCGGTTTGTGTAGTCTAATTGTCCTATTCGTGCTTTTTTCTTGTTTTATGTAAGTTCGTCGTATAGGTCTGTCTACACCGTTTGTTGTTTTGTTAGTTTAGTTAAGTTCGTGTTTTCGTTAAATAAATATGTGTTCAAACTCCACTGCGCCTTGGTTCGATCAATACTCCTCCTTTTCGGGCGAAGAGGAGGAGGACCGCCATTACAGAATCACCCACCAAATCTCCAGAACCAAGCAGCGGAGTAAACGGAGTAAGGGACAGGAAAAGAAGGAGGAATGGACTTGGGACGATATATTGGGCGGGAAAGGTTGCTACACATGGGAGGAGATCCTGGCTGGTAGGGATCGCCTCCCATGGGAACAGCTGGAGGCACTGAGGAGAGCAGAGGCTACCGGAGAGAGGAACCGGAAAATTCTTGGGGGGGGGGCTAAGAGGTAGTGGGCCAAGGGCAGGTAGGAGACCTGCGCCCACTTCCCAGGCTTACCAGGCTTACCGTGGAGAGCGGGAGTACGGGCAGGCGCCGTGTTACGCAGTAGAGCGCACGGTGTCTCCTGTACGAGTGCATAGCCCAGTGCGGGTTATTCCACCTCCCCGCACTGGTAGGGCTAGATTGGGTATTGAGCCAGGTGTCATGAGGCCGGCTCAACGCGTCTGGTCTCCAGTGCGTCTCCTCGGGCCGGCATACATGGCACCTGCCTTACGCATGGTTTCCCCGGTTCGCCTACATAGGCCGGTGCGGGTTATTCCACCTCCCCGCACTGGTCGGGCGACCGGGAGCATTCAACCAGGTAAGGTTGGGCAGGCTCAATGCTCAAGAGTGCCAGTACGTCTCCACGGTCCGGTATTTCCGGCGCCACCTCCCCGCCCCAGCCTAGTACCTACAGTGCCTACACTACGCACTAGGCTACCAGTGCGTCTCCTGAGCCCTGTTCCTCCTCCACGCACTCTCCCTGTAGTGCTATCCAGTTCGGTGCCTCCAGTTCCGGCACCACGCACTAAGCCTCCTGTGCGTCTCCAGGGCCCTGTACACACTGTTTCTTCTCCCCCTACTAATCCTGATGTGCTTGTCCTCAACCCGGTGTCACCAGTGCCGGTACCACGCACCAGGTATAGAGTGGGCTTTGAGAGTACAGTGTGCCCTGTCCCTGCTCCCCGCACTAGTATGAAGGTGCGTGTCCTTAGCCCGGTGCCTCCAGTTCCGGCACCACGCACCAGGTCTACAGTGCGCCTTATCCGGCCAGAGCCATCCGTCTCCCCAGCGCCATCTGAGCCATCCGTCTCACCAGCGCCATCTGAGCCATCCGTCTCCCCAGCGCCATCTGAGCCATCCGTCTCCCCAGCGCCGTCTGAGCCATCCGTCTGCAATGAGCCTGCAAAGCCGCCCGTCTGCCATGAGCCTGCAAAGCCGCCCGTCTGCCATGAGCCTACAGAGCCGTCCGCCAGACAGGAGCCGCTAGAGCCGCCCGCCAGACAGGAGCCGCTAGAGCCGTCCGTCAGACAGGATCTGCCAGAGCCGCCAACCAGACAGGATCTGCCAGAGCCGCCAACCAGACAGGATCTGCCAGAGCCGCCAACCAGACAGGATCTGCCAGAGCCGCCAACCAGACAGGATCTGCCAGAGCCGCCAACCAGACAGGATCTGCCAGAGCCGCCAGCGAGCCATGAGCGGCCAGAGCCGTCAGCCTGCCATGAGCGTCCAGAGCCGTCAGCCTGCCATGAGCAGCCAGAGCCGTCAGAGAGCCATGAGCGTCGAGAGCCGTCAGCCTGCCATGAGCGTCGAGAGCCGTCAGCCTGCCATGAGCGTCGAGAGCCGTCAGCCAGCCATGAGCGTCGAGAGCCGTCAGCCAGCCATGAGCGTCGAGAGCCGTCAGCCAGCCATGAGCGTCGAGAGCCGTCAGCCAGCCATGAGCGTCGAGACCCGTCAGCCAGCCATGAGCGTCGAGAGCCGTCAGCCAGCCATGAGCGTCGAGAGCCGTCAGCCAGCCATGAGCGTCGAGAGCCGTCAGCCAGCCATGAGCGTCGAGAGCCGTCAGCCAGCCATGAGCGTCGAGAGCCGTCAGCCAGCCATGAGCGTCGAGAGCCGTCAGCCAGCCATGAGCGTCGAGAGCCGTCAGCCAGCCATGAGCGTCGAGAGCCGTCAGCCTGCCATGAGCGTCCAGATTCGTCAGTCAGCCATGAGCTGCCCTTCAGCCAGAAACGGCTATATACCCAGAACTGCCCCTCAGTCCAGAGCTGTCTCTCTGTCCGGAGCTGCCTTTCAGTCCGGAGTTGCCCCTCTATCATGATCTCCCTCTCTATCTTGATCTACCTCTTTATTCTGATCTATCCCTCTGTCTTGTGCTATCCCTCTGTCTTGATCTATCTCTCTGTCCCGGTGCTGTCCCTGTCATTGATGTTACTAAGGGGATTTTGTGGGGGTAAAATGAGGGTGGACATTCTTAGGGGTAGATGGAGGCTAGGATGGATTATGGTGGGGTGGGGACCTCGCCCGGAGCCTGAGCCACCACCGTGGTCAGATGCCCACCCAGACCCTCCCCTAGACTTTGTGCTGGTGCGCTCGGAGTTCGCACCTTATGGGGGGGGTTATGTCACGTTCCTGACCTATTTCTGTTAGTTTGTTATGTGTGTTAGTTGGTCAGGACGTGAGGTTGGGTGGGCATTCTATGTTTTCTGTTTCTGTGTTGGTTTTGGGTTGCCTGGTATGGCTCTTAATTAGAGGCAGGTGTTTGGCGTTCCTCTAATTAAGAGTCATATTTAGGTAGGCGTTGTCACAGTGTTCGTTGTGGGTGATTGTCTTCCGTGTCTGTGTAATTGTTTGCACCATACGGTACTGTTACGGTTTGTTCGGTTTGTGTAGTCTAATTGTCCTATTCGTGCGTTCTTCTTGTTTTATGTAAGTTCGTCGTATAGGTCTGTCTACACCGTTTGTTGTTTTGTTAGTTTAGTTAAGTTCGTGTTTTCGTTAAATAAATATGTGTTCAAACTCCACTGCGCCTTGGTTCGATCAATACTCCTCCTTTTCGGGCGAAGAGGAGGAGGACCGCCGTTACAATAAGGGTCTGAATACTTTCCGAATGCTGCCACAATTTAAATTAGCCTTGATAGGGTAAGTCATTCTGCCGATATAGTAAGATGGAGTTAGAGAGAGGAACAGACAGATTGCTTTCCCACGGGTGCTGCTAAGAATCCATTCAATCCGGTCTGAGATCAGAGACTGTGTCAGCATCCCAAATGGCACTCTATTCCTTATGTAGTGCACCTCTTTTTGACCAGGGCCCATATAGGGTTCCATTTGGGACTAGTGCCTAGTGATGCAGTAGATATGACATCATGGTAGTGACCACGCAGCAATGGATTTCTCTCAGGGATTGTCTGCTTCACACCCAACTTGAGATACCGTCCACATTGACATCATCATGGTGTCTAAACCTTCCATTGATTCAATGCCGTTGCACCCATCAACTGGTGTCATTGGACGGACAGTTTGGAAAACGGGTGTGTTTATCATAATTAAGTTTGAGCTATTGTCAACATTGACATTACAATGTTCTGCTCATTGATACACTAGGCAACTGCATTACTCCTCAACTAGTTTTATTGTGCTGTATAGGCAATTGGGCATTGAGAATGTGCATGTGCCTCCTTAGCCAGCTTGAGGTATTTACTTTACAATGAATGTGTTGAATTGACACCCTACTGCCAACCACCTTACCATGTTTCACTGTATCGACATTGAGAATGGGTATGTAATTAGCACGTTAAATGTTTTTGAGTACTCAATGTCTGGTCGTCATGTACTATGAATCTTTAAAACATTGGTCATGGTGGGTACTAAGACTGAAAGCCAAGAAATACACACACACTCTCTCACACACAACAAAACAGTTTAATATTTCCATTTTAATCTGCACTTTCCTGTCATTTATTTCAAGTAAGAAATTGTGAATTAAAATATATTTCCTAAAAATCTGGGTTTTCCAACAGTTACTGGGTGCTTTACTGCAGAGCTGTATTTACACAGGCTTCAGTGGTTCACTAGGTGACAAAAAAGCTATTGTAAATATTTTACATTTACTGTTGATTTAGTCATTCAACACATTCAGTCAAAGAATTTAACAGACATAAATTCAATTAACTTTTGCTACAATGGTACTAGATATACCATATGACTTCAATTCAATGACGAATCATGGTCTATAGTCAGGGATTAATATAGCAACAACAAAAAATCCTGTGATGGAAACTTAAGATGGTCTCACAAGCCACAGAGATGAAGGGGTGCTGCTAGTGCCTGGTTCTAGGGGATATAGTACATGAAAGTCTGCGTGACGTAAATTCATAATGCCCTCAGAGCCGGTGTTTGGAGGATATATTGACACAGTTTGTCAGCCCAAGACGACACAACACCCGTGTCAATATATCCTCCAAACACCGGCTTCAAGGGCATTATCACTTAAGTAAACAGTAGATGGAAGTTTATGTGACATGCTGCTGAACACACAACACACAGCATACTGGATAAAGCTTAAGGTGAGAGTGATAACAGCGAAAGGTGTGCCTGTGCCTGTGCGTGTGTGTGTGTTTCCATGCCCACACCTTTGTTAATAGCTTGTATGACAACCCAGGTGGAAAAAGTACCCAATTGTCATACTTGAGTAAAAGTAAAAATACCTTAATAGAAAAGGACTCAAGTAAAAGTAAAAGTCACGCAGTAAAATTCTACTTGAGTAAAAGTATTTGGTTTAAAATATACTTAAGTATCAAAAGTAAAAGTATAAATCATTTCAAATTCCTTCTATTAACCTCTACGTACGGGATGGGTGTCCCTAAACCGGGATGGTTGTTGCTAACGTGCGCTAATGTGACTAGAATGACGTTGTATACAACAGCCAACTTTCCGGGACATAGACATGACTTATATGGGCAAAAAGCTTAAATTCTTGTTAATCTAACTACAGTGTCCAATTAACAATAGCTATTACAGTGAAAAAATATCTTGCTATTGTTTGAGGAGAGTGCACAACAACAAAAAACTTTTATCACGGCAACTGGTTTGATACATTCACCGCTGAGGGTCCCAGAGATAAAATGTAGCATAGTTTTGTTTGATAAAATCCATTTTTATGTTCAAATGTAGGAAATGGGATCTACAGTTTGACCCCACTGCTGTCTCTGGCTGCACACCCACCCCGCCCGGCCGTCTAGATGTGTGAAAGTTAGTGTATAAGCTAATGATCCATCATGTATGACATTCCTGGGAGTGTGTAAACGTAAATGTTTTATTACCATAGCATTTGTGTATGTTCTCTATAGTTATGTACTTCAAAATGTATCAATTGACCAATTCCACACATTTGGGTAAACTCCTGGCAGACTTGATACAAAATTTTGTGCAGTAATGTAATTCTTCACTGGATCAGTCTGAAACTTTGCACACACACTGCTGCCGCCTGCTGGCCAAAATCTAAATTACACCTAGACTCCTATCTGAAAGTATGGCCTTTCTCTTGCATTTCAAAGATTAATTTAATTTATTTTTAAATATGCACTTTTTTGGTTTGTATTGTCTTTTACCAGATCTAATGTGTTTTATTCTCCTACATTAATTAAAAAATATCCACAAACTTCAAAGTGTTTCCTTTCAAATGGTATCAAGAATATGCATATCCTTGTTTCAGGTCCTGAGCTACAGGCAGTTATTTTTGGGTATGTCATTTTAGGTGAAAATTTGAGAAAAAAAGGGTACGATCCTTTAAGCAAACCAGATGGCACCATTTTCTAATTTTTTAAAAACGGAAAGCCAGGGGCACACGCCAACACTCAGACATCATTTACGAACTAAGCATGTGTGTTTAGTGAGTCCGCGAGATCAGAGGCAGTAGGAATGACCAGGGACGTTCGGTTGATAAGTGTGTGAGTTTGGCTATTTTCCTGTCCTGCTAAGCACTCAAAATGTAACTAGTACTTTTGGGTATCAAGGAAAATGTATGGAGTATAAAGTACAATATTTTCTTATTGAATGTAGTGAAGTAAAAGTAAAAGTAGTAAAAAATATAAATAGTGAAGTACAGATATGCCCAAAAAGTACTTAAGTAAAGTACTTTTACTTAAGTACTTTACACCACTGTGTGTGTGTGTGTGTGTGTGTGTGTGTGTGTGTGTGTGTGTGTGTGTGTGTGTGTGTGTGTGTGTGTGTGTGTGTGTGTGTGTGTGTGTGTGTGTGTGTGTGTGTGTGTGTGTGTGTGCCCCATCAAAAGTCAAATGTTTACAGCGTTTTTCTGTGCCAACACCTTTGTTAATAGCTTGTATGACAACCAAGTGAACTCACCATCAAGGATTTTCGTTCCATAACCTCGGTTAAAGATTAGATCCAATGTTTTAAAAGAAGAAAGTTCCAAAAACCATCATAGATAAAAGGGGTGTTTTAGAAATATGAGCTGGATTTACAACTGTGTAGGCTAGATTAACGAACACTCAATGAAGGAACAGTCAAATGATTATGATTGAGTTATTCTAATGTTTATATTATCAATACCTTACCAATAGTGATTACAGTGCCTTCAGGACTTGGTCTTTTACCAAATAGGGCTATCTTCTGTATACCACCCCTACTTTGACCAAAGATCTGTCAAAGGACACCAGAAACAAAATTGTAGACCTGCACCAGGCTGGGAAGACTGAATCTGCAATAGGTAAGCAGCTTGGTTTGAAGAAATCAACTGTGGAAGCAATTATTAGGAAATGGAAGACATACAAGACCACTGATAATCTCCCTCGATCTGGGGCTCCACGCAAGATCTCACCCCGTGGGGTCAAAATTATCACAAGAACGGTGAGCAAAAATCCCAGAACCACACGGGGGGGCCTAGTGAATGACCTGCAGAGAGCTGGGACCAAAGTAACAAAGCCTACCATCAGTAACACACTACGCCGCCAGGGACTCAAATCCTGCAGTGCCAGACGTGTCCCCCTGCTTAAGCCAGTACATGTCCAGGCCCGTCTGAAGTTTGCTAGAGAGCATTTGGATGATCCAGAAGAAGATTGGGAGAATGTCATATGGTCAGATGAAACCAAAATAGAACTTTTTGGTAAAAACTCAACTCGTCGTGTTTGGAGGACAAAGAATGCTGAGTTGCATCCAAAAGAACACCATACCTACTGTGAAGCATGTATGGAAACATCATGCTTTGGGGCTGTTTTTCTGCAAAGGGACCAGGACGACTGATCCGTGTAAAGGACAGAATGAATGGGGCCATGTATCGTGAGATTTTGAGTGAAAACCTCCTTCTATCAGCAAGGGCATTGAAGATGAAACGTGGCTGGGTCTTTCAGCATGACAATGATCCCAAACACACCGCCCGGGCAACGAAGGAGTGGCTTCGTAAGAAGCATTTCAAGGTCCTGGAGTGGCCTAGCCAGTCTCCAGATCTCAACCCCATAGAAAATCTTTGGAGGGAGTTGAAAGTCTGTGTTGCCCAGCAACAGCCCCAAAACATCACTGCTCTAGAGGAGATCTGCATGGAGGAATGGACCAAAATACCAGCAACAGTGTGTGAAAACCTTGTGAAGACTTACAGAAAACGTTTGACCTCTGTCATTGCCAACAAAGGGTATATAACAAAGTATTGAGATAAACTTCTGTTATTGACCAAATACTTATTTTCCACCATAATTTGCAAATAAATTCATTAAAAATCCTACAATGTAATTTTCTGGGTTTTTTCCCTCATTTTGTCTGTCATAGTTGAAGTGTACCTATGATGAAAATTACAGGCCTCTCTCATCTTTTTAAGTGGGAGAACTTGCACAACTGGTGGCTGACTAAATACTTTTTTGCCCCACTGTATGTTGGAGAGAAATATTTGCAGTCTGTAATATGATATCTGAGTGACACTGACAAAAAAATGAATGGGGCCTCCCTGGCCGGTAATTCGACCATGATAACAAGTTTAGATAGCTGGCCGCTAAACTAATTTAGCAATCTAAAAAATGGAAGCTAACATGGGCTAACTGACTATCAGCGACTGACATAACAAGAGAAAAACAGCTGGCCGCCAGTTGCCCATCACTGGTCTCAGACAAAGATCTAGCATTAGTGTTACTATCCTTTACCCAGTATTGGGAGGGAACAACCATCTAGGACCAGTGTAACTGTCCTGGACCCATGAGGGAAAAACCATCTAGGAACAGTGTAACTGTCCTGGACCCAGTAGGGAACAACCATCTAGGACCAGTGTAACTATCCTGGACCCATTAGGGAACAACCATCTAGGACCAGTGTAACTATCCTGGACCCAGTAGGGAACAACCATCTAGGACCAGTGTAACTATCCTGGACCCAGTAGGGAACAACCATCTAGGACCAGTGTAACTGTCCTGGACCCATTAGGGAACCACCATCTAGGACCAGTGTAACTGTCCTGGACCCAGTAGGGAACAACCATCTAGGACCAGTGTAACTGTCCTGGACCCAGTAGGGAACAACCATCTAGGACCAGTGTAACTGTCCTGGACCCAGTAGGGAACAACCATCTAGGACCAGTGTAACTATCCTGGACCCAGTAGGGAACAACCATCTAGGACCAGTGTAACTGTCCTGGACCCAGTAGGGAACAACCATCTAGGACCAGTGTAACTGTCCTGGACCCAGTAGGGAACAACCATCTAGGACCAGTGTAACTGTCCTGGACCCATTAGAGAACAACCATCTAGGACCAGTGTAACTATCCTGGACCCATTAGAGAACAACCATCTAGGACCAGTGTAACTATCCTGGACCCAGTAGGGAACAACCATCTAGGACCAGTGTAACTATCCTGGATCCAGTAGGGAACAACCATCTAGGACCAGTGTAACTGTCCTGGACCCATTAGAGAACAACCATCTAGGACCAGTGTAACTGTCCTGGACCCAGTAGGGAACAACCATCTAGGACCAGTGTAACTATCCTGGACCCAGTAGGGAACAACCATCTAGGACCAGTGTAACTGTCCTGGACCCAGTAGGGAACAACCATCTAGGACCAGTGTAACTGTCCTGGACCCAGTAGGGAACAACCATCTAGGACCAGTGTAACTGTCCTGGACCCAGTAGAGAACAACCATCTAGGACCAGTGTAACTGTCCTGGACCCAGTAGGGAACAACCATCTAGGACCAGTGTAACTATCCTGGACCCAGTAGGGAACAACCATCTAGGACCAGTGTAACTGTCCTGGACCCAGTAGGGAACAACCATCTAGGACCAGTGTAACTGTCCTAGACCCAGTAGGGAACAACCATCTAGGACCAGTGTAACTGTCCTGGACCCAGTAGGGAACAACCATCTAGGACCAGTGTAACTGTCCTGGACCCATGAGGGAACAACCATCTAGGACCAGTGTAACTATCCTGGACCCAGTAGGGAACAACCATCTAGGACCAGTGTAACTATCCTGGACCCATTAGAGAACAACCATCTAGGACCAGTGTAACTATCCTGGACCCAGTAGGGAACAACCATCTAGGACCAGTGTAACTGTCCTGGACCCAGTAGGGAACAACCATCTAGGACCAGTGTAACTATCCTGGACCCAGTAGGGAACAACCATCTAGGACCAGTGTAACTGTCCTGGACCCAGTAGGGAACAACCATCTAGGACCAGTGTAACTGTCCTGGACCCAGTAGGGAACAACCATCTAGGACCAGTGTAACTGTCCTGGACCCAGTAGGGAACAACCATCTAGGACCAGTGTAACTGTCCTGGACCCATTAGAGAACAACCATCTAGGACCAGTGTAACTGTCCTGGACCCAGTAGGGAACAACCATCTAGGACCAGTGTAACTGTCCTGGACCCATGAGGGAACAACCATCAAGGACCAGTGTAACTATCCTGGACCCATTAGGGAACAACCATCTAGGACCAGTGTAACTGTCCTGGACCCAGTAGGGAACAACCATCTAGGACCAGTGTAACTATCCTGGACCCAGTAGGGAACAACCATCTAGGACCAGTGTAACTGTCCTGGACCCAGTAGGGAACAACCATCTAGGACCAGTGTAACTGTCCTGGACCCAGTAGGGAACAACCATCTAGGACCAGTGTAACTATCCTGGACCCAGTAGGGAACAACCATCTAGGACCAGTGTAACTGTCCTGGACCCAGTAGGGAACAACCATCTAGGACCAGTGTAACTGTCCTGGACCCAGTAGGGAACAACCATCTAGGACCAGTGTAACTGTCCTGGACCCAGTAGGGAACAACCATCTAGGACCAGTGTAACTGTCCTGGACCCAGTAGGGAACAACCATCTAGGACCAGTGTAACTATCCTGGACCCAGTAGGGAACAACCATCTAGGACCAGTGTAACTGTCCTGGACCCAGTAGGGAACAACCATCTAGGACCAGTGTAACTGTCCTGGACCCAGTAGGGAACAACCATCTAGGACCAGTGTAACTGTCCTGGACCCATGAGGGAACAACCATCTAGGACCAGTGTAACTGTCCTGGACCCAGTAGGGAACAACCATCTAGGACCAGTGTAACTGTCCTGGACCCAGTAGAGAACAACCATCTAGGACCAGTGTAACTATCCTGGACCCAGTAGGGAACAACCATCTAGGACCAGTGTAACTGTCCTGGACCCATTAGGGAACAACCATCTAGGACCAGTGTAACTGTCCTGGACCCAGTAGGGAACAACCATCTAGGACCAGTGTAACTATCCTGGACCCAGTAGGGAACAACCATCTAGGACCAGTGTAACTGTCCTGGACCCATTAGAGAACAACCATCTAGGACCAGTGTAACTGTCCTGGACCCAGTAGGGAACAACCATCTAGGACCAGTGTAACTGTCCTGGACCCAGTAGGGAACAACCATCTAGGACAAGTGTAACTGTCCTGGACCCATTAGAGAACAACCATCTAGGACCAGTGTAACTATCCTGGATCCAGTAGGGAACAACCATCTAGGACCAGTGTAACTGTCCTGGACCCAGTAGGGAACAACCATCTAGGACCAGTGTAACTGTCCTGGACCCATTAGAGAACAACCATCTAGGACCAGTGTAACTATCCTGGACCCATTAGAGAACAACCATCTAGGACCAGTGTAACTATCCTGGACCCAGTAGGGAACAACCATCTAGGACCAGTGTAACTGTCCTGGACCCAGTAGGGAACAACCATCTAGGACCAGTGTAACTGTCCTGGACCCAGTAGGGAACAACCATCTAGGACCAGTGTAACTGTCCTGGACCCAGTAGGGAACAACCATCTAGGACCAGTGTAACTGTCCTGGACCCAGTAGGGAACAACCATCTAGGACCAGTGTAACTATCCTGGACCCAGTAGGGAACAACCATCTAGGACCAGTGTAACTATCCTGGACCCAGGACTTTTTGGGTGCAAGAAAATCATAACATTTAACAGTAGAAAAAAGTAGATCATGTAAATTGAAATAATTTTGAGTGTTGAATGTTATCATGATCAATTAGATATTGGAAATTAAATTAAAATGTTTCTGTTGCCAGATTTTTGGGGTTTCTATTACCAGGTATGTAATTACCTCTTTAAGGGCTCTGTTGCGCAGCTGTGCCTAAACTATGCTTGAAACTGGATGTAAAAACTGCATTTGTAAAATGATGCCACGCGCAATTGCATTTTTAAATAAATAAACGTGGTACCAATGTAAAACTGGGCTCCCCCTTTTTTTAAACAAAGGCCAAAACTGCTTTCAAACGTGTTTACCAGCTATCGCATTAAAAATGGTTGTGCATCGACTACTTGTCTGAATAAGTTTCCCTCCTATGGCTCTCGAACACGCCTCGAGGGGAATATTTATCTCGCATAGAACACACAACAAGCCGACTAGGTAAATAGGTCAGCTGTGTTACTGTGGGGTTGTCTGATGTTGTTACAATAACATTGCATGTCAAAAATAGTACCTCTGGAAAGTTACAGAGTTAAAAGTATAGGCTCTGAATTACTTTGCCAGCAGTTACAGTAGGCTACACAACGCTGTCGGAATTGGGCGCTGCTGTGGTGCGCGTTATAGACTTATTAATTCCCTTCATCTGAACATCGGAGGTCTCGTCAACAATCATGCATGTCAGTTCAGTACACACAGTTTAAAAACAAAATAAAACATTTAATAATACATGTATTTGGGAATATATAGAGTATAACATACATGCTTATGTCTGTATCAGGCTGTGTAATTTAGTGACTTCCTGTGATAATGGCAAGGAAGGCCAATGCAGGGAGGGAATGGAGAATGGACCTCCCCTGTAAATTTGAAACAAGACCATTTTTTAAAATAAAATATATTTAAAAAATCATCATTGTAAATAAAACTTCATATAAAACATATCTGCATAAAACACAGTTTTGCAATGAAGGGTTTTAAGTAGTCTCAATAGCAATTCATTTTAATATCGCAATTTCACAACGTACTTTTGACCACTAGATGGCAGTGACTGGCCATTGAAAAAAAGCATCGGCTGCTCACACTGCATGATTTCCCTAACTTGTAGCCTAGGTTTGGACTACTAGACACAGAGCATGCAAACGTCACAAGACCGAAAGCAAATACTAACTCATATCTATTTGGCGTCGTTTCCAATTGGAGCAAATTAAGTATAGTAGGCAGAACAAGCAAGGAGGTGGGCAGAGCTAGCAAGATCCGATTGACATGTTTTAACATGTACACTGAACAAAAATATAAAAAGCAACATGTAGTGTTGTTCCCATGTTTCACGAGCTGAAATAAAATATCCCAGAAATGTTCCATAGGCACAGTAAGCTTTTGTTTACATCCCTATTAGTGCTAAGTTTATCCATCCACCTGACAGGTGTCGCATATCAAGAAGCTTATTAAACAGCATGATCATTACACAGATGCACCTTGTGCTGGGGACAATAAAAGGCCACTAAAATGTTCAGTTTTGTCACACACTGACAAAATTTTGAGGGAGC
This sequence comes from Salvelinus fontinalis, assembly GCF_029448725.1. Lineage (NCBI taxonomy): Eukaryota > Metazoa > Chordata > Actinopteri > Salmoniformes > Salmonidae > Salvelinus > Salvelinus fontinalis. Next base: position 17,477,568 of record NC_074690.1, on the reverse strand, counting down.
ATGCAATTGGCATGCTGACTGCAGGATTGTTGACAAATAATTTAATGTTAACTTCTCTATCATAAGCCATTTTAGAGAATTTGGCAGTACGTCCAACCGGTCTCACAAGTGCAGACCACATGTATGGCTTCGTGTGGACGAGCGGTTTGCTGATGTCAATGCTGTGAACAGAGTGCCCCATGGTGGCGGTGGGGTTATGGTATGGGCAGGCATAAACTACAGACAACGAAGACAATTGCATTTTATTGATGGCAATTTTAATGCACAGAGATACCTTGATAAGATTCTGAGGCCCATTGTCTTGCCATTCATCTGCAACCATCAGATCATGTTTCAGCATGGGATGCTTTGGATCGATGTGTACGACAGCGTGTTCCAGTTCCCACCAATATCCAGCAACTTCGCACAGCTATTGAAGAGTGAGACAACATTCCACAGGCCACAATCAACAATCTGATCAACTCTATGCGAAGGATATTTGCCACGCTGCATGAGGCAAATACATGGTAGTGACTGGTTTTCTAATCCAGGCCCATACCTTTAAAAAAATATATATCTGAATTCCTAGTCATGTGAAATCCATAATTAGGGCCTAATTGATTTTAAAAAATTCCTTATAGGAACTGTAACTCAGTAAAATCTTTGAAATTGTTGCGTTTATATTTTTGTTTAGCATATTTGCTTATTTCTGTTAGGGAATAACTGAAGTGTGTGTGCAAAATTACTCAATTCACCCTTGCACGCCTTTTAAAAAACGCATTATTTTCAAAACTTTGGCAAAGGGTCTAATCTACAAAATTTTGAGCACTCTGCTCTTAACAGATTTTCTGTTCCCAAAACTACAATGTATTAAAAGCTGAAGTTAGCAGAACGGAGTCCAAGTTTCATCTGGCGCCATCTTCTCCCACTTCCCATCACTGGACTTCCTCTTATTACCATATTTGGTGGTGAGTGGAAGTTCTAAAACGGATGCTTCAGATTTGTACATCCTGTGAGACATCTGGCTCCTTCTGTCTGTGCCGAAAGTGCTCGAGGGACGATGCTACAGTGCATTCAGACCCCTTGACTTTTTTCACATTTTGTTACGTTACAGCTTTATTTTAAAATGTATTACATTTAAAAAGCATTCTCATCAATCTACACACAATACCCTATAATGACAAAGCAAAGAAAAAATAAATAAAATGACCTTATTTAAATAAGTATTCAGACCCTTCGCTATGAGATTCGAAATTGAGCTCAGATGCATCCTGTTTCCATTGATCATCCTTGAGATGTTTCTACAACTTGGAGTCCACCTGTGGTAAATGAAATTCATTAGACATGATTTGGAATGGCACACACCTGTCTATATAAGGTCCCACAGTTGACAGTGCATGTTAGAGCAAAAACCAAGCCATGAGGTCGAAGGAATTGTCCGTAGAAATCTGAGACAGGATTGTTTCGAGGCACAGATATGGGGAAGGGTACCAAAACATGTCTGTAGCATTGAAGGTCCCCAAGAACACAGTGGCCTCCATCATACTTCAATGGAAGAAGTTCGCCACCACAAAGACTCTTCCTAGAGCCGGTCGCCCGGCCAAACTGAGCAATCGGGGGAGGAGGGCCTTGGTCAAGGAGGTGACCAAGAACGCGATGGTCACTCTGCTCCAGAGTTCCTCTGTGGAGATGGGAGAATCTTCCAGAAGGACAACCATCTCTGCAGCACTCCACCAATCAGGCCTTTATGGTAGTGGCCAGACGGAAGCCACATCTCAGTAAAAGGCACATAAGACCACTTGGAGTCTGCTAAAAGGCACTTAAAGGACTCTCAGACCATGATAAACAAGATTCTCTGGTCTGATAAAACCAAGATTGAACTATTTGGCCTAAATTCCAGGTGTCACATCTGGAAGAAACCTGGCACCATCCTTACAGTGAAGCATCATGCTTTGGGGATGTTTTTCAATGGCAGGTACTGGGAGACTAGTCAGGATCGAGGGAAAGATGAACGAAGCAAAGTACAGAGATCCTCAATGAAAACCTGCTCCAGAGCGCTCAGGACCTCAGACTGGGGAGAAGGTTTACCTTTCAGCAGAACAATGACCCTAAGCACACATCTAAGACAACACGGAAGTGGCTTCGGGACAAGCCTCTGAATGTCCTTGTGGCCCAGCCTGAGCCTGGACTTGAACCCAATCGAAAATCTATGGAGACCTGAAAACAGCTGTCCAGTGACACTCCCCATCCAACCTGACAGAGCTTGAGTGGATATGCAGAGAAGAATGGGAGAAACTCCCCAAATACAGGTGTGGAAAACTTGTAACATCATACCCAGGAAGACTCCAGGTTGTAATCTCTGCCAAAGGTGCTTCAACAAAGTACTGAGTCAAGGGTCTGAATACTTATGTAAAAGTAAGATTCCATTTTTGTTTATAGAAGTGCAAAAATTATGGGGTATTGGGTGTAGATTTTTATTGTTGTATTCATTTTAAAGGCTGTAACATAACAAAATGTGAAAAAAAGTCTGAATATTTCCGAATGTACCATGGATAGACTACTACACAACCTATGACTGAAGAGGATGTGTATTTCATAAACAAAAAAAGATTTTAAAAAACAAAAAACTGGCAATACACCAAAAGGTCTCTAGGTGAGAAACAAACCAAGTCAACAGAAAAACCACACGGCTATTATCAAAATAGATTTTTTATTCTAGACGTTTCAAAGATCTGATTGATATTACAACAGTCAGATGCGTAGGTTGCAGAGAGTCTCAGCATCTGTGTGAGTGAGAGAAGATAACATGGGTAAGGGCGAAGACAAAATGAAACAAACAAAAAAAAACTATCTGCACACTGGTATTTAGCGACATGGTCCAGGGTGTTGTGGATAAATCACATTGAGATTTATTGTTCTTGTTCATTTTTGCTACAAATAAATCAGAATTATAAAAGTTTTTCAAAGAGTACAAAACCTTCAAGAGCTTTTTAGGCATAGCAAAGATAGAATTAGTAATTTAGGTAGGAACAAGAAATAGCAAACACTTGAATGCATTGTAAAAAGATTATTTTTTAAAAACAAACATTATAAAATACCATTCCACTGTCAAGACTTCCTAATAGTCTTCATGGAACGATCCACTCACTGTTGGTTATATTAAAGCAAACTTCAAAATACTCTTAGCTAGCTTCTGTACAAAATGCGTTTGTAAAACAAGTGACATTCTTTGAGCAAAGGAGGCTTTTGGAGAAGATTTTTTTGTTGAAAATAAAACATTGGTGTTTTAAAGCCACTGGATGTTAGCTAGGGCTACGAGATGGTATGTTGGAATGCCATGAAGTTGGCTTGGATCCAATGTGTACCCAACAAGTCAACAGTTTAGAAACTACTATTTTCCCTCGCCTTTTCACAGAACGACTACACGCGTTCAGCTACGGGAGAAATTAAACTAACAGCATTATCCTGCGTCTGGATGTACCAACCAGGGTTGGTGGTCAACGCCATTTAAAGTGCTCAAATTCCAATTCAATAACGGAAAAAAAGTTGCCATTTATTTTCCATTAAGATTTTATTCATATTCTAATTAGAAGTTGACTTCCAGAATGGAATTGACCAAAACCTTTTTGCTTGAACACATCTCCTGTTTTGCATTATTCTTAAGTGCAGAAAATAACTTAAAACAAACCCCTTCTTAGGGCTGCTCTTTTATAGCTATGACCGTTTAATGGTATTTTATAAAGACCCATTTCTCATGGTGAAAGACCCACATGATGCATAAGAATAACACATTTCCAAGCGTTTCGGAGAATTTTTCAAAACCAACCTTGCATACAAGTGGCATACAAAAAGAATCCCCTGTGATGTCACATATATATATATTATATGTAGTTAGAATGTTACGTCAAGTCATATGTTCCAAAGTCTGCTTCTCATCTCCCTGCCTAGAAAATATCACCTTCTGAACACCACAAAAAAAGCCCCATCTATCCATGCATAGGCCTTGACACAGCCTGTCTCCGAGTGTTGGTGCTGGGTAGAAAATCAATCATCCACAATGACTTAAAAGCAGACACAGCAGTACGTCCTCAAACAGAACACTTGAAACAATGGTTCACTCCAAAATCAAAGTTGGTCAGAAGTTACGACTCAAAAGTAGTCTTGGAACATTGACAAAATCTAATGTTTGACCAATTTCGGGTATGAAAACTCCCGGCTAACTTTGACATGGGCGTTTGTATGGGGGTTGTCCTGTGTCCTATTCATTCATGAGCTACCCAAAGCACTGCCATTCCTATGTTCTGGCTAAAAGAGCCGCGGAGGCACAGATGGACGATCAGCCTTTCCTTCTACATAACACTGAAACCTAAAGTAACATGTCCTTCGAATATGAAAGGATGGGGTTATGTAGTAGCTAACGGTGATGATCTTTAGTCCAGAGATCTAACAGTTTTCACACCTGAAACCATTTCTCAAGGTAAACAAGCAAAATGAGACATAGTGCTTTCCTCCCCACTAACTGCTCTTTGACAAATATTTAAAAAACGACAATTTTGGGCAAACTAAAAAACAAGCATCAAAATTACAATTGAAAACAAATTAACCCATTTCAACTTATGAAATATAGATTTGTTCAATGTTTTCTTGAGCCATAAACAAAAGTACAGTGCCAAAGTGAATGGATTTCTCCCAATAAACAGTTTCAAACCCAAATTGTAAAAGAAACAAAAATCCTACTGACCTCTCCACTCTTTCCCCGACATGTAACACAAACCTACGGCAAAAGGACGACAAAACATGCTGACATGTACAATATGCACACACCAACAACGTGAGGGGGAAAAAAAGCAATTTCTGGTATAAAGGATAAAAAGAAAGAAACTAAACAAAATAGCAGATGTTTTGGTATGTATGCAATGGGTCCCCTTTGGGATTTTATAATTCTCTGAACGTAAAAGTAATTTGTCTCTCCTGTGGGTCTGAGTCTGACGACGACGACGACACCCTTCACTGGAGGCTAGTTTGACCCCTTCACTGGAGGTGTAGTTTAAGTGTTTATGTGGGTGTTGAGCGCTCCGTCGGTGGTGGTTGTGATGGCAGGCCATGGCTTCTGTTGGGACTACAGCAGTGTAGACGACAGGCAGGGACAGTCATTTTGGCTATGTACACATTCGTAGTCGGTCCATGGCTCCCCAAACGAGCGTCATTTCCTCAGGTCTAATACACAAACCTGGAACAGAGAGAGCAGGAAAGATAGACGTTAAAGGTCATATGTAATGAGCTGGGCCATATATTTTTTGTCTGGCCACGTGACCAGACCTGGAAAACCCCTGGCCTTAAAAGGATCTTTATCTACTTTCCCAGTCAGATAAAAAAAAAATGTATGTCTCTGCCTGCAGTTTGAAGTTAAGAGGTAGATGACTGAAAGTCTATGGGTATCTGCTAGCTGGTACCATAGACTTCCAGTCATTATGCTAATGCTAGTTAACATTATCTGGCTTGTTGGCAATGGCTCGCGAATCTACCTCTTAACTTCCTTCATACTTGACACAAACATAAAAATGGTATCCACGAGTTCATCTGACTCTGGGGAAGTAGATAAATGGCCCCATTACCAAAATCCTGACGTATCCCTTTAACATAGAAACCAACTATGCCTTTAACAATGAGACAAACACACATCCATTACTAGTCTAAGTGGTGCAGTATACACTGCAGAAAGTCACTTCATTTTCATTCATTATTCAATTTGCGGAACCTCTAAGGTTCTGACACCGCCTGGTTTCGGTAACAGAGAGAACAGTCTATGACCATTTTTAAGCCTTGCTCTGACACCACCTGGCATAGAGGTCATAGATAGCAGAGAGCTCGGCTCCAGTGATGTACTTAGGCCATACGCACTACCCGCTGTAGCACCTTGCGTTCAGATGCGAAGCAGTTGCCATACCAAGCGGTGATGCAGCCAGTCAAGATGCTCTCAATGGTGCAGCCGTATAACTTTGAGAATCTGAGAGCCCATGCCAAATCTTTTCAGCCTCCTGACGGGGAAAAGGGATTGTCGTGCCTTCTTCACAACTGTTGGTGTGTGTGGATGCTAATTCCTTAGTGATGTGGACACCAAGGAACTTGAAGCTCTCGATCCGTTCCACTACAGCTCCGTTGATGTAGATGTGCCGTCAGCAAACTTAATGGTGTTGGAGTCGTGGGTGAACAGGGAGTACAGGAAGGGACTAAGCACGCACCCCTAAGGGGCCCCCGTATTGAGGGTCTGCGTGGCGGACGCGTTATTGCCTACCCCCACTGTGGTCCCTCAGAATGTCCATGATCCAGTTGCAGAAGGATGTGTTCAGTCCCAGGTTCCTGAGCTTAGTGATGAGCTTGGAGGGCACTATGGTGTGGAACTACTAGGACAATCCCTTACAGATGACCTGTAGATGCTCAAGACCATCGACAAACTAGCCATTTGATTCATTACTCCTCAGCTGCAACTGTTGACAAGTGAATCATTCTGTTTATTGCTCTTTTTGACCCCAGATGAATATAACAGACGCTGGATACTGGACAGGTAGCTAACAGATCATTAGCACAGTACTACAATCTATATATATAGTGTCACTACTTGGTGCTCGTGAACAGTGGGTGTAAATGAAGCCAGGCTCCTCCTGACACCAGGGAAATAATTCCTGGCTGTGTCCATTAAGAGACAGCTGGTGAGACTTACCGATCCGTCTGACGCACTGGCTCCCACCTTGTCGCCCGTGGCATTCCAGCACACCTCGAAGATACCCCCCGTTCCCCTATAGCTGTGGACTAAAGCCCCCGTCTGGACAAAGGGACAGACAGAGGGACAGGGGTGTAATCAGCCAAACAATGACCAGGAGAAATGGATTTGGGGGCAACTCAATTTCAATCATGTTTACATTATTACACGTATCTCACTAAGGGCTGAGCTCCAGATTTACATGTAGAACTCAAATTTTCACAGAAATCGCCCATTGAAATCAAGGCATCAGAGTCAGGCACCCAGATTCAGACCTAAATATTCAAACCCATTCGTCGACCACCAGACCCCAGCCCTACAAGAAACAGTCGGGCTTGAGATGTGAATGATGTACGAGTGACGTCAGCGACTGTGTGTGTGTCCGTCCGTCCCGTACCTGTGTGTTCCAGATGTGGACACACTTGTCGAAGGAGCCGCTGGCCAGGTGGCGCCCGTCGGGGCTGAAGGCCACACTGTAGACGGGCTCCTGGTGGCGGGTGAGCGTGTGGATGCACACGCCTCGCTCCACGTCCCACAGACGCACCGTCGAGTCAAACGACGCGCTGGGGAGAAGAAGAACAGTACTTTAGCATCCATCTTGGAAATTCATCTTCTGCTCCTAACGACCCAGACACCACCCATTTGGGAGGGAGCATGGTGCGGCGCCCCAGGAGCTGTTTAGGAGGGTAAAAGGCAGAGGAAGGACAGAAGATCTATTCACTTATATTTGATTACAGTGACTATCCTGGGCTCTTTATTTTTTCCTTCAGCTGGGGGGAAACAGATTGTCAGATAGAGATGAACACATGACTCCATACTACGTCACGTACAGATCCTAAATGTTTTTTTATGATACATAACCGCTTATGATAAAAACCACAGAGGAATGCTGGGAGTTGGAGTGTTTCACCGTCATCTATTACCTGGCCAGCATCAGGTTGGCATTGGGGTTGTTGGTCCCGGGCCCCGTGGGGCTCCACTTGATGGTGTAAATCTCCTTACTGTGGGCCTGCAGGTCATGGACACACGAGTCCTGCTTCATACTCCAGATCTGAGACAGACGGGAGACAGAGACATTATGTAGCACCATGGGACCGACTCAGGAAGGAGACAGAGACATTATGTAGCACCATGGGACCGAGTCAGGAAGGAGACAGAGACATTATGTAGCACCATGGGACCGACTCAGGAAGGAGACAGAGACATTATGTAGCACCATGGGACCGACTCAGGAAGGAGACAGAGACATTATGTAGCACCATGGGACCGACTCAGGAAGGAGACAGAGACATTATGTAGCACCATGGGACCGACTCAGGAAGGAGACAGAGACATTATGTAGCACCATGGGACCGACTCAGGAAGGAGACAGAGACATTATGTAGCACCATGGGACCGACTCAGGAAGAAGAGGTTGTAGATCCGGCCTATAAACTATAAACTAGGACCAACGGTCCCCAATAACCCTACTCTGTTCTTACTCCACTAAATACAAATTTGCCAGTACAGTAGCTAGAGGTCACTTTCATTCAGGAAGATGTCAGGAAGCTTGTTCTGAGCTGTGTGTGTGTGTGTGTGTGTGTGTGTGTGTGTGTGTGTGTGTGTGTGTGTGTGTGTGTGTGTGTGTGTGTGTGTGTGTGTGAGAGAGAGAGAGCTGTGTGTGTGTGTGTGTGAGAGAGAGAGAGAGCTGTGTGTGTGTGTGTGAGAGAGAGAGAGAGCTGTGTGTGTGTGTGTGAGAGAGAGAGAGAGCTGTGTGTGTGTGTGTGAGAGAGAGAGAGAGCTGTGTGTGTGTGTGTGAGAGAGAGAGAGAGCTGTGTGTGTGTGTGTGAGAGAGAGAGAGAGCTGTGTGTGTGTGTGTGAGAGAGAGAGAGAGCTGTGTGTGTGTGTGTGAGAGAGAGAGAGAGCTGTGTGTGTGTGTGTGAGAGAGAGAGAGAGCTGTGTGTGTGTGTGTGAGAGAGAGAGAGAGCTGTGTGTGTGTGTGTGAGAGAGAGAGAGAGCTGTGTGTGTGTGTGTGAGAGAGAGAGAGAGCTGTGTGTGTGTGTGTGAGAGAGAGAGAGAGCTGTGTGTGTGTGAGAGAGAGAGAGAGCTGTGTGTGTGTGAGAGAGAGAGAGAGCTGTGTGTGTGTGAGAGAGAGAGAGAGCTGTGTGTGTGTGAGAGAGAGAGAGAGCTGTGTGTGTGTGAGAGAGAGAGAGAGCTGTGTGTGTGTGTGAGAGAGAGAGAGCTGTGTGTGTGAGAGAGAGAGAGAGAGCTGTGTGTGTGAGAGAGAGAGAGAGAGCTGTGTGTGTGAGAGAGAGAGCTGTGTGTGTGAGAGAGAGAGAGAGCTGTGTGTGTGAGAGAGAGAGAGAGCTGTGTGTGTGAGAGAGAGAGAGAGCTGTGTGTGTGTGAGAGAGAGAGAGAGCTGTGTGTGTGTGAGAGAGAGAGAGAGCTGTGTGTGTGTGAGAGAGAGAGAGAGCTGTGTGTGTGTGTGAGAGAGAGCTGTGTGTGTGTAATGACCTTGAGTGTCATGTCGTCAGAGCAGGAGGCCAGCAGACTCCCCGTGGGATCCCACTTGATTGCGTTCACTTCATTCTATAGGAGGGAAAGAGAAAGGGATGATGAGTGGCAATACAAGGAAACACATTGTGAACTTTATAATATAGCAGCACACAAAGAATGCATTAACTGTCTAAAGGCACTTCCTGTAGTGACGTGACAGAACAGGAAGAGGACGGGCAATTTGAAGACGAGGCCTTTAGACTATAGAGATGAATCAATGTCAGTCACAATGTCAACGTGACTGAGAGGAGACTGTTGAAACGCATCCAGGCCAGACAGCCAGTCCCTGGTCTTACCGTGTGTCCCTGGAAAGTCTTGACAGGCCGGTCCTGCCCCAGCTTACACACATGTATGCACATGTCCGTGCTGCAGGAGGCAAACGTGTTGTTGCTCTGCCAGTCCACGTCCAGGGCCGGCGCAGAGTGGAAGGGAAACTGCTGCTTAGCCTCTCCTGTGTGAGCGTCCCAAATGATGGTTGTCTGAACGGGAGACGGATACACTGTCATAGTCCTTTCATCATGCATGACCAATGACAGCACACCATGATGAATCAAATTCATTTAAAATGATTTTAAACCAAACTGTCTATCACAAAACACATTATCTTACGTTATCCTACCTTGGCTACGTTATCTTACCTTATCTACTCCTGCACTGAGGATGAAGTTTCCTTTCTTATTCCATTTAAGGGCAAATATAGGACCTTTATGCTGGCCCAAGGTACTGGCGAGGTTACCTGCAAAAACACATGTCACGGTGCTTGTTTAGCAGGAGAACAGGACTATGGGCCATCTATAATTCGGTGTTTAGAAATGTTGAGTTGTTGTCCTAGCCAAAAGGGATCCCCCTAAATGGACAGACATGTTGTCCAGAAATCACCTCAGTGGACAAAAGCTTATATTGTTTGCCTAAAACTATTAAAGCAAAAATGTTATGCAAACAATTGACAACGGCCGTAGTGCATCTTTAAATGGCTTACCGTCTTTAGTCCATATTCTGGCAAAGCCGTCGTACGAGCCTGTGGCTAGCAGCGTACCCTCACTCTGGAAAAGACAAATTCAGCACTTATTTAGGATTTTTTTAAATACCAAAACTAAACCCTTTAAATAACCTGGAATTCTGGGTTGCCATATATTTGTTTATTTCTGTTGCACTCCAGATTGGGACCAAACAAGGGACCGATCCTAATTTGAGATTTATGTGCATTACTAAAATCTTGGCAAAAAATGATTTCCCGATGACACCAAACATTTACCAGAAAGTCAGTTTTGCCTGCTTGTCTTGAGTTGCGATTAAGCCCAAAGTAGTTAAATGCAGGTTGAGTATCCTTCATAGAGCAGGGAAATGACAGCCAGCTCTACTGTTACTCAGCCCTGTATTTTCCATGGGAGAGAGAAGCCGTCCCATATTTTCAGCTGGGAAGACAAACTAATCGGGGTCTCTCTCCAACTCACATTCCAGTCCAGTGAGGTGACGTCTTTGTTGCTAGGTACGTCCTGGCCTCCCTCCCGTATACAGTGTCTCAGCACCAGCTGCGTGGAGCTGCCCGTGTCGTTCTCACTCAGGTTCCAGATCCGCGCCGTCGAGTCCCCAGACCTGCGCACACACTGTCATCTAACATCCAACTTCTTTGGCTATCCTAAAACCACAGTAATGTCTGACTACGTAGATTGTATTATATGGTGCGTAGGATTCAATTAGATGTGCGAGTACAAAACACACAAATAAACATTATTTCACTGAAGGTTACCACCAGCAACCTGTTGGAAGCATCCTTGACTAAGTTCTGCCACATCAAAATGTAGGTCAACGCATACTTCTCCAGACTAACAATGCTGTATGAAGGTGGACTTTACTTTATGAACAGAAATCATTTATCTTTAGGCTATGTCCCTGCTCTGTAAAGAGACAGAAGTAGGACAGACAGTGAGACAGAAGTAGGACAGACGGTGAGACAGAAGTAGGACAGACGGTGAGACAGAAGTAGGACAGACGGTGAGACAGAAGTAGGACAGACGGTGAGACAGAAGTAGGACAGACAGTGAGACAGAAGTAGGACAGACAGTGAGACAGAAGTAGGACAGACAGTGAGACAGAAGTAGGACAGACAGTGAGACAGAAGTAGGACAGACAGTGAGACAGAAGTAGGACAGACAGTGAGACAGAAGTAGGACAGACAGTGAGACAGAAGTAGGACAGACAGTGAGACAGAAGTAGGACAGACAGTGAGACAGAAGTAGGACAGACAGTGAGACAGAAGTAGGACAGACAGTGAGACAGAAGTAGGACAGACAGTGAGACAGAAGTAGGACAGACAGTGAGACAGAAGTAGGACAGACAGTGAGACAGAAGTGGGACAGACAGTGAGACAGAAGTAGGACAGACAGTGAGACAGAAGTAGGACAGACAGTGAGACAGAAGTAGGACAGACAGTGAGACAGAAGTAGGACAGACAGTGAGACAGAAGTAGGACAGACAGTGAGACAGAAGTAGGACAGACAGTGAGACAGAAGGATATAGGAGTTTGCTCTGTACCCAGAGGCGAGCAGGTCGTTGACAGGGTTCCAGGCACAGATGAACACCTCTGACTCGTGGCCCCTCAGCACCATGGCCTTGTTTTGGGGGATCTCCACATCCCGGTCCACCTCCATCATCTCTGCATGGTGGTCTGGACACACACACACATACCATAAAGTTAGATAATAGACTCATCTTGTATCAAACGTCTTATATCCATCTAGAGTTCTATCTCTATGCTAGACACACAGGCTGAGTCCTGAGCCAATTCCGCACTTGCACATTCCTCCATCATTTAAAATGCATAGGACTGATGTAAGCATTGGCTGATGGAGTTTCCACCCCGTTAAATCCATGACCGGAGGGAGATATTGCTAGCTTGTCGAATAGCAGCTAAACCTACGCTAGTGTTAGTATGGATGACAACAGTTTACACCATACATTGTGCTTTAAACTCAAGAGGTGTGAGGCCTATGTATTGTAAATCAGTTGTACTGTTATAGCATCATGATCATGAAAGGAAACATGGAAAATGTAACAAAAATAATAAAAGGTTATGCTCACTGGCTAAGCCATGGGCGCCGTTCTCCTCGCCGTTGGCAGCGGTGCCTCCCTCTCCGTTCTTGGCACCGCCAGGCTGGAGGCCCTGGGTGCCGCTAGTGCTGCCGACCTGCTGCTGCTGGGCCAGCTTTTCCCTGTAGGCCTGCTGCCGCGTCTGCACCACGTCAGGCATAACCGCGTCGATCAGGGACAGCGACTCGATGGGCCGCCCGTCAAAAAGAGTGCCATCCTGGGTGGCAACAAGACAGAAGTTTGGGTTCTTACACAGTTTCAGGTACTACTAATGATGGGTGGGGCTGGGAACTGCAGGGACCTCACGATATCCTCACCATACTTAGCTGCTGATTTTATAAGTATTGCGATTCCATATGTATTGCGATTCTATACAGTTGAAGTCGGAAGTTTACATACATCTTAACCAAATGCAATAAAACTCAGTTTCACAATTCCTGACATTTAATCCTAGTAAAAATGCCCTGTCTTAGGTCAGTTAGGATCACCACTTTATTTAAAGAATGTGAAATGTCAGAATAATAGTAGAGAGAATGATTTATTTCAGCTTTTATTTCTTTCATCACATTCCCAGTAGGTCAGAAGTTTACATAAAGTCAATTAGTATTTGGTAGCATTGCCTTTAAATTGTTTAACTTGGGTCAAACGTTGTAGATAGCCTTCCACAAGCTTCCCACAATAAGTTGGGGGAATTTTGGCCCATTCCTCCTGACAGAGCTGGTGTAACTGAGTCAGGTTTGTAGGCCTCCTTGCTCGCACACACTTTTTCAGTTCTGCCCACAAATGTTCTATAGGATCGAGGTCAGGGCTTAGTGATGGCCACTCCAACACCTTGACTTTGTTGTCCTTAAGCCATTTTACTACAACTTTGGAAGTATGCTTGGGGTCATTGTCCATTTGGAAGACCCATTTGCAACCAAGCTTTAACTTCCTGATTGATGTCTTGAGATGTTGCTTCAATATATCCACATCATTTTCCTGCCTCATGATGCCATCTATTTTGTGAAGTGCACCAGTCCCTCCTACAGCAAAGCACCCCCACAAACATAACAATGGTTAATACGGCCAAAAAGTTCTATTTTTGTTTCATCAGACCAGAGGACATTTCTCCAAAAAGTACGATCTTTGTTCCCATGTGCAGTTGCAAACTGCCTTTTTTTAATGGCGGTTTTGGAGCAGTGGCTTCTTCCTTGATTGAGCGGCCTTTCAGGTTATGTCGATATAGAACTCATTTTACTGTGGATATAGATACTTTTGTACCTGTTTCCTCCAGCGTCTTCACAAGGCCCTTTGCTGTTGTTCTGGGATTGATTTGCACTTTTTGTACCAAAGTACGTTCATCTCTAGGAGACAGAACACGTCTCCTTCCTGAGCGGTATGACGGCTGCGTGGTCCCATGGTGTTTATACCTGCGTACTATTGTTTGTACAGATGAACGTGGTACCTTCAGGCATTTGGAAATTGCTCCCAAGGATGAACCAGACTTGTGGAGGTCTACAAAAAAAAATTCTGAGGTCTTGGCTGATTTCTTTTGATTTTCCCATGATGTCAAGCAAAGAAGCACTGAGTTTGAATGTAGGCCTTGAAATACATCCACAGATACACCTCCAATTGACTCAAATGATGTCAATTAGCCTATCAGAAGCTTCTAAAGCCATGACATCTTTTTCTGTCATTTTCCAAGCTGTTTAAAGGCACAGTCAACTTAGTGTATGTAAACTTCTGACCAACTGGAATTGTGATTCAGTGAATTATAAATGAAATAATCTGTCTGTAAACAATTGTTGGAAAAATGACTGGTGTCATGCACAAAGTATATGTCCTAACCGACTTGCCAAAACTATAGTTTGTTAACAAGAAATTTGTGGAGTGGTTGAAAAACGAGTTTTAATGACTCCAACCTAAGTGTATGTAAACTTCTTATTTCAACTGTATGTATTGCGATTCTCACGATTCTATATGTATTGCGATTCTATATGCATTGTGATTCTCTATGTATTGCGATTCTCACGATTCTATATGCATTGTGACTCTATATGCATTGTGACTCTATATGCATTGTGACTATATGCATTGTGACTCTATATGCATTGTGACTCTATATGCATTGTGACTCTATATGCATTGTGACTCTATATGCATTGTGACTCTATATGCATTGTGACTCTATATGCATTGTGACTCTATATGCATTGTGACTCTATATGTATTGTGATTTTCACAATTCGACAGCGCGCTTTCACTGTGATTCGATGTTCCAAACATATTGCTCACTATGTCTGCTGCAGAGGGACAAGAGAGAACAGTAGAAAACGAGTTTTGATCAGTCAGGGAAACAAAGAAATTGCTGAAAACAGGTTGGCTCACTATTTAAAAACAAAATGGAGAACAAGCTATAGGATGAAAAACAGCAGTTTTGGCGCAGGTACAGATGACTAGCACTAGCTAACTACCTACAGTAGAAAAAATTATAACAATAAATACATTACAAATCCATACTTGGAGTCAAATATCGATAAGATAGTCCAAAAATAATATTGCGATTTGTAATAATTAATTCCCACCCCATCACTACAGGTGATTCAGGGCCAGATGGTTTTATAATCCCCTAATGGCTGAAGGGGAATTCCACTCAAAAGTTTACATTTCCTTCTTTATGTTTCAATTGATATGTCTAACACGCGTCTTCACCCAGAAACTTTAGTCGAAATCTGTAGTAGAGCACAAAAAAATTACAATCCAATGACATCAGCTATAGCAGAGCAATAGAGCGCATGATGTCATAGGATTGCTCTTCCCTAGGATTAGATGTAATGTAATCCTAGATTTGTGGTTGGGGCAACTTCAACCGTCTTACATTTAAGAAATTAAAGGCTACATAGAGAAGGTATTGAACCCGGTGGCAGGTAGCCTAGTGGTTAGAGCGTTGGGCCAGTAACCGAAAGGTTGCTAAATCGAATCCCTGAGCTGACAAGGTAAAAATCTGTCATTCTGCCCCTGAACAAGGCAGTTAACCCACTGTTCCTAGGCCGTCATTGTAAATAAGAATTTGTTCTTAACTGACTTGCCTAGTTAAATAAAGGTTAAATCAAATAAACAGTCAATATATAGGAAAGTTAGCCGTTAGCGTTGCGCACAGTCAGTAAATAAGCAAGTTAGCAATGAGGGTACTGACCTCGTTGATGCTGACCTCTGCCTCCACGTACTGCAGGCCCTTCTGGATGATGGAGATGAGGGCAGCAGGGGGCACCAGAGCTCCGTTGATATTGGACTGGCTGATGTGGCTCTCTATACCAAACGTGAAAGCCGAGTGGGAGAAGCCTGGCAGACAGGGAAAGGGATGGAGAGAGGGAAATTAGTGTTGTTACACCTCTGTCCTTCAAATCGCCACAACACTGCGTCATTAGGTTGTTATGGTTACATTCACCTTGAAGAGTTTATACCCAGCGGGCGAAACTTGTTGAAATGAAGTCATAGTGACCTCATTTCAACCAGTGTCTGGTCATAGTGACCTCATTTCAACCAGTGGCTGGTCATAGTGACATCATTTCAACCAGTGTCTAGTCATAGTGACATCGTTTCAACCCGTGTCTGGTCATAGTGACACCCTTTCAACCAGAGTCTGGTCATAGTGACAATTTCAACCAGTGTCTAGTCATAGTGACATCATTTCAACCAGTGTCTAGTCATAGTGACATCATTTCAACCCGTGTCTGGTCATAGTGACATCATTTCAACCCGTGTCTGGTCATAGTGACATCATTTCAACAGGCTTCACCAGCTGTGTAACACTCAGTTAAGATTCCATTTGAGGAATATGGTGGTAGATATATTAAGCATTTTTCCTGCATTTCAGCTAGATAAATTATAGATTTGACAATGGATAAATGGCCCAAATTAGTTGAAATAGAAATGTTCAAAAAGGACGAGACACTACATTTCCGGAGCGGTCTACTGCACAAAGTACACGAGAAGATGTAGGTCTGTCTTACCCGACTCTTGCAGGTATCTGTACACCAGGAAGTTGACCTCATCACTGCTAATGCTCATTTTTAATCCTGGCGGTTAAACCATGGGGTCAGCGCAGGATAGGAGCCTAGCAAGAACAAGAGACAGACACAGTTACAACACCTAGCCTGACGAAATATGAATGCTGTATAGTCCTATTATACTCAGACACTTATTAACCGAGTGAACTGACATGTCAATGAACCCAGTGCCTTCGTCAGGGTTGAACATTTGAACACTTGCCCATGGATTACCAATACACTGATTAGTAACTAAGTATTTTAGTTGGAACTGGGCATGCTTTTGAACTTGGTAGTCTTGGCAAGTGGCAACATTGACTTTCAACACGTAGTGTAGATTATAAATGCATAGTAGATCCTTGCAAACAGGGTGTAATTCAAAAAATAAATAAATAAAAGACTAACTCCCAACGAATGATGACCTAAGGCCCTTTGATCCCTCACTTTGCCCGACCCACTTTCGATCCCTCACCTTGCCCGACCTACTTTCGATCCCTCACCTTGCCCGACCTACTTTCGATCCCTCACCTTGCACGACCTACTTTGGGCAAACTTCATAACACTGTGGCTACAGCAATCATCATTTGGCAGTACAATCATGGAGTTTAATTCTTCTTTGGTGGGTTGTGGAGTGTCCCCATCCTGGCCCTTAGGCAAGGCACTAGTTTCCATTCATTAATCCCCACAACTGGAAATCATTACCGAGCCCTCCTTAAAGAGGGCAGGCTAATTCTTGTGGACAAAACCACTAGGGAAAGGAAATGGGGGGGGGGGGGGGTTCAGGAATAACAGCCAGCATAGTTTGTATCCCTGCCGCGTATTTATTCAAGCAAAGCCACACACTGTTTAAACAGAACTGTGGAAATAAACAGGGACGTGGAGGGTGGCTGGATTGAAACTTCCAGCACTCTGTCATGCCAGCACACTAAAGTCAACACTCAGACCAGAAATTAGACCCAATGCTAATCAAATCAAGAGCGCCTTAGACTCTGGCGAATGACGATGCACTTCATGGTGCAGACAGAATCATGACAGTGTTGGGTGCGGAACCGCGTTGCAGAGACACCCATAGGTGTTCACATTGAGCATGAGTCAGGTTGCTGAGGTGGTGTCTACATACATACAATATATATATATATATATATATATACACATACACATATATTAATCTAAAATAGCTTTTTTAAACAAACAATACACCGACAACGGGTTTGCATGTTATTTTCTGAGTACACTGCTTTTCTCTTGTCCCATACCAATTACAGACAGGGTCTCTCTCCTCGCCTCCTTCTCAAAAGGCGTTGGAGAAGAATGAGAGAGTGGCAGGTTTTCATTCTAACTCGTAGCTGCTTAGAAACACCCTCTTACTGGCCAGGATTAGTGATGCTAAGCCAGACCATAGCTCACATTGCAAAGTGGTGGGTGACCTGCTGATAGCCTAGCCTGCCTACCGTTGACTATAGCCTATGTACTCAAATGGCGAATCGGAGGCACGCTTTACATACAATAAAAAAAAATAAGAGTAGCTTTTTAATCTTGGCCATCAAAACAGTTAGCACATGATTGCATTTAGAATTGTTATTAGTTATGCAATGACAGGGCTTATAAAAAACAAGTTTCACTCCAGTAACAGCTTTTTCAGGAGCTGCTATTATTCTGTCTGACAGGTGACAGGATATTCCTATCCTCAAACTAGGCTCTGTATGCTGTGTGTGTGATAAGATACATGATGACTAATGAAAATACACAACCGACAATTTAATTATACTAAATAATGCAAATTATACCTATAGACCAATAAGCATAACCAATCACATGTATTTTTGATGGCTAACCGGTTAACATCCCTAGATTGTATACAAGCCTCTCGGTAGACTATAGTATACTGTAGCGTCTACTGTATTGCACTCCCTCTCTGAACGCAAGGCCCAAGGACAGCACTCTCTCTAGGGTTGTCACGATACCAGTATCACGAAACTCAGAAGTATCGTGGCAAGGAAACAAAACATGAAGCGGACAAAATTTGCTGAGGAAAACAGTCCTAATATTGGAAACAAGCAGCCTTATGTTGTCACCCAGAATCACATGTTTCTTTTCCAAGCTATAGCACAATATTTTACATACAGTAGGACCAAAGAGTTGTCCGATTTGTGTTTTCCTGCCATGGAAAATCATGTATTGTAGTACCTAGTTTTGTGACAAACCTATGTTCTATGAATACGAGCCCCAAGGACAGCACTCTCTCCCTGAGCACGAGGCCCAAGGCTGTGAGTGTGAATGCATTAACACAGCACCGCACAGTTTGTACTGCACATTCCATCCATAAATCACAGCCGGGGCCTCGAGAGTGAATGAGCGGGAAATCATGTCAGCTACAGCTCGACAAGACAGATTACAACGGGTTGAGGCGTTTACTAATTGTGCCGATGTGTATTCCTATTCCCCCACATAAATATTGACAGCGTTCGAGGGACGGAAGGTGTTTCTTTTTCCAGTCCGCGCCGCTTTGAGGTCGTGCCACAAGTCTGTCGGGTCATGGAGGGTGAATATGACTCACTGGCGTGAGGTCTTTGTCTCTCTGTTTGACGTACACTGAAGTACAGGCCTCAACCCCAGAGTCCTGACATGTTGTCGGGGGCATGACTGTGCCTGTAGACTGCTCTCGTGCTCCTTCACTACAGTTCACAGGGCGGACGAGAAAACACTACGTTGATGTAAAATGACACGCTTATCCTATGGGGTGTCCAAAATTAACTCTGCATCCTGGTAGTCCAGGTCTGAGCCAACGTATAGAGAAAGTCATCCTTACAATGCATTTTGCAAGCAAGTCAAAGTGTGAACCTGCGATAACCACTGTGCTTTCTAATATACTATATTGGACAAAAGCACGTGTATGTTGCTTGTAAGGGACCGATGTAGGCTATTACATACGATGATGTCAGCTCCAGACTACTCACCATGTGATCAAGTGTCTTTCAGAAGCTCATTGCTCCACCATCCATAGGAGGAACTCCGCAATCTAGGAACCAAGACAGGGACAATAACAATGACGCTGTTGTTCATGTTGACCCTCCGCGGAGCAAGTGCTTGAGTGAAACCTTGAGTATACTGTTTAAAAGTACATAGCATGGAAAGAGGATGACACTATCATATTTCATAGCAACATCAGACCTCATGATTATCCATGACAAACATACAAATCCCAGTGCATAGATATTACATGCCAATGTTGTATGGGAGTTGTGAGGGAAATGTAGCAGTGCCTATGTAGGCAGATTGAGGAAAGAGTTGTGAGTTGACTGGCCAAGAAGGTTGTGTCACTCACTATACTATCAAACCAGGTCAGCAGTGTTGAAGCCAAAAACAACCAATGGACCTTTGTGCTACCAGTGCCCTGGTGGGAGAATGCAAGAAGCAGACTAGGGAGAATTATTACTACAGTACACAAGGACTGTGTTGTAGTAGTGTACCTTGAAAATGTGTGTTGAATTTTCAACATGTAGCCTACAATATGGTAGTTAAATTATTGTAAGGGCTATGATTTTGTTTCTACTTAAGCTTCGTTTTCTTGACACCTAGCGAGGTTGAAGAAATTGATAGCATGTGTAAGAAATCATATGTTAGTGTTTGTGTGTAGACTATAGTGGGAGGCTGGTTCCACACTCTCCATCCCATTACAACACACACTCAACAAAAACACTTGGTTGTGTATTTGATGGACTTTTCCTCTGGTGCTACAAATCATTAATACCGCCATTTTCTATCTCTTCTCTATTTGAAAATACAACGCTTGAATTTATTTTATTTATTTCACCTTTATTTAACCAGGTAGGCAAATTGAGAACACGTTCTCATTTACAATTGCGACCTGGAATGAGATGGCTAGTCTAGCTGACTGAGCCGTTCCCTACTACAGTAGTTAATGAACTCTTCCCTTTAACTATACGCAAGTCACTAATCAGTTGGGAGTGAGTTTAAACAGTGGATATCTAGCTAACGTCATTTCCCGTGGTAGCCTATTAGAACACTTCTACTTGATATCGAAGATCGGACTAATCCCTACTCATTATTATCATGGTCTTAAAATGGGAGGTTGGGCCCTGGCACCATGGCAATTTCTATTTCTTTAACACCCAGTTAACAAAAGTCCCCCACTGCCGAAGCATGAGGACCTACTAGTAGTGGCAGAAGACTGCTAACATTAGCACACTGGTAGCTAACTAATTGGAGGTCAATTACTAGTTAACAATTTAGCACAATTTACTATCGGTAACTTAAATAATAGTTAACTGCGTCATTTACATTTCATCTAACGTATAACCTCAGCTATTATAACAGAAACTCATTCATCTAGCCAAACTATTACGGTCTGTCACCTAACGTTAGCTTAGCCTGGTGACATAACGCTAGCTAGCTATTTTAGCTTACATAGCTAACTGGCTAGCTAACCGGAGAGCACAAATCCCATCCCCCACACGGTTGTTAGCAAATGAGGCTAAGCTAACGAAAGTTAGCTAGCTAGCCTGAGTACCGCGACGTGTTTTTTTCGCTCGCCACACTCCCGTGCCCATGAGGCATTGCTAAACGACTTAGCGTTAGCTAGCTAACTACACTAACGTAGTCTCAAAAACCAAAGGCAATCCTTTTGAAAGGGGTGGCAATATTTTGCATTCACTCCTATGTTCCAACAACAAATACAAAACATACGATTCGGTCTTATATGAAATGTTCTGCTAAACACTAGCTGGCTAGCAAGTAAGCTAGGCTAGTTAGCTAGCTGCTCTTTCAAAATGTCCCCATAATCCAGTACCTACTTTGTCTGAAATCTTTTGATAGATGGTTTCCGCTGTAATCCTCGTGTTCAAGCTAAACCATGTTATCCATTTACAAATATTGCAAAATTGATATCTCAAGGAAATGTATGAACATTTTAAAGATAATAGCTAGAGATACAGAGCCAGGCGGTTCGAAACCAACGGCTTCAGACACAGCAGCGTGACTATCCCTACAAAAATGGGCAGTCCTGGCAGCCTGCTACAGTATTTCCAAACGTCACTCATTGTAGCGGAGTACACAAAGCATAGTTATCAGAGTTTACAGGAAACGTGTTTCCTACTGTTCAACCAGTGATGTAGTGCTATTTTCTTATGCGCAGGAGCGGTATTTTTTTTATTACGATCAATTCAATTTCAATTCAAAGGGTTTATTGACATGGGAAACATATCTTTACATTGCCAAAGCAAGTGAATTAGATAATGAACAAAAGTGAAATAAACAATCAAAATAAACAGTAAACATTACATTCACAAAAGTTCCAAAGGAATAGAGACATTTCAAATTTCATATTATGGCTATATACAGTGTTGTAACGATGTGCAAATAGTTAAAGTACAAAAGGGAAAATAAATAAACATAAATATAGGTTGTATTTACAATAGTGTTTGTTCTTCACTGGTTGCCATTTTCTTGTGGCAACATGTCACAAATCTTGCTGCTGTGATGGCACACTGTGGTATTTCACCCAGTAGATAGTTTATCAAATTTGGATTTGTTTTCGAATTCTTTGTGGGTCTGTGTAATCTGAGGGAAATACAGTATGTGTCTCTAATATGGTCATACATTTGGCAGGAGGTTAGGAAGTGCAGCTCAGTTTCCACCTCATTTTGTGGGCAGGATGCACAAAGCCTGTCTTCTCTTGAGAGCCAGGTCTGCCTACGGCGGCATCTCTCAATAGCAAGGCTATACAGGGGTGTAAAAAGTATCCAATTGTGATACTTGAGTAAAAGTATAGATACCTTAATAGAAAGTTACTCAAGTAAAAGTTAAAGTCACCCAGTAAAATACTAACTACTTGAGTAAAAGTATTTGGTTCTAAATGTAATTGCTAAAATATACTTAAGTATCAAAGTAAAGTATAAATCATTTCAAATTCCTTATATTAAGCAAAGAAGATGGCACCATTTCTTGTTTTTCAATTTTCCGGATAGCCAGGGGCCCACTCCAACACTCAGACATATTTGTGTTTAGTGAGTCCGTCAGATCAGAGGCAGTAGGGATGACCAGGGAGGTTCTCTTGATAAGTGCATGAATTGGACCATTTTAATGTCCCGCTAATCATTCAAAATGTAACGAGTACTTCTGGGTGTCAGGAAAATAAATAGTAGATTACAGATACCCAAAAAAACGACTAAACTAGTTCTTTAAAGTATTTTTACTTAAGTACTTTACACCACTGAGGCTATGTTCACTGAGTCTGTATATAGTCAAAGCTTTCCTTAATTTTGGGTAGGTCACAGTGGTCAGGTATTCTGCCACTGTGTACTCTCTGTTTAGGGCCAAATAGCATTCTAGTTTGCTCAATTTTTTTTGTTAATTCTTTCCAATGTGTCAAGTAATAATCTTTTTGTTTTCTCATGATTTGGTTGGGTCTAATTGTGTTTCTGTCCTGGGGCTCGGTGGAGTCTGTTTGTTTTTGTGAACAGAGGCCCAGGACCAGCTTTTCTTAGGGGATTCTTCTCCAGGTTAATGTCTCTGTATGTGGTGGCTTTGGTATGGAAGATCTGGGAATCGCTTCCTTTTAGGTGGTTGTAGAATTTAACTGCTCTTTTCTGGATTTTGATAATTAGCAGGTATCGGCTTAATTCTGCTCTGCATGCATTATTTGGTGTTTTATGTTTTACACAGAGGATATTCTTTTGGTCTAAGGCACAGTATCTCAGTGCTAGAGGTATCACTACAGACCCTGGTTCGATTCCAGGCTGTATCACAACCGGCTGTGATTGGGAGTCCCATAGGGCGGCGCACAATTGGCCCAGCATTGTCTGGGTTAGTGTTTGGCCGGGGTAGGCCGTCATTGGAAATAAGAATTTGTTCTTAACTGACTTGCCTGGTTAAATATATAAAAAAGTGTTGGTGTTTGTCCCATTTTGTGAATTCTTGGTTGGTAAGCGGACCCAAGAACTCACAACCATAAAGGGCAATGGGTTCTATAACTGATTCAAGTATTTTTTGGCAGATCCTAATTGGTATGTTGAATTTTATGTTCCTTTTGATGGCGTAGAAGGCCCTTCTTGTCTTGTCTCGCAGATCGTTCACAGCTTTGTGGAAGTGTGTACTCTAGGGTAACGGTGTCTAAATAGAATTTGTATTTGTGGTCCTGGCAACTGGACCTTTTTTGGAACACCAATATTTTTTGTCTTACTGAGATTAACTGTAAGGGCCCAGGTCTGACAGAATCTGTGCAGAATATCTAGGTGCTGCCTTAGGCCCTCGTTGTTTGGGGACAGAAGCACCAGATCATTTGCAAACAATATACATTTGACTTTAGATTCTAGCAGGGTGAGGCCAGGTGCTGCAGACTGTTCTAGTGCCCTCGCCAATTCATTGAGATATATGTTGAAGAGGGTGGGGCTCAAGCTGCATCCCTGTCTCACCCACGGCACTGCACACTTGTTGTTGTTTGTGTACATGGATTTTATAATGTTTTTCCCCTAAACAACGCTTTCCATCAATTTGTATAGCAGCCCCTCATGTCAAATTGAGTCAAAAGCTTTTTTGAAATCAATAAAGCATGAGAAGACTTTCCCTTTCCTTTGTTTAATTTGTTTGTCAGTTAGGGTGTGCAGAGTGAATACGTGGTCTGTTGTACAGTAAATTGGTAAAAAGCCAATTTGACATTTGCTCAGTACATTGTTTTCACTGAGGAAATGTACAAGTCTGCTGTTAATGCAGAGGATTTTCCCATGTTTGCTGTTGACACATATCACACAGCAGTTATTGGGGTCGAATTTGTCTCCGCTTTTGGGGATTGGGGTGATCAGTCCTTGGTTCCAAATATTGGGGAAGATGCCAGAACTGAGGATGATGTTAAAGAGTTTAAGTATAGCCAATTGGAATTTGTGGTCTGTATATTTTATAATTTCATTTAGGGTACCATCAACACAACAGGACTTCTTAGGGTTCTGGAGCTCAGACTTTACGACCTGAAGATCACTGACGCCATGATTTGCCCTCGTATTTTTCAGAGTTCCCAGTTATTTTGACAAGGCATCTTTATAGAATACGCATAAAATGCATCCTCCAAATGCAATGTTTTCCTATGCACACATATATCAAGAATATTTTTTCATTTTAATACCTTAAAAACACGAAGTTAGGCATACCATAATCAAAATAGGCCATCATCACTGTCAATCGTGAATGATAATAGATGCCAGCTTGTTGTCCTAAACACAGGAAATGAGTTACCTCTGGTTCATTCAGCCATTCCTACGGGGAAAATGAATAGGGAAAGAATAGAGTTTTGGAATAAACACCGAAAGGTCTGAGGTTAAGGTCTTTGAAATCCAAGTTAACAAACAGATTACCGACCATTTCGAATCTCACCGTACCTTTTCCGCTATGCAATCTGGTTTCAGAGCTGGTCATGGGTGCACCTCAGCCACGCTCAAGGTCCTAAACGATATCATAACCGCCATCGATAAGAGACATTACTGTGCAGCCGTATTCATCGACTTGGCTAAGGCTTTCGACTCTGTCAATCACCGCATTCTTATTGGCAGACTCAACAGCCTTGCTTTCTCAAATTATTGCCTCGCTTGGTTCACCAACTACTTCTCCGATAGAGTTCAGTATGTCCATTTGGAGGGCCTGTTGTCCGGACCTCTGGCAGTCTCTATGGGGGTGCCACAGGGTTCAATTCTTGGGCCGACTCTCTTCTCTGTATACATCAATGATGTCGCTCTCACTGCTGGTGATTCTTTGATCCACCTCTACGGTGACGACACCATTCTGTATACTTCTGGCCCTTCTTTGGACACTGTGTTAACTAACCTCCAGATGAGCTTCAATGCCATACAACTCTCCTTCCGTGGCCTCCAACTGCTCTTAAATGCAAGTAAAACTAAATGCATGCTCTTCAACCGTTCGCTACCCGCACCTGCACACCTGTCCAGCATCACTACTCTGGACGGTTCTGACTTAGAATATGTGGACAACTACAAATACCTAGGTGTCTTCCAACATAACATAAAATTATCTGGCAACAGCTCTAGTGGACATTGCTGCAGTCAACATGCTAATTTCACACACCCTCAAAACCTGAGTAATCTGTGACATTGTGTTGTGTGACAAAACTGCACATTTTAGAGTGGCCTATTATTGTGCCCAGCACAAGCTGCTCCTGTGTAATGATCATGCTGTTTAATCAGCTTCTTGATATACCCCACTTGTCAGGTGGATGGATTATCTTGGCAAATGAGAAATGCTCACTAATGTAAACACATTTCATGCACAAAATTGGAGTGAAATAAGCTTTTTGTGCATATGGAATATTTCAGGGATCTTTAATTTCAGCTCATGAAACATGGGACCAACTCTTTGCATGTTGCATTTATAGTTTTGTTCAGTATATGTGCATTTGGTCAGGTCTCTCAAAAAGTTACATATTGCAGCCTTAATATTGTCCATGAAAGAAATTGGGGAGTTTTAAAACTCAAAATATAATTATGACGAAATAGACAGCTCACTTTTACAATCATATACAGTGTTTATAGTCAAATCAAATCAAATGTTATTGGTTGCATACACATATTTAGAAGGTGTTATTACGGGTGTAGTGAAATGCCTGTGTTCCTTGCTCCAACAGCAGTAATATCTAAAAATTCACAACAATACAGACCAATCTAAAACATTTTAAGTCAGAACAACAGCTCCATCACAACATATAACCTCCCTAATTTGGTTACAACCTTTCACTTGGTTTCACCAATCAGACAAAAAGGGAAAAGTACAGAGGCCTCTCTCAATCAAAGTCTGCAGCCAGCCACCAGTCACAACAGTGATTCACCCATCCCCCACTACAGCTCATTTTTGTCTGGCTGGGCACCACTAACCATAGATTAATTACTCCCCACCCCCTATCCTTTGCTCAGTATATACAGTCACTGGCTCAGTCATTCGGACTGGGAAAGTCAATAACAAGCTGAAGTCATCATTGATTTGTATATAGTGTATATTGCTGTTTTCTATTTACATCATGTTCCTAAGTGCATTGCACAGTTTTAGCTGGAGATGCTGATCAAAATATATACTAGCGTAAGATCTTATGAGAAGCACTGACAGGGCTGTGAAAGTGTCATGGGAGTTGTATATCACCCTGGGCTGAGACCTTGAGATAGGATCATTCCATGATTCCTTAGTACATTTCAGATCAAATGCTGCAGATATATCAAAGATAGGATGACATGACCATAGCACAAGCTTCTCCTGCCATAATTGAAAAACTAAACTAGAATAGTGTACTGATTTTGTGCTAACCTACCTCTGTTTCCCTCAGACTGGTCCCTAGTGAAGATTCTGCTTCATCGCTCCAGGCTTCCCTGTGGCAGATGATGACACATCATGAAATTATGAATGTTGCCAGCAGAAGAACCCATAAAGCAAAACAAGCAGAACAAGTAGCCTAAATACTGTACAGACAGTACAGACAGTACATAGTACATTCAGTACAGACAGTACAGACAGTACAGACAGTATATAGTACATTCAGTACAGACAGTACAGACAGTACATACAGTACATAGTACATACAGTACATAGTACATTCAGTACAGACAGTACATAGTACATTCAGTACAGACAGGACATTCAGTACATTCAGTACAGACAGTACAGACAGTACAGACAGTACAGACAGTATAGACAGTACAGACAGTACATACAATACAGACAGTACAGACAGTACATACAATACAGACAGTACAGACAGTATAGACAGTACAGACAGTACAGACAGTACAGACAGTACATACAGTACAGACAGTACAGACAGTACATACAGTACAGACAGTATAGACAATACAGACAGTACATACATTACAGACAGTGCAGATAGTACAGACAGCACAGACAGTACATACAGTACATACAATACAGACAGTACAGACAGTGCAGACAGTACAGACAGTACAGACAGTCCAGACAGTACATACAGTACAGACAGTACATACAGTACAGACAGTACAGACAGTACATACGGTGCAGACAGTACAGACAGTGCATACAGTACAGACAGTACAGACAGTACATACAATACAGACAGTACAGACAGTGCAGACAGCACAGACAGTACAGACAGTACATACAATACAGACAGTACAGACAGTACATACAATGCAGACAGTACAGACAGTAGACAGTACAGACAGTGCAGACAGTACAGACAGTATAGACAGCACAGACAGTACATACAGTACAGACAGTACATACAGTACAGACAGTATAGACAATACAGACAGTACATACAATACAGACAGTACAGACAGTACATACAATACAGACAGTACAGACAGTATAGACAGTACAGACAGTGCAGACAGTACAGACAGTATAGACAGCACAGACAGTACAGACAGTACATACAGTACAGACAGTATAGACAATACAGACAGTACATACATTACAGACAGTGCAGACAGTACAGACAGCACAGACAGTACATACAGTACATACAATACAGACAGTACAGACAGTGCAGACAGCACAGACAGTACAGACAGTCCAGACAGTACATACAGTACAGACAGTGCAGACAGTGCAGACAGCACAGACAGTACAGAAAGTACATACAGTGCAGATAGTACATACAGTACAGACAGTACAGACAGTACAGACAGTGCAGACAGTACAGACAGTACATACAGTACAGACAGTCCAGACAGTACAGACAGTCCAGACAGTACAGACAGCACAGACAGTACATACAGTACATACAATACAGACAGTACAGACAGTCCAGACAGCACAGACAGTCCAGACAGTCCAGACAGTACATACAGTACAGACAGTGCAGACAGTGCAGACAGCACAGACAGTACAGACAGTACATACAGTGCAGATAGTACATACAGTACAGACAGTACAGACAGTATAGACAGTACAGACAGTACATACAGTACAGACAGTACAGACAGCACAGACAGTACATACAGTACATACAATACAGACAGTACAGACAGTGCAGACAGTACAGACAGTACAGACAGTCCAGACAGTCCAGACAGTACATACAGTACAGACAGCACATACAGTCCAGACAGTCCAGACAGTACATACAGTACAGACAGTACATACAGTACAGACAGTACATACAGTACAGACAGCACATACAGTACAGACAGTACAGATAGCACATACAGTACAGACAGTCCAGACAGTACAGACAGTACATACAGTACAGACAGCACATAAAGTACAGACAGTACAGACAGCACATACGGTGCAGACAGTACATACAGTACATACAGTACAGACAGTACAGACAGTACAGCACATCCTTCATTCCATGTTTTTCTTTCTTTACCCGCCACTATGGAATACAGTATCAACAGGGAGTCTCAGCAGTCTCTCTCTCTCTCTCTCTCTCTCTCTCTCTCTCTCTCTCTCTCTCTCTCTCTCTCTCTCTCTCTCTCTCTCTCTCACTCTCTCTCTCTTTCACTCTCTTTTTCTCTGTCTTTCTCACACAGACATACAATCAGACAATGCCAATTGAAGTAGATGGAAACGTGATACTGTTGTTGTTGTGTTTCATGCAGTTTGGAATGGACAGAATGTTACACTGTGCCCATAAATAATTAGTTGATTCACTATTCACCACCTCCTCATCACAGGGCCTTTCAGCTTCTCATTTTATTGCTAATTTTGCTGCTTATAGTAATGGATGAAGTGAAAAATGAAGCATGAAATAATCCTGGTAGCTAACAGCACAGAGCCACAGACAGGGCCGGAGTAAAGCAATAACTCTTGTAGCTAACAGCACAGAGCCACAGACAGGGCCGGAGTAAAGCAATAACCCTGGTAGCTAACAGCACAGAGCCACAGACAGGGCCGGAGTAAAGCAATAACCCTGGTAGCTAACAGCACAGAGCCACAGACAGGGCCGGAGTAAAGCAATAACCCTGGTAGCTAACAGCGCAGAGCCACAGACAGGGCCGGAGTGAAGCAATAATCAACGCTTGAGTTTATTTGCTCCTCTATCATTACACCTGAATATCATTTGTTGTTGTTGTTGTGTAGCTGGTAACGTTATTCTTGGTTTGAATGTAATTTGAATGTGGTCAGATGATGATCAAATGAAAGTGTACATCGGATGATTGATGCTGAGGCTCTATAGTGCTGCTGGTGGTATTACCTAGTGTACTACACTTTGTTGTATCTCACTGATGTTTTCCCCCTAGCTACTGCCTCTGCTGCTCTGCGCTTCCTTTTGATCCTACCACACAATTATCTCAGTAGTCATCTGGCTCAGTGTCAGCGTCCCAGTAGAGCGACCTCCCAGTCTCAAATCTCTTAATGTGCCACACACAGATGCCCCAGTCTGCACGCACACAGCAAAGATAAACACACAACCTGAGAGTTGTTTTTAGAGCACCATTTTTCACTAGTGTGTGTGTGTGTGTGTGTGTGTGTGTGCGTGTGCGTGTGTGTGTGTGTGTGTGTGTGTGTGTGTGTGTGTGTGTGTGTGTGTGTGTGAGTGCGTGCGTGCGTGCGTGCGTGCGTGCGTGCGTGTGTGTGTGTGTGTGTGTGCGTGTGTGTGTGTGTGTGCGTGTGTGCGTGTGTGTGAGGGGGTTGATATTGCAGGACTATTAGATAAGGGGGTTGCCAGGGATATGAGCACAGCGGTTAAACTTGGTTAAATATGCGGAGGACCTGTTAGCATTGTGTAACTGCTTGGATACAGCGACACCAATGAAAGCTTTCGCCAGCTCCCTTGGCAACAGTAGTATTGCATACATTCTCTTTTAGTTTGTCTTTGAGTGTGTGTATGGGCTGGGCGGGGGCTGGAGAGGGAGGGAAAACAGGACAAATCCTTTAAGACGGAATAGATGCATCTAACATTACTATAGGCTACTGGGATTGTGCTCTTCCCGATACAGAAGAGTAGCTGTCGTCGCCCACTATTATAACATCCACACCATGACCAATGCAAGTGATGCACGTTTGCATTTCATCGTGAATCAATGTCAGTGATGTGGCCCAGTGTAGACCTATTGACAACACTGTATCTAAAAATGAAGGGTTCATTCAAAGCCAATGTCTACAGATGAAAATATGCCATCATCTCAGTAATACCTGTACATACAGAATACTGCACAACACCAACATGGTGCATTATCCCCATCATCATGCTCGTCCTGTCCCCAGCGGCTGCATGACCCCACTTTCAGCTAGAGACAGACTACTGCATGGCCCCACTTCCAGCTAGAGACAGACTACTGCATGGCCCCACTTCCAGTTAGAGACAGACTACTGCATGGCCCCAGTTCCAGCTAGAGACAGACCACTGCATGGCCCCAGTTCCAGCTAGAGACAGACCACTGCATGGCCCCAGTTCCAGTTAGAGACAGACCACTGCATGGCCCCAGTTCCAGCTAGAGACAGACCACTGCATGGCCCCAGTTCCAGCTAGAGACAGACCACTGCATGGCCCCAGTTCCAGCTAGAGACAGACTACTGCATGGCTGCAGTTCCAGCTAGAGACAGACTACTGCATGGCCCCAGTTCCAGCTAGAGACAGACTACTGCATGGCCCCAGTTCCAGCTAGAGACAGACTACTGCATGGCCCCAGTTCCAGCTAGAGACAGACTACTGCATGGCCCCACTTCCAGCTAGAGACAGACTACTGCATGGCCCCAGTTCCAGCTAGAGACAGACCACTGCATGGCCCCAGTTCCAGCTAGAGACAGACCACTGCATGGCCCCAGTTCCAGCTAGAGACAGACTACTGCATTGGCTCCAGTTTCAGCTAGAGACAGACCACTGCATTGGCTCCAGTTCCAGCTAGAGACAGACTACTGCATGGCCCCAGTTCCAGCTAGAGACAGACCACTGCATGGCTGCAGTTCCAGCTAGAGACAGACTACTGCATGGCCCCAGTTCCAGCTAGAGACAGACTACTGCATGGCCCCAGTTCCAGCTAGAGACAGAGCACTGCATTGGCTCCAGTTCCAGCTAGAGACAGACTACTGCATGGCCCCAGTTCCAGCTAGAGACAGATTACTGCATGGCCCCAGTTCCAGCTAGAGACAGACCACTGCATGGCCCCAGTTCCAGCTAGAGACAGACCACTGCATGGCCCCAGTTCCAGCTAGAGACAGACCACTGCATGGCTGCAGTTCAAGCTAGAGACAGAATACTGCATTGGCTCCAGCAATTTGTTATTTTTAACCCAACCAGGGGGAAACAAAGGGGAAGAATCAGCTTTCATCTTCAATTACTCTATTGTTGTTTCAACTCCAAATCTGGCTCATGAAGAAAGCATCCGGTTCGCCTGTAATCCTTCTTCCTCTGTGGTGATTATGTTTAGGCCTGGTCACCTTCTTCCTGGGCTATATTGGGCCAGTGTTCCCCCTGTTTCCTCTGTGATGGGAATGGGGATGGTTATTGTCGGGCCTAAGAGCGCAGGTCAGGATAAAAAAAGACATTGTTTTCCAATGGGTCGGCCCAACAAGGCAGGTTCATACAGCTTTTTACAGCTCTTGAGGGAGGTTGTAATCTCCTATCACAGAGTAGACATTACACTGCTATCAGAGGGAGTTAAGTAGCTCATTAGGCAGGGGTTGACTGTCCCTCGGGAGGAGAGCTTGGAGTTTAAGATGGGCATATCATCAGAAGCTGGTAGTGAATAACAGTTGTGGATGGAAGACCGGTAATGAGCCAATCAAAATCCACGATGGCTGCAAGGGGTTTGCAGGGGAATCCCCTAAGCATATCTAGTGTCTCTTATGGAGAACCATGGAGAAGCCACTGAGGATTCCTTGTCTTACTATAATGTGACTCTGGATAAATAGAAAAGTGATCAATCATTGCTCTGAGTTAATAATAAATACTACAGCGTATAGTAACCCATATACAAAATATAGAATATGTACACAATATATGCAATATGTACAGAATTTTATATATACTGAATTTTCACAGTGACTCACATACATTAAGTGACTCACATACATTAATGAAACAATAGATTTGCATATGCCATTTATTTTAATTTGAAATGTGATCTCAAAGTTGTGTAATAAACATATTTCAGTTGATCTGAAATATATAATATAATCACAGGATAATAACAGTAAATCCCCTGTATGGGCAGCTGCTTTGCATTCCTCTGATTCTGTGGCAGCAGAGACACCTGGTGGCAAAACAGGAGCATTATTTCCTGTTCAACAGCTGCAGACACTACAAAAAAAATTGCTATACATTAAGCCACTACAGTTAATTGTGCCTTGACGCCTTAACCAACTCATTTAAAGCATGGGGGTATTGAACTTGTCACTCAAGTTACCCACACAGGTATGACTAGCATGCAGTTGACTGGGGTTTGAGTTTAAATGAGAGGTAGCAGGGTTATGTCAGGGAGAATCCACACTGTGTTGGAGAGGAACCCCGTTGACAGTTCAATCCAGGGCCGGCTCCAGGCATAAGGGGTAGCTTAGGGGCCCCAGGCTCGCTTAGGGGCCACAGACTCAGTCGGGGTCTCAACTTACTATTGCAAGGTGCAACTTAGAAATTTGGTTGTGCATCAGCAATTATTCTCTTATGTCAGACACGGACTGTCACTCAATTAGCCATGTCAGCTAACAATATTTAGATTGGTCAATTAGTCTAGCCACTAGCCGGCTATCTAAACTTGTAGTAATCATAGTTGAATACCGACCGGTCACGCAGGACAAGTGCCCAGGGGCCCTGACTTCTAGGGGGCCCTCATTGATTTTGTTAGCTACTCTCACTCAGATATCATGGCATAAGTCATGGCATCCTGCCAAATCTCACATAGGGCCAATTTTTCACCTAGTTGTCTTGGAGATTCAAACCAGCAACCTTTTATTTACTGACCCAACGCCGTTAACCTCTAGGCAATCTGCTGGGCCTGGACCTGACACCAAACCCACTCTCCAGCCAGAGTCCCAACTCCAGCCAGAGTCCCAACTCCAGCCAGAGTCCCATCCAGCACCCGAGCCTCCAGTATCTCTCCTGGACCTGCCATCGTCAGAACCGACCACAGTTCTGGCTCCAATGTCCACCGCTCTCCTTGAAGACCTTTCCAGCCCTAATCTGGGCCCACATGCCGACCCAGTACCAGCTCTGGGTCCGATGTCCGGCCCTGTCCTGGACTCACCGACCGACTCAGATCCAGTCTTGGGTCCAATGTCCGGCCCTGCCCATGGTTCATCAGCTGACCAAGCGTCACTCCAGGGTCCATTGTCTTCACCTGCCCCTGAGAACACATCACTGCTAGACCCACAACCAGCACTGGGTCTAATGTTCAGTCCTACTTTCAGGATGGCGCCAGATCTAGGGCCAGCCCTGGGCCTGCCTACGGCTCCCAACCTGGATGTCCATCCAGCCCCCATCGGAGAGCCACCAGCAACTTGTCCCTCACTGCCCACTCCATCCATGTCACTGAAGGGGTGGCGACATGGGGCGGCGGGACTTCCACCTCAGCCAGTGACTTACAACTACTGGCCTTCACAGGGCGGGAACCAAGGACACACAGCCGTGCCCATACAAGAGGGTTTTACTGAGGTACATTTTGGGGCGGCTGTGAATTTTGGGGCGGCTGTGAAAAACCCTCCCTCTCTCTGGCCCACATGGTGGTGGTCTTTTTCAAAAACTGTTACATTAGTTTGTAACTTTAGTCTATTTACTGTATTACAAAAGTCATATCGAATTGTGTTCGGTTGACAATGCAACCAAATATCAACATTTAAAGGAGATATATCTAATGCTTGTATAGTTCCATCTGAGCCACTGCTTTGTCCTATTCTTTAACTTTTATTTTTGATTTAGTTGGAGACGTGAATCCAACATTTAATTTGTTAACTTGTCGACTAGTTAATAGGCTATTTATTGTACTGCAAAATTCATATTGAATTGTGTTGGATATTGAGATGTATATTTTGTGCCAATGAATTAGTCTGACTTTAATTCCAGTTAGTCTACAAATTAATAATTGATATCTCAACCAAAAATGTGCTTAAAATAAAGTTTTATTTGATTTAGTACTATTCTTTAACTTCGATCCAACATATTCATAACGATCCAACATATTCATAATTAACTTGAAGATTAAATTTGACATCAACCAAAGCTTGAAACCCTAGGCCTGTATGTTTTAAGTTGAATCCTGGGTTGAATTGAAACAATAGTGGTTGATGACTTCGCAAATGTTATATAGGCCTAAATAGTATCATTGGTGATATATGAATTATAGAGAGTATGGTTATATTTCATTTGCTCTGTTAAAACTACCCTTTGGAATGACTTTGACAGTAACAGTGAATACATTTAGTTATAAAGAGACCTCTCAATATTCATTCTCATCATAGCATATTGGTAATAATCAGAGACAAATATCAAAGCTAATGCAGGTTTGGGCTTGGTTAGAACCCTGGATGGGAGACCAAGTAAATTGCTGTAGGTAAATAAACTCCTCAGTAGGAGGCGCTGCACAGCCTACTGATTGTAACACTGAAGATCTGACTTTGTTTCAAAGGTACAAATTCAACATTTTGCATACAAGATTTGTCTACGTTGAAAATTGGTTACCATGATGACATAATTCTGTGGTTGAAATATCACCCTCAAAACAACAGTTTACTGGGTTGATGACTATTTCCAATCCAATGTATTTTCCACATAGATTCATTCCATGTCACAAAATACGTTGACAAATTACGTTGAAACAACGTTGATTCAACCAGTTTGTGCCCAATGTGTAGTTTGTTCTGCTTCAGGCTGGGAGCATTAAAATTGAGCACGTGTCTTTCAGTGGAGCATGTATTTCAGTGGAGCATGTCTTTCAGTGGAGCATGTGTATTTCAGTGGAGCATGTGTCTTTCAGTGGAGCATGTGTATTTCAGTGGAGCATGTGTCTTTCAGTGGAGCATGTGTGTTTCAGTGGAGCATGTGTCTTTCAGTGGAGCATGTGTCTTTCAGTGGAGCATGTGTGTTTCAGTGGAGCATGTGTCTTTCAGTGGAGCATGTGTGTTTCAGTGGAGCATGTGTCTTTCAGTGGAGCATGTGTCTTTCAGTGGAGCATGTGTCTTTCAGTGGAGCATGTGTATTTCAGTGGAGCATGTGTATTTCAGTGGAGCATGTGTCTTTCAGTGGAGCATGTGTATTTCAGTGGAGCATGTGTACTTCAGTGGAGCATGTGTATTTCAGTGGAGCATGTGTCTTTCAGTGGAGCATGTCTTTCAGTGGAGCATGTGTCTTTCAGTGGAGCATGTGTCTTTCAGTGGAGCATGTGTCTTTCAGTGGAGCATGTGTATTTCAGTGGAGCATGTGTCTTTCAGTGGAGCATGTCTTTCAGTGGAGCATGTCTTTCAGCGGAGCATGTGTCTTTCACTGGAGCATGTGTCTTTCAGTGGAGCATGTGTCTTTCAGTGGAGCATGTGTCTTTCAGTGGAGCATGTGTCTTTCAGTGGAGCATGCCTTTCAGTGGAGCACGTGTCTTTCAGTGGAGCATGTGTCTTTCAGTGGAGCATGTGTCTTTCAGTGGAGCATGCCTTTCAGTGGAGCACGTGTCTTTCAGTGGAGCATGTGTCTTTCAGTGGAGCATGTGTCTTTCAGTGGAGCACGTGTCTTTCAGTGGAGCATGTGTCTTTCAGTGGAGCACGTGTCTTTCAGTGGAGCATGTGTCTTTCAGTGGAGCGTGCCTTTCAGTGGAGCATGTGTCTTTCAGTGGAGCATGTGTCTTTCAGTGGAGCATGTGTCTTTCAGTGGAGCGTGCCTTTCAGTGGAGCATGTGTCTTTCAGTGGAGCGTGCCTTTCAGTGGAGCATGCCTTTCAGGGGAGCACGTGCCTTTTTAAAGACTAAACACTTGGATACCTGGCCACAGAGCAATAACCACTTGAAGGACAAGGCAGAAAATACACCCTGAGACATTGTCTAAGAAGCAGATGTTGTCATCCCCAAGCAGTCAGAGGCAGATTATTAGTATGGGCCAGCTTTGAAATGCATTGTGGCCTGTGGTGAGTGTAAAAATGCCAGGCCTTATGGTGAGACTTAGCACCCACTAAACTGTGGACTATCAAAGACAATTTCCCAGAGGGGTTGTAACCAAATAAATAAACCCTATAACTAACATCATTATCACTCATTTTCCTTTGCTTATGATTAATATGTCATGGCAACTCAAACTCATGTGTAATGTCAACCCAAACTCTTATGTCATGTCAACTCAAACTCATATGTCTTGTCCAGTCAAACTCATATGTAATGTCAACTCAAACTCATATTTAATGTCAACTCAAACTCATGTGTAATGTCAACTCAAACTCATATGTAATGTCAACTCAAACTCATGTGTAATGTCAACACAAACTCATATGTAATGTCAACTCAAACTCATGTGTAATGTCAACTCAAACTCATATGTAATGTCAACTCAATATTATGTGTAATGTCAACTCAAACTCATATCTAATGTCAACTCAAACTCATATGTAATGTCAACTCAAACTCATGTGTAATGTCAACTCAAACTCATATTTAATGTCAACTCAATATTATGTGTAATGTCAACTCAAACTCATATTTAATGTCAACTCAAACTCATATGTAATGTCAACTCAATATTATGTGTAATGTCAACTCAAACTCATGTGTAATGTCAACTCAAAATCATTGGTTGCTGATGTAAGTGTATTTGAACATCACATTTAACAAGCGAAAAGTACAAGTTGGAAAATTGACATTTATAACACTTTCTAATGATTTGACATGAACAAAAGCATCAACACATCAATAGAGACTGACACTGACACATTCAACAAATTCAGAGGTGTGGTGATTATACTGTAATACAAAACTCAAAGTTGGGAAAGCATTTGAGAGTAGTAAATAACCTAAGTAAAGTAGCATGGAGATTGTCACACAAGGTCAGCAGCGTTAGGAGGACATGCGTCATTAGAGAGATAATGGGAATGCAGAGAGGTACAGCAACCGTTACATTATTCAATAACATGGAGGACGTATAGGCTTATCCTTAATTACGCTCTCAAAATGGTGGTCACTGTGAAACGTAAGCAACCATCTATAACCAATATGTTCTTCTCCATGTTTATGTGTAGGGGGCTCTATGATGGTGTGATGGCAGAATTTGGGGTGAGCTGTTGTTACTTCTCGAGGGGATATGTTCTGTGCTGGACTGTGATGTCATGCCTTTCATAGACTCCTGGTATGTCTGCACCCTAACACAAGGACATTGTGTTCCCGGAAGTTTTGCTTGTATAAAAAACTGTTGTGTAAACAATATGATTGTATCGTCACCTCCCACAATATAAGAGACATGGAACCATTTACTCTTTGAGTTTTTCCCTTTGAAACCACAGGTACATCTCCACTGCAGCTGTTTGTACTAAAGATTTTTCTATTATATAATTAAATAGTCTCTGATTTAATCTTTGGATCTAATTTTCCACAACAATGGTTAGTTGAATACTGTCTCCCATTTTCTCCAGTAAGCCCTGAAATTAATATATATAGATTACGGAGACGTAATTTATAGAGCGGGTGCTCTCGAGCGGCTAGATGTTCTTTACCATTTGGCCATCAGATTTGCCACCAATGCTCCTTATAGGACACATCACTGCACTCTATATTCCTCTGTAAACTGGTCATCTCTGTATACCTGTTGCAAGAACCACTGGTTGATGCTTATTAATAAAACCCTCTTTTCTGAGATATCTACTGCAGCCATCATCCTCCACATACAACATCCGTTCTGCCAGTCCCATTCTGTTAAAGGTCCCCAAAGCACACACATTCTTGGGCCGCTCCTCTTTTCAGTTCGCTGCAGCTAGCGTCTGGAACGAGCTGCAACAAACACTCAAACGGAACAATTTTATCTCCATCTCTTCATTCAAATACTCAATCATGGACACTCTTACTGACAGTTGTGGTTGGTTCGCCTGATGTAATATTGTCTCTACCTTCATGCCTTTGTGCTGTTGTCTGTGCCCAATAATGTTTGTACCATGATTTGTGCTGCTACCATGTTGTGCTGCTACCATGTTGTTGTCATGTGGTGTTGCTACCATGCTGTGTTGTCATGTGGTGCTGCCTTGCTATGTTGTTGTCTTAGGTCTCTCTTTATGTAGTGTTGTGGTGTCTCTCTTGTCGTGATGTGTGTTTTGTCCTGTATTTTTTTGTTTTATCCCAGCCCCCGTCCCCGAAGGAGGCCTTTTGTCTTTTGGTAGGCCGTCATTGTAAATAAGAATTTGTTCTTAACGGACTTTCCTAGTTAAATAAAGGTTAAATATATATATATATATATATATATATATATATATATATATATATATATATATATATATATATATATATATATATATATATATATACAGTACCAGTCAAAAGTTTGGACACACCTACACATTCAAGGATTTGTCTTTATTTTTACTATTTTCTACATTGTAGAATAGTGAAGACATCAACACTACGAAATAACACATATGGAATCATGTAACCAAAAAAGCGGTTAACAACTGTAATTCCTCAAAGTAGCCACCCTTTGCCTTGATGACAGCTTTGCACACTCTTAGCATTCTCTCAACCAGCTTCATGAGGTTGTCACCTGGAATGCATTTCAATTAACAGGTGTGCCTTGTTAAAAGTTCATTTGTGGAATTTCTTTCCTTTCGATCATAGGTACAATTTGGCTACATAGGCCTACAAACATTTTCAATGAAGAGCAAAATCACAATAATCACAAGAATGGCTTCAGATCAAATTTTACGTTGAGACCGAAGGGCGCAAGAGTCCTTAAATTAAAGATCTAGGCAGCCTCTCGTTTTAATAATAAATTGTCGAGGTCACCCCCTCTCCTAGGGAGGGTGACATGTTCGATGCCGAAATAACGTAGGGATGAAATCGAGGGGTTTGCTTCCAAAAAGTGGGCCACAACTGGTAAGTCGAGTTTTTGCACCTAATGATGCTACGATGCTAACATCTGCTAATAATGTGTATGTGACCAATAAAATATGATTTGACTTGTCCCGAAGCTACTCCTGCGTTTTCTTGGATGTCTGCTTAGGGTTATTGTCCTGTTGGAAGATGGACTTTCGCCCCAGTCGGAGGTCCTGAACACTCTGGAGTAGGTTTTCATCAAGGATATCTCTGTAGTTTGCTCCTTTCATCTCTCTCGATCCTGACTAGTCTCCCAGTCCCTGCCACTGAAAAACATCCCCACAGCATGATGCTGCCACCACCATGCTTCACAGTAGGGATGGTGCCAAGTTTCCTCCAGACGTGACACCTGGCATTCAGGCCAAATCGTTCAATCTTGGTTTCATCGGTCCAGAGAATCTTGTTTCTCATGGTCTGAGAGTCTTTCGGTGCCTTTTGGCAAACTTCAAGCGGGCTGTCATGTGCCTTTTACTGAGGAGTGGCTTTTGTCTGGTCACTCTACCATAAAGGCCTGATTGGGGGAGTACTGCAGAGATGGTTGTCCTTTTGGAAGGTTCTCCCATCTTCAAGGCCCTTCTCCACCGATTGCTCAGTTTGGGCAGACGGCCAGCTCTAGGAAGAGTCTTGGTGATTCCAAACTTCTTCCATTTAAGAATGATAGAAGCCACTGTGTTCTTGGACCTTCAATGATGCAGAAATGTTTTGGTATCCTTACCCAGATCTGTGCCTCGACACAATCCTGTCTCGGTGCTTTACGGACAATTCCTTTGGACCTCATGGCTTGGTTTTTACTCTGACATGCACTGTCAAATGTGGGACCTTATATAGACAGGTGTGTGCCTTTCCAAATCATGTCCAATCAATTGAATTTACCACGGGTGGACTCCAATCAAGTTGTAGTAACATCTCAAGGATGATCAATGGAAACAGAATGCACCTGAGCTCAATTTCGAGTCTCATAGCAAAGGGTCTGAATACTTATGTAAATAACTTATTTCTGTTTTTTATCTTTAGGAAATGTGCAAAAATGTCTAAACATATTTTCCCTTTGTTATTTTGGGGTATTGTGTGTAGATTGCTGATATTTTTATTTATTTAATCAATTTTAGAATAAAGCTGTAATGTAACAAATTGTGGAAAAAGTCAAGGGGTCTGAATACTTTCCAAAGGCACTGTATATA
This sequence comes from Salvelinus fontinalis, assembly GCF_029448725.1. Taxonomy (NCBI): domain Eukaryota; kingdom Metazoa; phylum Chordata; class Actinopteri; order Salmoniformes; family Salmonidae; genus Salvelinus; species Salvelinus fontinalis. Next base: position 17,437,022 of record NC_074690.1, on the reverse strand, counting down.
AAATAGGAAAATGCATTTTCACTGCTTAAATGAACTGTCTGTTTCCATGATACAATCTGTATAGTACCTGAGGCAGCCAGCGGAAAATACGGAGCGCAAGAGTTGGTAATGTTCTTTAGTTGCGCCGTGATTGGCTCAGTGTTCTGTCACTCATGGGGACACTACGTCACCGCAAAATCTGCAGGGAGAGCTCGAAAAATCAGGCCCCTTGGGTGCTGCCATAGAGTTACATTAGAAGTGCCCATCCAAGAAGGCTCAAGGTCATTGGCCACAGACAAAACGACATCAAATCACATTATATCTACCGTAGCTTTGATTGGACTGATCATGTCAACATCATACTTTCAAAATCTTAGCTAGCAAGTTAGACAAGCAGTCATCGTCATGAATCACGTCAACAATCTACAGAACACTTTTTAAATATTGTTTTTGCCCCACCAAGATTTACATGCTAAAATTCCCACTGTTAAAGAACATGGCCATGGCTGCTGCCCAATTGAATATGCATGGGACTTTTAATGGCAGAAAGCTGTGTGCTATTGCGTGGAATGTTCAGTGACCATGATTCAGTCTGCCAGCCTTGGCAAGTTGTTGATGTTAAATGAGAGGACACAATGAGTTTGTGTTGACAGGGGTTGCATTCATATGGTTCGTGCTCCAGGAGCTACGTCTTTCATGACAAGTTCATCGACATTAACACCTTTTATCCATGCTCATTTATCATCCTGTCTCACCTTATTAACGTTTCTTTGTGTTGCAAAATGAGATGTTTGTTTAGCTGGTGGCGCTGCACCTGAATGTCCACTATATTAAAGGTACACTTCTGTCCTATTCAAGTCATTTGTTCTTCTTCCTGGTTATGGTAGATCACTACTACGTACTTGTTGATGTCGTAGGATAAATACTTAGTCATTTCTTTTGAATTGTATAAACCAAATAATATTTTGTTAACAACTTGGCTTTCACACGTAGTGAATTTGACAGCAAAGTCATGCAACACAGGTAGGCTTTCTTTCTTTTGCTCCATCTCTATCTTTGAGCTTTCACACATAGTGAATTTGATGTCAAAGTTATGCAACACAGGTAGGCTTTCTGTCTTTGAGTTGCACAACTATCTTGAAACAACAGTAGAGCATCTTTTAACATGTGTCTCTGTGATGGTACACAGCTATGTTTCAAACAGTAGTGTTCTAGTTCAGTGTTGTTTCCATGACACGAAAGTGGGCAAGAGTGGTCATAAGCGGGTTGACTGAAGATTTACGGTGAAGAAATACAATAAATTACCATCATTAATCTAAATTAATGTTATAGTTGACAATCTGTCATTGAGTATGATTCATGCCATTTCATTCCTTGATATATAATCTATGAAATCGCTATTGAGCAAAATGTATAACTACTGTTGATCTGTCTATCTGTACTATCTAGTAGTTGAAGATAACTTATGTAAAAAAAAAAAAATAATCTTATGTAGGAATGGCACAATATAATGGGTAGTTAACAGCATATTTAACAGGGTAGTTAACAGCGTAGTTAACAGCATATTTAACAGGGTAGTTAACAGCGTAGTTAACAGCCTATTTAACAGGGTAGTTAACAGGATATTTAACAGGGTAGTTAACAGCATATTTAACAGGGTAGTTAACAGCATATTTAACAGGGTAGTTAACAGCCTAGTTAACAGGGTAGTTAACAGCATATTTAACAGGGTAGTTAACAGCGTAGTTAACAGCATATTTAACAGGGTAGTTAACAGCGTAGTTAACAGCCTATTTAACAGGGTAGTTAACAGGATATTTAACAGGGTAGTTAACAGCATATTTAACAGGGTAGTTAACAGGGTAGTTAACAGCATATTTAACAGGGTAGTTAACAGCATATTTAACAGGGTAGTTAACAGCGTAGTTAACAGCATATTTAACAGGGTAGTTAACAGCGTAGTTAACAGCCTATTTAACAGGATAGTTAACAGCATATTTAACAGGGTAGTTAACAGCATATTTAACAGGGTAGTTAACAGGATATTTAACAGCGTAGTTAACAGCCTAGTTAACAGCCTAGTTAACAGCGTAGTTAACAGGGTAGTTAACAGCCTAGTTAACAGGATAGTTAACAGCGTAGTTAACAGCATATTTAACAGGGTAGTTAACAGCATATTTAACAGGGTAGTTAACAGGATATTTAACAGGGTAGTTAACAGGGTGTTAACAGGGTAGTTAACAGGATAGTTAACAGCATATTTAACAGGCTAGTTAACAGCGTAGTTAACAGCATATTTAACAGGGTAGTTAACAGCGTAGTTAACAGCCTATTTAACAGGATAGTTAACAGCATATTTAACAGGGTAGTTAACAGCATATTTAACAGGGTAGTTAACAGGGTAGTTAACAGCATATTTAACAGGGTAGTTAACAGCATATTTAACAGGGTAGTTAACAGCGTAGTTAACAGCATATTTAACAGGGTAGTTAACAGCGTAGTTAACAGCCTATTTAACAGGATAGTTAACAGCATATTTAACAGGGTAGTTAACAGCATATTTAACAGGGTAGTTAACAGGATATTTAACAGCGTAGTTAACAGCCTAGTTAACAGCCTAGTTAACAGCGTAGTTAACAGGGTAGTTAACAGCCTAGTTAACAGGATAGTTAACAGCGTAGTTAACAGCATATTTAACAGGGTAGTTAACAGCATATTTAACAGGGTAGTTAACAGGATATTTAACAGGGTAGTTAACAGGGTGTTAACAGGGTAGTTAACAGGATAGTTAACAGCATATTTAACAGGCTAGTTAACAGCGTAGTTAACAGGGTGTTAACAGCATATTTAACAGCCTATTTAACAGGGTAGTTAACAGCATATTTAACAGCATATTTAACAGCGTAGTTAACAGCATATTTAACAGCCTATTTAACAGGGTAGTTAACAGCCTATTTAACAGGGTAGTTAACAGCATATTTAACAGCCTATTTAACAGGGTAGTTAACAGCCTATTTAACAGGGTAGTTAACAGCATATTTAACAGCGTAGTTAACAGCATATTTAACAGCGTAGTTAACAGCATATTTAACTACCCTGTTAACTACAGGGTAGTTAACAGGGTAGTTAACAGGGTAGTTTCCCAAATTCTATCCTCAAATGTATTTTTAACACTACACAGCTGATTCAAATTATCAAAGCTTAAAGATTAGTTGATTATTTGAATCAGCCATGTAGTGCTAGGAAGAAGGGAAAAAATGCACCCCTTGGGGTCGCGAGGACCGAGTTTGGGAAACCCTGCAGTAGTATATCTCATTGCCAACTGTCCAGCAAGTTGAACTGTTGGGGATTGTCTGAGCACAAACAGGTATATAGAATAGAGCAGTGATTCCCAACCAGAGGTACTTAGCCTATCCACAGGCGGTACTCGAGAAGACTCATAAAACCATAGGCCTACTGGTAAAATGCACATGAGGGGGTACTTCAGGGGTACTCCGGTAAGAGCAAAATTCAGTTGGTGGTACAGTAACCACAAAAGGTTGGGAACCACTGGTCTAGAGTGATAACAGACTGTTATTTTGTGCAGGTCATTCCATCAGTCTTTCCGCACCGCTTCTTCTGTGAGAAGAGGAGGTCATGGGACATCTGGAAAGAGGTTATTTGTGACAGATGCTAAAAGTGTGGGATGGGCAGCATCAGGAGGAGGATCGACGAGGTACACTGTCACTCTTAAAAACACTCTTTTAATCATTCATTTTAATATATGTTTTGCTGACATGCAGTGGGGGTTCCTCCAAGAAGGAAACAGATAATCTCCTGATTTAAATTGAGAAAAATGTCAACTGATTCAACAAAACAAAAAAATCCTCTTTGTAAAATAAGTTGAAATGGACTTGACGGCAACACTGGCCTGACCACTACCTCAGGTCCATCTACCAGAAATTCCGAGACATTGACCTGATGGACAAGAAGAAGACGGTGACAGCTATGAAGGCTGGGGAGGACCGGGCTATTCTCCTAGGCCTGGGCATGGTCATTGCGTCGGCCATGATGTACTTTGTCCTGGGCATCACTGTACTGCGCTCCTATGCAGACAGGTACTGGACTATCCATCTGACAGTGGATTGTTTTGTGTGTATTTTGTACTTTTGGGTGGACTCTGCTTTCGCTCATTCTGAAAGACTGCAATTCAAACAATCTGCCTTTGTAGTGTTGAGTCGGGATGTTTGTTTGTCAGTCTTTTCTTTGTGCAAGTCACTGCACAGCATGCCACAGTATTATGGAGAGTTATCTGCGGCAATTCTAAAATGCAATGCTTAAATGCTAAATTGAAATGTGAAAATGATGCATCTACCTCTCTACCTGGTATTTTTACACCCCAACATCTTTCTGCAATTTTATTTGAATACAGATAAAAATCTATATTTACATGCCACTGTGTAAATCCTACAATAGCCTTTAATTATTACCTTAATCTCTCCATATAGTGTGTGGACAGAGAGGAGTGTCTGTATCGTGCTCAACTCCACCATCACAGCAGACATGAACTGCTCTTACAGCTGTGGCTCGGACTGCTGGAGAGGCTCCAAGTACCCCTGTCTGCAGGTCTACGTCAGTGTCAACACCACGGGCAGGCTCAGCCGCTTATCACACAATGAGGAGAGCTGGGACGCCAACTTTGAGGTGAACGGAGGGTCAGAATGGAGGTTGTGAAAGACTGGATAGCGTATGTTGACACGGGGCTTTGATATGCTGACCACACGCTCGCGCCTTGAAAAATATATGTACACATTGTCACGCCCTGACCTTAGATATCTGTTTTTCTATATATTTTGGTTAGGTCAGGGTGTGACTAGGGTGGGTACGCTAGTTTTTGTATGTCTAGGGTTTTTGTATGTCTAGGGGTTTTTGTATGTCTATGTTGGCATGATATGGTTCCCAATCAGAGACATCTGTTTATCGTTGTCTCCGATTGGGGATCATATTTAGGTAGCCATTTTCCTCATTTGTGTTGTGGGATCTTGTTTTTGTATAGTTGCCTTGTGCACTGCAATACTGCACGTTTGTTAGATTCTTTGTTGTTTTGTTGTAAGTTTCACTATTAAAGAATGTGGAACTCTACGCAAGCTGCGCCTTGGTCTCCTTCCGACGACAAACGTGACACACATACATGTTATTCAATCATTTCATCTAAACTGCTTGCGTGTGTCAATGAGCGTCTGAGTAGCTAGGCACTAAAATAGAACTTGGTTCTATTTTTGACGCTTGACACACTGCAAGTCCTACCTCTCCCATCTCTTCATTGGTTTTTAGGAACATATAGCCATGTGGGTGATTGAAAGATGAACCAAGATCCACACTCCAGTCCAGTTGGTGGTGGTAATGCACCTTAAAGTTGGTTGCCAATCGCCATATAAAGTCCACAGAAGAAGACGACTGATGGAGGAGAGATTACTAGAAAATAACTAGGTTTCCCCTTTTATCTGTGAATTAATTGTCGGAGAAGAGAACACACGATTTTGAGTGATTCAAAATGGGTAAAAATTCTACAAAGATACAGAAAAAAAGGACCTTGTGCATTTTAGTTAAAATAACCACCTAGTGTTTATATCCCATGACAAATTAGCTAGCAACAGCAAGCTAGCTAGCTAAATGGCCCTGAATGTTTCATGTGTTTTGACCTGTTCCCAAATTAATATGGTTGGTTCAGAGTTCGTTTTGATATTTCAACCTGCGTGTTCTGATTTCATCTGGTGGGGATGGACAAAATCACACGCGGACGGACACGCGTGCCCTGTCTAGCCAGCATGTGAGCTAGCAGGCCTGATTCTTCCTGTTCAGGTGGTCTGGGAAACTCCTAGCCCTATGCATGACTCATGATGCACTATGTACCTGTTTCTCTCAACAGGAACAAATGTTTATACAAATAAATATTTATGTTGAGTATCAAAGGATGCTTACTAAGCCTGTAGGTTAGGTATGCATGCTGAAAGCCCCCGATCTAACATCAATGTCACCCACCCACTTTTATATTTCCAGTGTTTCTACGTGCCAAAGTGCCAGAAGGACACCAATGCCATGCACCACATTATCGTGAACATCTCAGAGCGCCTGAAGCCGCACCACCAGGTCCCGTGCTATTACGACCCCAGCGACCAGCAGGAGAGTGCCCTCCTGACCCGACAGTACGGCCACAGTCCCGTCTTCCACTCGCTCTTCTGGCCCTCCTGTATGCTCACGGGGGGCACCGCCATCATCTTCATGGTCAAACTCACCCAGTACCTCTCCATTATGTGCGAGCAGGTTATCAAGATCGAAAGGTGAAACTTGCTGGCGTGGCAGCTGAGAGCGTCAAACATGGCCGCCAGTCCGGACAGATGATGACATGAAAGCTACATTTGTGCTGACGGAACGAGACAGAGAGTTCATTCTCCTAAATTGACCAATGTATTTGCTGAAGATAACTGTTCACGTCCTACTGTGTCAAAGTTAGAACCCTGTTTCAGTTCCTGTATGTTCACTATGAAGAGGGTTAAAGACCATTGTGGATATACTCGAACTAGGTAGAATATGCAGAATCTAACGGGGAAAATGCTGAATGACACCATCAACATATTTTAGGGTTCAGTTATAGCTTATATTATTTATAGTAAATACCATTTTTTTGTTCAGTCTGTCATACAGAACTTGTGCTATGCAGCAACAACAAAAATCAGTGTCTTGTGTTGCTCTGATGACAACCCCAGGAATGCTGCAAACTCCATTCTGTTTATTTGTAATACATTTTGCTCTGTATGCAACACATTGACCTCTCATAACATATACATGCACTTATGCCTTCCCATGGTGAGGCATATCAGAAATAAATAAATAATTTAATGGTGAATCAAGTAATTGTTTACAAATGATGCAACTGTAATAAACCCTACACTCTTGTTCAGAAATTCTTTCCTTTGAGGGCATTTGGCATAACAGCCTTTGAGCCTTTCCTTGCTTGAGAAAGATGTCACACCTGGCTTTGCATAAGACTGGCTTTGGATAGAAATACACATTTTATGGCTGCATTAATCACATCTTTGATATTGTCGGTTTCACTGCTCTCCCTTGTCATGACACACGTGTTTGCTTGGCCAACTGCCCGCTTCCATCTCCCTTTTACAGCAATGGAACGCAGCAAATATTTTACAATCAAGCAAGGGGGTTTCCTTAAATTTGCCCCCCTTTGCTGTCCACTTCATGACAATGTTATTACCCCCTGACCAGAAGCAGCGTAGGCGGCCTATTGCATTTTAGATTGGGAGAGATAGGTCTAATGGCTGTCAGACGGTTTCGGAAGATACATCTGCGTTTATGAAAATGGCGTCCCTTCAGAGGACAAGAACAAGATGTATGTCAGGAGAAGTACAATATCATATGGAGACGTATACTTGGAATACAGAGGAGTAATGGAAGGAAAAAGAGAGGCAGAGGAGGTCGAAGAGAGAGAGGGAAGATGAGGGGGAGCTTGAATCGGGTTAAAATGGCTGAAAAAAGGGAGATCTGTTAAAGAAGAATGGCAGAAAGTGTAAGCAGAAGGAGCTGTATGCCGGATTGAAGACAGGAGGACAATTGGAAATGAGTGAGGGCAAAGTATTGGAGGTGGTAGGTGTGATGAAGTTCTCGGAGCCTGAGGATTGCACCGAGGGTCAGGATAAAGATGAGTCAGCGACGGTAGGAGGGTAATTTTGTGAAAAGTGAACCCTTGCCTTCAGGCTGATCCATTTGTGGTTTCAGGGTGGGTGAAAACAGTTGGATGCTGTGGAATCGGTGAAGGTGATAGTTGTCTTGTGATAATTGTTTGTGTTTCTGCTGGTCAGAGGGAGCAGGTGCTCTGCGTTAAACGAATGGGGACAAAAGATGTGAATTGTTTTCTCTCAAGAAAAGGCTGCCATTGACAGGACTGATTTCTGGGATAGCTGTAAATGCAGTGGTGTAAAGTACTTAAGTAGAAATACTTTAAAGTACTACTTAAGTCGTTTTTGGGGGTATCTTTACTTTACTATTTATATTTTTGACAACGTTTACTTTTACTTCACTACATTCCTAAAGAAAATTATGTACTTTTTACTCCATACATTTTCCCTGCCTCCCAAAATTACTCTTTAAATGTTGAATGCTTATTAGCAGGACAGGAAAATTGTCTAATTCACACACTTATCAAGAGAACATCCCTGGTCATCCCTACTGCCTCTGATCTGACTGACTCACTAAACACATGCTTCCTTTGTAAATTATGTCTGACTGTTGGAGTGTGCCCCTGGCTATCCGTAAATAAAAAAACAAGACAATGGTGCCGTCTAGTTTGCTTAATATAAGGAATTTGAAATTATTTATACTTTTACTTTTGATACTTAACTATATTTTAGCAATTACATTTACTTTTGATACTTAAGTATATTTAAAGCCAAATACTTTTAGACTTTTACTCAAGTAGGATTTTACTGAGTGATTTTCACTTTTACTTGAGTCATTTTCTACTAAGGTATCTTTACTTTTACTCAGGTATGACAATTGGGTACTTTTCCACCACTGGGTAAATGTGTATCAAGGCATAAGGCGAGACCCAAATACAGACACAGGAGGCAGATGGTTGGAGTCTAACAATGTTTATTAATCCAAAGGGTTTGGCAAGAGAATGGTCGTGGACAGGCAAAAAGGTCAAAACCAGATCAGAGTCCAGGAGGTACAGAGTGGCAGACAGGCTCGTGGTCAAGGCAGCCGGGTACAAAGTCCAGAAACAGGCAAGGGTCAAAACCGGGAGGACTAGAAAAAGGATAATGCAAAAAGCAGGAGAACGGGAAAAATGCTGGTTGACTTGGAAACATACAAGACGAATTGGCACAGAGAGACAGGAAACACAGAGATAAATACACTGGGGAAAATAAGTGACACCTGGAGAGGGTGGAGACAATCACAGGAACAGGTGAAACCTGGCTGACTGGGGTGTCGGCGGTGGAAATTGACGATGAGGGCCGGGTCCAAGATGTCTTTAGCAGGAACCCAGCACCTCTCCTCTGGGCCATAAACCTCCCAGTCAACCAGGTACTGGAAACCCCTGCCCGTGGTCGAACCTTCAGTAGGCGTCTTACCGTATATGCTGGCTGGCCACCGATAACCCGGGGGGAGGGATGGGCCTGGAGACAGAAGACAAAGGACAGTGAGACACAGGCTTAATCCTAGACACATGGAAGGTAGGGTGAATACGGAGGGTACGGGGTAACACAAGATGGACAGCAGTGGAACTTAGGACTCTGGAGATGGGAAAAGGACCAATGAACCGGGGGAGACCGCTTGCGGGACTCTACCCGAAGGGGCAGATCCTGAGTTGAAAGCCATACCCTCTGCCCAATGCGGTAGCGAGAAGCTGGGGTCCGGCGACGGTCCGCTTGTCGACGATACCTGGAGTTGGTCTTGAGAATAGCCACCCTTGCTCTTCTCCAGTTATGTTGACAGCGGCGGACAAACATCTGGGCCGAGGGTACACTGTCACGCCTGGTCCCGCTCTTCCTCCCCCTCCCCCAGCCGGCTTGCCCAGCGCCTATGTCTCGGCCGGTTCGCCCAGGTGGGGCGCCGGTAGGCGGCCCTAGAGGGGGGGGGGTACTGTCACGCCTGCTCCCGCTCTTCCTCCCTCTGGCGCTCGAGGGCACCAGACTCCCCAACATTACGCACTCAAGCCACCTTCAGTACGCACACCTGCCTTTCCCCGTCACGTGCATCAGCACTCATTGGACTCACGTGGACTCCATTACTTGTGTAATTTCCTTCCCTATATCTGTCTGTTTCCTAGCTCTGTTCCCTGCTTCGGGATTATTTGTCTCATGTCCGTGTTACCTGTGTTCCGACGCGGTTCCTGTCTTGTTTTCTTGTCTGTCCCTGAATAAATGTCTGACTCCTCGTACCTGCTTCTCCTGTCCGGCGTCGGTCCTTACAAAATGTGAAAGTTGACCAACTGAATGGGAAGATTCCTGGTGTTTGTGATGCCCTCGTTTGGTAAGACGCAGAGAAACAGTGGTGGTGAAACAGAAGAGTCGTTGTCTGTTCTTTTGAGTTTTGATGTTGAGTCTTTGCTTGACAAAGTGATGTTAGGGTATATAAGTTATCATGTACGAGCTTTTGTGCCAAAAACATTATGTTGTTACAGGTGTCAAGCTGGTGGGCATGTGGCAACAGTGTGTAGGAGGGAGGTTCCTAGGTGTGATACATGTGCAGAAGGGCATCAGACAAAGAAATGTGTACCATTGGGGAAAGTAGTGGTATGTGTTAATTGTAGGGGTGCTCATGGGGCTGGGGATCAGAAATGTCCGGTGTGAGAGAGGCAGGTTGAGGTTTCCAGGGTTAGAGTAGTGCGTTTATTTTTATTTATTTTATTTAACCTTTATTTAACTAGGCAAGTCAGTTAAGAACAAATTCTTATTTACAATGACGGCCTACCAAATGACAAAAGGCCTTGTGCGGGGACAGGGGCTGGGATAAAAAAAATAGGACAAAACACACATCATGACAAGAGAGACAAAACAACACTACATAAAGAGAGACCTAAGACGCAACATAGCAAGGCAGAAACCCATGACAACACAGGATGGTAGCAACACAACATGACAACAACATGGTAGCAACACAACATGGCAGCAGCACAACATGGTAGCAGCACAAAACATGGTACAAACATTATTGGGCACAGGCAACAGCACAAATGGTAAGAAGGTGAAGACAACGAAACATCACGCAAAGCAGCCACAACTGTCAGTAAGAGTGTCCATGATTGAATCTTTGACTAAAGAGATTGAGATGAAACTGTCCCATTTGAGTGTTTGTTGCAGCTCGTACAAGTCACTAGCTGCAGCGAACTGAAAAGACGAGTGACCCAGGGATGTGTGTGCTTTGTGTACCTTTAACAGAATGTGACTGGCAGAACGGGTGTTGTATGTGGAGGATGAGGGCTGCAGTAGATATCTCAGATAGGGGGGAGTGAGGCCTAAGAGGGTTTTATAAATAAGCATCAACCAGTGGGTCTTGCAATGGGTATACAGAGATAACCAGTGCAGTGATGTGTCCTATAAGGAACATTGGAGGCAAATCTGATGGCCAAATAGTATTTTTATTTATTTTTATTTAACCTTTATTTAACAGATAGGCCAGTTGAGAACAAGTTCTCATTTACAACTGCAACCTGGCCAAGATAAATCAAAGCAGTGCGACAAAAACAACAACACAGAGTTACACATAAACAAACGTACAGTCAAAAACACAATAGAAAAATCTATGTACAGTGTGTGCAAATGTAGAAGATTAGAGGTAAGGCAATAAATAGGCCAAAGAGGCGAAATAATTACAATTTAGCGTTAACACTGGAGTGATAGATGTGCAGATGATGTAGTGCAAGTAGAGATACTGGGGTGCAAAAGAGCAAGAGGATAAATAACAATATGGGGATGAGGTAGTTGGGTGTGCTATTTACAGATTGGCTGTGTACAGATACACTGATCGGTATGCTGCTCTGACAGCTCATGCTTAAAGTTAGAGAGGGAGATATAAGACTCCAGCTTCAGTGATTTTTGCAATTTGTTCCAATCATTGGCAGCAGAGAACTGGAAGGAAAGGTGGCCAAAGGAAGTGTTGGCTTTGGGGATGACCAGTGCAATATACCTGCTGGAGTGTGTGCTACGGATGGGTGTTGCTATGGTGACCAGTGAGCTGAGATAAGGCTGGGCTTTACCTAGCATAGACTTATAGATGCCCTGGAGCCAGTGGGTTTGGTGACGGATATGTAGTGAGAGCATACAGCCAACGAGAGCATACAGGTCGCAGTGGTGGGTAGTATATCGGGCTTTGGTGACAAAATGGATGGCAATCTGATAGACTGCATCCAGTTTGCTGAGTAGCGTGTTGGAGGCTATTTTCTAAATGACATCGCCGAAGTCAAGGATCGGTAGGATAGTCAGTTTTACGAGGGTATGTTTGGCAGCATGAGTGAAGGAGGATTTGTTGCAAAATAGGAATCCGATTCTAGATTTAATTTTGGATTGGAGATGCTTAATGTGAGTCTGGAAGGAGAGTTTACAGTCTAACCAGACACCTAAGTATTTGTAGTTGTCCACATATTCTAAGTCAGAAAGGTCCAGAGTAGTGATGCTCGTCGGGCGGGCGGGTGCGGGCAGCAATCAGCTGAGAGCATGCACTTAGTTTTACTAGCATTTAAAATCAGTTGGAGGCCTAGGAAGGAGTGTTGTATGGCATTGAAGCTAGTTTGGAGGTTTGTTAGCACAGTGTCCAAAGAAGGGCCAGATGTATACAGAAGGATGTCGTCTGCGTAGAGGTGGATCAGAGAATCGCCAGCAGCAAGTGCGACATCATTGATATATACAGAGAAAAGAGTCGGCCCGAGAATTGAACCCTGTGGCCCCCCATAGAGACTGCCAGAGGTCCGGACAACAGGCCCTCCGATTTGACACACAGAACTCTATCTGAAGAGTAGTTGGTGAACCAGTCGAGGCAGTCATTTGAGAAACCAAGGCTATTGAGTCTGCAGATAAGAATGCGGTGATTGACAGAGTCGATAGCCTTGGCCAGGTCGATGAAGACGGCTGCACAGTACTGTCTTTTATCGATGGCGGTGATGATATTGTTTAGGACCTTGAGCGTGGTTGAGGTGCACCCATGACCAGCTTGGAAACCAGATTGCATAGTGGAGAAGGTACGGTGGGATTCGAAATGGTTGGTGATCTATTTGTTAACTTGGCTTTCAAAGATTTTAGAAAGGCAGGGCAGGATGGATATAGATCTATAACAGTTTGGGTCTAGAGTGTCTCCCTCTTTGAAGAGGAGGATGACCGCAGCAGCTTTCCCATCTTTGGGGTTCTCAGACGATACAAAAGAGACGTTGATCAGGCTAGTAATAGGGGTTGCAACAATTTCGGCGGATAATTTTAGAAAGAGGGTCCAGATTTGTAGGGATCCAGATTTTTTAGCTTTTTCAAAACATCAGCTGTCTGGATTTGGGCGAAGGAGAAGTGTGTGTGTGGGGGGGGGGGGGGGGGGCTTGGGCAAGTTGCTGCAGGGGGTGCTGAGCTGTTGGCCGGAGTAGGGGTAGCCAGGTGGAAAGTAAACACATCTAGCCACTTGAGAGCACCCTTACCTGCCGATCTATAAATTACATCTCAGGGTTAGTTTGGCAGCTGGGGTGGAGGGGAGCGATTACGATAGTGGAAATCAAGTCTAGATTTAAATTTAGCCTGCAGCTTTGATATGTACTGAGAGAAGGACAGTGTACCGTCTAGCCATACTCCTAAGTACTTTTATGAGGTGACTACCTCAAGCTCTAAACCATCACAGATAGTAATCACACATGTGTGGAGAGGGGCATTCTCTTATTAAACCACATGATCTCTGTTTTCGAACAAGAACAAGGTTAAGGGCAGAGAAAGTTTGTTGGAGGGGCCAGCTGAGTATAAGACTGTTTAATCTGCATATAAATGGATGAGAGAGCTTCCTACTGCCTAAGCTATGATGTTGATGTAAATTGAGAAGAGCGTGGGGCCTAGGCTCGAGCCTTGGGGTACTCCCTTGGTGAAAGGCAGTGGCTGAGACAGCAGATGTTCTGACTTTATACACTGCACTCTTTGAGAGAGGTAGTTAGCAAACCAGGCCAAAGACCCTTGGATATAGTAATGGATATCATCTGTACAGCAGGAATGGAACGTAAGTTGGAGAAAATTGAAGTTGTGGTGGCAGCTGCAGAGAGGTATTTGGGTGTATGAGATTTGACCTCTAAAGCGTTACAGGGTCTTTCAGGCTGTTGGCCTGAGGTAGGGTTAGATATATTAAAATAGAGGAGTTGGGTGGTAGGTTTTTTAGTGACTGTACGGTTACATGGTAGGGTATTTGTTGATTTATTAGTATTTTTTTAATTTAAAAATAATAACAATCCAAGCAAAGTATAAGGGACGTATACTCCAGTCTAGTAGGTGGCCGTAATGCAACATTTATTGGATGTTAACCGCCATTAAACCTCATAGAAGAAAGTGTAATGGCTCTGGTGGGCTGTAGGTCAAGGTTTTGTTCAAGTCATCAAATCATTAAAACATTCGATTCAAACAATCAGTGGAACCCACCCCTGGTCCTCCCTAATAGCAATCCCTGGCCACCAACTCCTGGCCTACTATTAATGCATTTTTACTTGAATTGTGTTGCCATGCTGTCAGAATTTAACAATTGTATTTCAAGAGTGTGTTTTCTTACACGTTTAAGCTGTATGTCAAATGTATAAAATGCTGTTGGTGAAATGGAATACAGTGTTTGAAAAGAACGACAGAGAACGTTCTATGCATCATGTCTTCGAGGTCAAAGCCCGATGCCACGGGGGCCTATGTATGGGGCGGTACTAACGAGAAGTCAGGCAGCTAGCTTTGGCTAAACGAACACTAGCGGCTTGTGAGCCATCAAAATGCAGTATTTTTCGCTATTGGGGTGGACTTCACACCATGGAATGTAATGAATTTATTTCTTGGGAAAACTATATATTATAGCCAACGACGTCTTTGTTGAAAAATCGGACTGCCCTGAGACTTGGATGGAGGTGCAAGCAAGCGCTACGACTGAGGAGGTGTAGAACGGGTACGAATTGGGTTTGTTTAGCTAACGTTAGCTAGCTATTATCGGGAGAAAGTTGCCTGTTATGAGTGAAAACAGGGCGTTACTTGCGCGAGACAATAACCAAACTATTGTTTGTCTGCAGATGCCAGGTATTTAATCATAAAAGAGAAAAGGTGTCAAAATGCATATCAAATAAATACATACTTTTCAACGTGACAACAGTACGGCATAGTTGCATAATGAGGCATTGGACAATTAGCTAGGCTAGCTGGCACACGCTAGCTAAGTCGGCACAAACAACTAGATAATGGCTAGCGGTTTGTCAGCTAATATTAGCAAACTTGCTAGGTAGTAGCACCGGTGTTTTAGCTAGCTAGGTTAAATGTTTAAGCTAACTCTGTAACTAGACGCATTCTAGCAAGGAAAAATAAAATAACAATTGCCGGTTAGTTCTCGAACTTTTGCCATCCTAATAGACTCATATTTCTCTGAATTAATATGTTGCCAAATTAGCTAAACAACTAGCTAACTAGTTACTTTATTAGCAAGCTAGCTAACCAGCTAGCTACTGTCTTCAAATTCCATTGGCATTGCTTGTTGTGACAGCTTGTTCATTAGCTAGCTAATGATTACACTGACTGAGCTGTCAACCTCTCCACTTAGCTACCAAACTACCTATTGTTATGTGAAATATTTTCTTTGAGCAACATATGTCCTTTTTCATGCTTGAGCTGTCCCCATGCATTTACATTTTCTGGGACAATGAACAATTTGAGTTCATCATTTTATAATGTACTGTAAGCAACCGCCTGATTTTAATGTGATAGTAATTCGTTTTTTGCACTTCCACTCTCATTCAATATATTTAGCTAGCAGTATGGAGATTTTTTAAACAGGTCACTGCGTCTTATGGAATTGTCCCCCTCTCTCTCTGTCCAGTTGGTCGACACGTCTCATCCTAATTATTAACATAGTGAGGAGCAGCCGACCTGACCACCATGCCTCCCAGACCGTCTTCTGGGGAACTATGGGGCATGCACTTGATGCCCCCGAGCATCCAGGTGGACTGCCTTCTCCCAAATGGGATGATTCTGACATTGGTGTGCACACGTGAGGCAACACTCATCTCGGTCAAACACGAACTCTTCAAAGAGGCCAGGAAGTATCCTCTCCACCACCTCCTACAGGAGGAGACCTCCTACATCTTTGTCAGCGTTACCCAAGAGGCTGAGAGAGAGGAGTTCTATGATGAGACAAGGAGACTGTGCGACCTCAGGCTTTTTCAGGCCTTCCTGAAAGTCATCGAACCAGTGGGCAACCGAGAGGAGAAAATACTCAACCGAGAAATTGGTATGTATGTCTCTCGTATTCTTTATATTTGGTCACATAGGTGCTTTCTTTGAGTATAGTGTGACATCTGGCTGTTTTCAAATTTCATTCATGAATACTGAGTGTGATTAAGCTTGATACAATGTATCTTGAAGCTATAGGAAGGAGTACATGAAATGTTATTTTTCTTTGTACAGGTTTTGCAATAGGAATGCCTATATGCGAGTTTGACCTGGTCAAGGACTCGGAAGTGCAGGACTTTAGAAGAAACATATTGAATGTCTGCAAGGAGTCTGTGGACCTCCGAGACACTAATGGACCCATCAGTAGAGCATTGTACGTCTACCCTCCCAATGTAGAGTCGTCAGTAGAACTGCCCAAGCACATCTTCAATAAGCTTGACAAAGGTAGGAAATGGGAGACAGTGATACATAAAGACGGTTTTGGTCTGGGAAAGGCAAAATGTCCCAGCCACGTACAGCCTAATATTCTATAAACCGACACTATTCTTAACATTGACAGAATCACCATCCACTTGTTTTAAATATGTTTATGTGATTTTAATCAATTAAAATTAAATTTGTCACATGCGCCGAATACAACAGGTATTCCTTAGTCCAGTAGACCTTACCGTGAAATGCTTGCCTACAAGCCCTTAACCAACAATGCAGTTCATCAAATGAAGTTAAGAAAATATTTACTAAATAAACTAAAGTATATTTATTTTTTAAGTAATACAATCAGACATGGTGTGACATTTCTGATTGGATGGTGGAAGACTTGAACATTTACCTCGCTTACTTTTGCCATGTTACTGTAGTAACACATTTTTTCAGGACCCTGTGACTGACCACCATATTCTTTTCTCCCCCAGGTCAAATCATAGTGGTCATCTGGGTCATCGTGTCACCGAGCAACGACAAGCAGAAGTACACCCTGAAGATCAATCACGACTGCGTGCCGGAGCATGTGATCGCAGAGGCCATCCGCAAGAAGACGCGTAGCATGCTGCTGTCCCACGAGCAGCTCAAGATGTGTGTGCAGGAGTATCAGGGAAAGTACATCCTCAAGGTGTGCGGCTGTGATGAGTACCTGCTGGAGAAGTACCCCCTTAGCCAGTACAAGGTAAACACAGACCCACACACACATTGCTCTGACGCGTACTCCACGTCTTGAATATGAATACAATTACACATCTGATGTAGTTTGTCTCTTGCCGGTGTGTTTTTAAATATGATACCAAAGAAATAATTCCCAAATGCTGCTTTTTATGGCAACAGTCTGATCTGAAATGTTGGCGTTTGAGAGAGAAAAAATAAGAAAAAAAGAACACTTTTACAAGCGTACTCTGTTAGGACATTCTTCCTTTGAATCCTGTCTGAAGCCTTTTAGAATGACTGGCCAATGACTAGCTAGCAATGTTACACCGGTAAAAGCAGATGCGCAAAACATAGGTAGCCATTCGTTGCATGTTCAATTACCTCTGGCTTGGTGTAGTGTCTAATGCCCTTATGTCTATGCCTTTCCTTTCCAGTACGTGAGGAGTTGCATCATGCTGGGCCGCATGCCCAACCTCATGCTAATGGCCAAGGATAGCCTTTACTCCCAGCTGCCCATCGACACCTTTACCATGCCCTCGTACGCCCGACGTATTTCCACGGCAACGCCCTATATGAACGGCGAGACGGCCACCAAGTCCCTGTGGACCATCAACGGCACGCTGAGGATCAGGATACTGTGCGCAACCTATGTCAATGTAAACATCAGGGACATTGACAAGGTACTGTACTTGAGGACTTTTGGGTTGTGTTCAGTAGAGCATATTGTAATGAAATGTTTTGCAACTGATAACGAATACCTGTGTTTAGGGCTGTGGCGTTCATTCCATTTTTGTCAGCCGGTTATTGTCATGCAAAAAACTGCCGGTCTCACGGTAATTGACCGTTAATTAACATACACTTTTAGCATCTCCAGGCTCCATGCATACAAGCCTCTGATGCCTGCCTTTGGAACATCTACATTTAAAAAAAAGTCTAATAAATCAATTGATTATACACCAACACAATAAACTCATTATTTATTTTAGGCAGGTCTAAAGAAACATGATATGAAGAAAATGTATTTCAGAAGAAAAGAAAATTAGTTGGCCTACTGTATGTTATCTGGATATGTGCCATGTCATAGGCTGTAGGCCTATGAGTCCTGTGACATTATATTATGATTTTATAGTAAGCAAGAATATAATTCACACAAAAAAAGTTGGTGCTCTGTTCTTTGCCTCACGCTGTTCTCTCAAGTGATCATATTTTCACCCATCAGACTTCTCAATTTAATCTTTACTAATATATAAAATTAGTTTCAATTTAGAATGCCACATAATCGAATGGGCAGGGGATTTAAAAAAAAATCCATATGCACTGGAATAGCGAATGGAGGACATTTTCCCGCCGGTACATTTTTCACTCAAGTTGGGTAGGCTATTCTGGTCATTTCGCTGTGCCACAGGTGATATTGTGCCCAAACTCTGTATGCCATAGGCTCTCCAACCCTGTTCCTGCAGCTACCCAGTGCTTAGTTTGAGTCTCTGCGTGTTGGAGAAAGGAATGAAGGAGAGGGGGAGAGAGGAGACAGAAACGCAGTGGTTAGATATTCTGTAGCTGAAGGTATTGTCAGCCTATTAATTATATAAAAAAGCCCTCTTACTAGGCTATTCAAAATCTAAAACAAATTTACTATAATTGTAGGCTAAATCTGAATTTGATTTATTTAGTCTAGACCAATTATGTTCCGAAGAGATCTTAAGTTACTATGTTGGGGTCTCTTTACTGTGTGTGAATGTTTTTCTGCCATGTGTAATATGCGGTAGACTATGTATTATATAACAGCACAATCATTATTTTAATTCAGTTATTTTTGGGGGGCTTGGGCTCATATTTGCTCATTTCATATGTAAATACTGTATTCTATTTTAGTCAATCAAATCAAATCTTATTTGTCACATGCGCCGAATACAACAGGTGTAGCCCTTACCGTGAAATGCTTACTTAAAAGCCCTTAACCAACAATGCAGTTCAAGAAAGAGTTAAGAAACTATTTACTAAATAAAGTAACATTTTCTTTTTAAGTAACACAAGAAAATTACATAACAATAACTTGGCTATATACAGGGGTACCTGTACCGAGTCAATGTTTGGGGGTACAGGTTAGTCGAGATAATTTGTAAAGTAACTGCATAGATAATAAACTGCGAGTAGCAGCAGTGTAAAAACAAAGGGGTGGGTCAATGTACAGTAAATAGTCTGGGTGGCCATTTGATTAATTGTTCAACACTCTTATGGCTTGGGGGTAGAAGCTGTTAAGGAGCTTTTTGGTCCTAGGCTTGGCGCTCTGGCACCGCTTGCCGTGCGGTAGCAGAGAGAACAGTCTATGACTTGGGTGACTGGAGTCTTTGACAATTTTTTGGGCCCTCCTCTGACATCGCCTAGTATATAGGTCCTGGATGTCAGGAAGCTTGGCCCTAGTGATGTACTGGGCCATACACACTGCCCTCCGTTGCGCCTTACGGTCAGGTGCCGAGCAGTTGCCATACCAGGCGGTGATGCAACCAGTCAGGATGCGCTCGATGGTGCACCTGTAGGAACTTTTTGAGGATCTGGGGACCCATGCCAAATCTCCTGAGAAAGGTGTTGTTGTGCCCTCTTCACAACTGTCTTGGTGTGTTTGGACCATTCTTGTTTGTTGGTGATGTGGACACCAAGGAACTTGAAATTCTCGACCCGCCCCACTTCAGCCCCATCAATGTTAACGGGGGCCTGTTCGGCCCTCCTTTTCCTGTAGTCCACGATCAGCTCCTTTGTCTTGCTCACATTGAGGAAGAGGTTCTTGTCCTGGCACCACACTGCCCGGTCTCTCACCTCCCGATAGCCTACCTCATCGTTGTCTGTTATCAGCCCTACCACTCTTGTGTCGAGAGCATACTTAAAGATGGTGTTGGAGTTGTGCTTGGCCACGCAGTCGTGGTTGAACAGGGAGTACAGGAGGGGACTAAGCACGCACCCCTGAGGGGCCCAAGTGTTTACGATCAGCGTGGCAGATGTGTTGTTGCCTACCCTTACCACCTGGGGGCAGCCCGTCAGGAAGTCCAGGATCCAGTTGCCGAGGGAGGTGTTTAGTCCCAGGGTCCTTAACTTAGTGATGAGCTTTGTGGGCACTATGGTGTTGAATGCTGAGCTATAGTCAATGAACAGCATTCTCATAGGTGTTCCTTTTGTCCAGGTGGGAAAGGGCAGTGGGGAGTGCGATTGAGATTGTGTCATCTGTGGATCTGTTGGGGTGGTATGCGAATTGAAGTGGGTCTAGGCTTTCCAGCATGATGGTGTTGATGTGAGCCATGACCAGCCTTTCAAAGCACTTCATGGCTACCGACGTGAGTGCTACGAGGCGGTAATTAGTTAGGCAGGTTACCTTCACTTTCTTGGGCACAGGGACAATGGTGGTCTGTTTGAAACATGTAGGTATAACAGACTCGGTCAGGGATAGGTTGAAAATGTCAGTGAAGACACTTGCCAGTTGGTCAGCGTATGCTTGGAGTACATGTCCTGGTAATCCGTCTGGCCCCGCGGCTTTGGGATGTTGACTTTTTTTAAGGTCTTGCTCACATTGGCTACGGAGAGCGTGATCACACAGTCATCCGGAACTGCTGGTGCTCGCATGCATGCTTCAGTGTTACTTGCCTCGAAGCAAGCATAAAAGGCATTTAGCTTGTCTGGTAGGCTCGCTTCACTGGGCAGTTCGCGGCTGAGTTTCCCTTTGTAGTCTATAATATTTTTCAAGCCTTGCCACATCCGAAGAGCATCAGCCGGTGTAGTGGGATTCAATCTTAGTTATTTATTGATGCTTTGCCTGTTTGATGGCTTGTCTGAGGGCATAGCAGGATTTCTTATAAGCATCTGGATTAGTGTCCCGCTCCTTGAAAGCGGCAGCTCTTACCTTTAGCTCGGTGCGGATGTTTCCTGTAATCCATGGCTTCTGGTTGGGAAATATACGTACGGTCACTGTGGGGACAACGTCGTTGATGCACTTTATTATTGATGAAGTCGGTGACTGAGGTGGTATACTCCCAAATGCCATTGGATGAATCCCGGAACATATTCCTCTCTGTGCTAGCACTCCGACATTGCTTGTCCTGATATTTATTTGACTTTAATATTTGTGTGTATTGTTGTGAATTGTTAGATATTACTGCACTGTTGGAGCATTTTGATAGACATATTTAGCAGATGTTATTGCGGGTGTATGTGACCAATACAATTTGATTTGATTTATAGCCATATGAACAAGTTCAGGCAGTACCCCTTTACAAAAGGTTTTCTCCCCACTGAACACGAACGATCCTGTTGTCAGTTCTGTTGTACATGTCAGTGCAGGTCCTCGTGATGAAGAGGAACAACATTTAGATGTAATATCTGAATAGATCTGGTTTGGGCCCTAATGTCCTGGATGTCAGTTTCTGTATCAAAGGCATCTATGTAAATTATTGATGTGTCTCTGCTTTTGATCTAGATCTATGTCCGGACTGGGATCTACCACGGTGGGGAGCAGCTGTGTGACAATGTGAACACTCAGCGCGTGCCATGCTCAAATCCCAGGTATGCCATCCAGCGTCATAATAAACTGTGCTTTCTTAATGAAGTACTTGCTAAATCACATACTGCAGGTCTTTACAGTGAGACCATTTTTACTTGCATATGCGCCCAAGTATTTTGCTGTGCGACCTGGAATTTTAATTTAGGAGCACCAGTGTGCCAAGAAAAATGAACAATTCTACCTTTTTTAACTTTCTTTTTCATTGTGCTCCTAAATGTCTTTCGGTGTGCCTTTTTTATTTTTCAACTTAGGCTCACATGTGCTCCTTGTAAAATAGCGAAGCCTATTGTTAGCTTCATAAGTATGTTTATTTGATTGATTGGGGGAAATGTTTTTGTTGTCCAACCCAGGTGGAATGAGTGGCTGAACTACGACATGTACATTCCAGACATCCCACGTGCCGCCCGCCTCTGTCTGTCCATCTGCTCTGTGAAAGGGAGGAAGGGGGCTAAAGAGGTGAGCTCTCCCTCCTGCCTACCAGTGCCAGGAACTTAGTTTGACCAAACCAAAAGTAACTTTTTTCCCACTGTCAGAAACTAGGTCTCAAACTCAAAATACCAGAGGGACTATGTCGGTGTTACTGTTGTCAGTGGGGGCTAGAGCGAAGCAGCTTTTGGGCCTGCTGTGGCCCTTGGGCCGCCAGTTTGAGACTCCTGTTGCAGATGGATACGGGGAAAAAATACATTACCAGTACATTTCCTGGCTTTGACCAATTCTGCTGTTGTCTTTGTGCAACCATCGCCTTCAATTTTATCCTTCCATTGCTTGGAATGCTATATCCTTTAACAAAATAATTTAACTATGTACATTAACCACGATTCCAATCCAACTCCATACATTTGATTACAATCCAATCCAACGTTGCTCTATTGTTGCTGCAGGAGCACTGTCCGCTAGCCTGGGGCAACATCAATCTGTTTGACTACACCCACACTCTAGTGGCCGGGAAGATGGCCCTCAACCTGTGGCCTGTGCCCCATGGCCTGGAAGACCTGCTCAATGCCATCGGAGTCACTGGCTCCAATCCAAACAAGGTCTGAGGTGTTAGCTAGCTCGACTACACGCACGCACGCATGCAGAGACCGATGCAAAGACACACTTTCTCAAAGACACTCAGCTAGAGTGGCGAACGATAAGCCGCCCACACATCTACACACACACACACATCTACACACACACCTACAGAGACAAAGTTACACACACCATCACGACCCCAAATCCATTCACATACAGCTCGAGCGGCTAGCAATAAACCTCCCCTCTAGCTGTCTAAGCCTCTTATCTCCCTTATTAATTACTAATTGACGCGTCACCTAACCCCACAATAGGACACCATGGTTCTCTTAAGGCCCTTTTGAATGACCCCTTGTGACCTTTTCATTATATTACCATGGGCCCACAGGAAACCCCTTGCCTGGAGCTGGAGTTTGATCACTTCAGTAACCCGGTCAAGTTCCCCGACATGCCGGCCATCGAGGAGCACGCCAACTGTAACATATCCCGGGAGCTGGGCTTCAACTACTGCCACACCGGTTTGGTAATTCCCAAGTGTTTGTGTTTCCAAGTCAATATTAACATTGTACATTAATCTGTTATGATGATTTAATGCATTTGACAAGTTGGTTGTACTAGAGACGTCACTAGCAGTCACCGCACAACCTGAGACGCCTGTGGTTTCATATTTCATTCATAGTGTCTCTCCCTGAGGCATGTTCAGTAGGCTCAAAACAGGAAGAACCCCCCCCCCATCTTGAAACAGGGAGGGTACTACCTGAGTGTGTCAAATAAGAACACAGATTTTAGTTTTCTGTTGCAAAACGTTGTACAATGGAGTGTTTATTGAACACAACCCTGTTTCCCACCAGTACTGTCGTTTAATTAGCAGCATAATGGTCTCTATTGCAGAGTAACAGACTGGCGAGGGACAACCCCCTGACGGACAGTGACAACGAACAGCTGCGCTTGGTGTGTAACAGAGACCCACTGTCTGAAATCACTGAGCAGGAGAAGGACTTCCTGTGGAGGCACAGGTAACATGCAGTGTGTGTGTGTGTACATACAGTGGGTATACTTCATCAACAAATGCATATTTGTTATGAAAAACTAATAAACAAAACCCTCGCAAGATCTATCTAACATTTCCTTTCTGAAATTGTTTGGTTACCTGCTCAAGCTACTCAACAAGCTCTTCTACTAACAGGCCCAGTATGTGATGTTAGGAGAGGAAACTAATGCACTCGACTCTCCTCCTGTAGACATTACTGCGGCACTATCCCAGAGATACTTCCCAAGATTCTCCTGGCAGTGAAATGGAACTCCAGAGATGAGGTTGCACAGGTAAACAGTCTCACATCACACTGTTGACAATTGTCTTTTTTATAGCCTAGCATAGCATGAGCTATTTTCTGCATATTCATTTTAATTGATTTGACTCATTTACCCATTTGGTTCCATTTCTGAGACGGTCATGTCAGTAAATATATATATATATATATATATATATATATATATATATATATATATATATATATATTTTTTTTTACATTTTCTTGAACTTTGCATTTTATTTTAGACATGCATTTTTATATTTGTTGTTCTTTGTTCCAGATGTATTGCCTTCTGAAGGACTGGCCAGCCATAAAGCCAGAACAAGCCATGGAGTTGCTGGACTGCAACTTCCCCGATCCCATGATTCGAGACTTTGCCGTGAAGTGCCTTGAGAAATACTTAACAGACGACAGACTCTCTCAATACCTCATCCAGCTGGTCCAGGTACAGTAATAAATAGCTACTAGACAGACTCAATACCTCATCCAGCTGGTCCAGGTACAGTAATAAATAGCTACTAGACAGACTCAATACCTCATCCAGCTGGTCCAGGTACAGTAATAAATAGCTACTAGACAGACTCAATACCTCATCCAGCTGGTCCAGGTACAGTAATAAATAGCTACTAGACAGACTCAATACCTCATCCAGCTGGTCCAGGTACAGTAATAAATAGCTACTAGACAGACTCAATACCTCATCCAGCTGGTCCAGGTACAGTAATAAATAGCTACTAGACAGACTCAATACCTCATTCAGCTGGTCCAGGTACAGTAATAAATACCTACTAGACAGACTCAATACCTCATCCAGCTGGTCCAGGTACAGTAATAAATAGCTACTAGACACACTCATTACCTCATCCAGCTGGTCCAGGTACAGTAATAAATAGCTACTAGACACACTCATTACCTCATCCAGCTGGTCCAGGTACAGTAATAAATACACTAGTGTTCAAAAGTTTGGGGTCACTTAGAAATGTCTTTGTTTTTGAAAGAAAAGCACATTTTCTGTCTATTTTTAAAATAACATAAAATTGATCAGAAATACAGTGTAGACATTGTTAATGTTGTAAATGACTATTGTAGCTGGAAACGGCTGATTTTCTCATGGAATATCTACATAAGCGTACAGAGGCCCATTATCAGCAACCGTGTTCCAATGGCACGTTGTGTTAGCTAATCCAAGTTTATAATTTTAAAAGGCTAATTGATCATTAGAAAACCCTTTTTGCAATTATGTTAGCACAGCTGAAAACTGTTGTGCTGATTTTAAAGAAGCAATAAAACTGGCCTTTAGACTAGTTGAGTGTCTGGAGCATCAGCATTTGTGGGTTTGATTACAGGCTCAAAATGGCTAGAAACAAAGATCTTTCTTCTGGAACTCGTCAGTCTATCTTGTTTTGTTTTTGCAGAGTTGCAAAGAAAAATCCATATCTCAGACTGGCCAATAAAAATAAAATAATAAGATGGGCAAAAGAACACAGACACTGGACAGAGGAACTCTGCCTAGAAGGCCAGCATCTCGGAGTCGCCTCTTCACTGTTGACGTTGAGACTGGTGTTTTGTGGGTGCTATTTAATGAAGCTGCCAGTTGAGAACTTGTGAGGCGTCTGTTTCTCAAACTAGTCACTCTAATGTACTTGTCCTCTTGCTCAGTTGTGCACCGGGGCCTCCCACTCCTCTTTGTATTCTGGTTAGAGCCAGTTTCCTCTGTTCTGTGAAGGGAGTAGTACACAGCGTTGTACGAGATCTTCAGTTTCTTGGCAATTTCTCGCATGGAATAGCCTTCATTTCTCAGAACAAGAATAGACTGATAAGTTTTGTTTCTGGACATTTTGAGCCTGTAATCGAACCCACAAATGCTGATGCTCCTGATACTCAACTAGTCTAAAGAAGGACAGTTTTATTGCTTCTTTAATGAGTACAACAGTTTTCAGCTGTGCTAACATAATTGCAAAAGGGTTTTCTAATGATCAATTAGCCATTTAAAATGATAAACTTGGATTAGCTAACACAACGTGCCATTGGAACACAGGAGTGATGGTTGCTGATAATGGGCCTCTGTACGTATATGTAGATAATCCATTAAATATCCGCCGTTTCCAGCTACTATAGTCATTTACAACATTAACAATGTCTACACTGTATTTCTGATCAATTTGATATTTTAATGGAGAATTATTTATTATTTTATTTCTTTTCAAAAACGAGGACATTTCTAAGTGACCCCAAACTTTTGAACTGTAGTGTACCTACCAGACAGACTCTCTGAATACCTCGTCCAGCTGATCCAGGTACAGTAATACGACCCACTCATAGTCTGTGCTGTGTAGAGACAGAATGGCCACATAGAAACCACATACTATTCTATACATTTTCTTTGACTCAACATGAATGCCACTGCCATCTTGATAGTTGGGGTTTTGACACCATCTGACAATGTTTTAAATAATTAACACTATGTAATGACAGAATTCAATGTGACCCCTTAGGCTAACTGCTTTATTTTACATGGTGGATTTATTCCGTCTGATCTCTTTCTGTGGTTTGCTAAAGTAATCTTTTTTGCTTTACAGTGTATTCAGACCCCTTGACTTTTTCTACTTTTTGTTACGTTAGACATATTCTAAAATGTATTAAATTGATGAAGGAAAAAAACAATCTACACACACTACCCCTTAATGACAAAGCAAAAACTGACATTTATGCTAATTTATATATAACATTTAAAAAAAAAAGATATACCTTATTTACATAAGTATTGAGACCCTTTGCTATGAGACTCAAAATTGAGCTCAGGTGCATCCTGTTTATATTGATCATCCTTGAGATGTTTCTACAACTTGATTGGAGGCCATCTGTGGTCAATTCATAAGACATGATTTGGAATGGCACACACCAGTCTATATAAGGTCCCACAGTTGACAGTGCATGTTAGAGCAAAAACCAAACCATGAGGTCGAAGGAATTGTCCGTAGAGCTCCGAGACAGGATTGTGTCGAGGCACAGACCTGATTTTCAATCCACATAAATCGCATTTTATTTGTCACGTGCTGAATACAACAGGTAAAAAGACCTTACCATGAAATGCTTACTTACAAGCCCTTAAACAACAATGCAGTTCAAGAAATTAGAGTTAAGAAATGATTAACTAAAGTAAAAAATTAAGTTACACAATAAAGAGGCTATATACAGGGGGTACCAGTACTGAGTCAATGTGTGGGGGTACAGGTTAGTTGAGGTAATTTGTACATGTAGGTAGGGGTAAAGTGACTATGCATAGATAATAAACAGAGAGTTGCAGCAGTGTAAAAACAAGGGGGGGGGGGGTCAATGTAAATAGTCTGGGTGACAATTTGATCCCCTACATGGACATTCTTCCTGCTCGTATCTCATTTAGGCTACACTGGTTTCAAGTTAAGATTTTACATCTATCAGCTCCTACGGAGCGGTAATGAACTCAACAGTTTAATGATTTGGACAAGTCGCTCCTAATTTTAGGCTCCTGCTATTAAGGAGAAGATCACGAAGGGTGAAATCAACTATTCACCTCAAATATTTAATACATTTTAGAACAAGGCTGTAATGTAACAAAATGTGGAAAAAGTCAAGGGGTCTGAATACTTTACGAATGCACTGTATGTGGGTGTGTGTTGTAAACGTGCCCTGTTTTTTCTTCTGGCCACCAGGTTCTTAAGTACGAACAGTACCTCGACAACCCGCTGGCCCGCTTCCTGCTGAAGAAGGCTTTGACCAATCAGCGGATAGGACATTTCTTCTTTTGGCATCTCAAGTGAGTTTGTTTTCCAGTTGTTTCCGCAGTGTGTATTATGGATGGCTTGAAGTTGCCACAGGCAGCTGGAATGCCATTCTGCTGGGATAATACATCTTTCTCCAAGGTCCTCTAAAAAGCTCAATTTGTGCATATCAGGGTTTACATAAAGAAAAGCTGACCAAGCGCAATTCGCCAGATCAAGTTACACGTTTATTTTCACTGTGTGTTCATGCATTTATTTGCGTAATCACAAGACATGTGTTTTGGAAATGTTTTTGCATACATTTCTATGGGTCATGCAGTTTGAGAAGTCTCTTGTACATTTTGTATGAGGGTGCACAATGAGGTCGATATATGATTAAATCTCATGATGGTATTTGACATTGACGATATATCTTGAAGGTCAAGACTATGCCGTATTTGAACTTTACAAATCCATACTGTGCAGTTTTATCAGTTGGGCTGTATCTATCTGTTAAATTAAGTCTAAATGAATTAACTAAGCCTTATTTATTTCGCCATACTAAGATTATTGAATGAAAATGCATTATCTACTTATTAATGGTGCAAAACGATTTATATTGTATATTTGGAGTAGCATATCGTAGAAGAGGTCTGCTGCTGAACCGTAGTTCACAATCACATAAGTTATTGTCTCTGCCTCCAGGTCGGAGATGCACAACAAGACTGTGAGCCAGCGGTTTGGCCTGCTGCTGGAGTCCTACTGCCGGGCCTGTGGCATGTACCTCAAGCACCTGAGCAGACAGGTGGAGGCCATGGAGAAACTCATCAACCTTACCGACCTTCTCAAGCAGGAGAAGAAGGACGAGGCCCAGAAGGTCAATTTACACTGTGGTCAAGGCCCTTCCACTCCACTTCACGCCCTAACATGGAAGCCTCAATAGATGACCACGTTTTTCTTATCCTCAATACAACACAAAAGAACAACACACAATCATACAACAAAATAGAGATACTAAGCAAAACGAGTGGAACTGCTCTACAAGCCAACAGACCCAAATGGTCTTCACGACTATGGACTCCTTGCAGTAAAGTGACGCTCTCTCTCTCTGCCCTCAGGTTCAGATGAAGTTCCTGGTGGAGCAGATGAAACGGCCTGACTACATGGATGCCCTACAGAGCTTCACCTCTCCACTCAACCCAGCGCACCAGCTGGGAAACCTCCGGTACAGACGCTTTTTCAATCCAGAAAACGCAGTAGACATGACCACAAACGTCCACATATTTCCCCGGAATGTTTGAACAAAGAAACCAAGAAATGTGTCCTGTGAAATTGAGGGTTAATGACAGGTCAAATGTTTTCTTAATGTTATTCTCAGCGCCTCCGTGTTGATACAATGTTTACTATCTTTCAGCTTGGAAGAGTGCCGGATGATGTCATCGGCCAAGCGGCCCCTGTGGCTCAATTGGGAGAACCCTGACATGATGTCAGAGCTGCTCTTCCAGAGCAACGAGATCATCTTTAAAAACGGAGATGGTATGTCTCGCTAATGCATATCGAATCACTCAACCCCCTTGACTCACTAGACGATAAACATGCTTACAGGATTCAATTTTACATGCATGTCCCCAAACTCACTTTGGATTGCCCTGGCACCGATGCATAATGCATTAAAGCAGGGTTTCCCAAACTCGGTCCCGGGGACCCCAAGGGGTGCACGTTTTGGTTTTTGCTCCTAACACTACACCACTGATTCAACTATTCAACGTTGATCATTAAGCTTTGATTATTTGAATCAGCTGTGTAGTGCTAGGGGCAAAAACCAAAACATGCACCCCTTGGGGTAGTTTGGGAAACGCTGCATTTTAAAGTGTGATCAAAGCTTGGACTGCTCATCATCTTACTATTCCACTCCCCCCCCTGTCTCCTTCAGATCTGAGGCAGGACATGCTGACTTTGCAGATCATTAGAATAATGGAGAACATCTGGCAGAACCAGGGCCTTGATCTCAGGTACTGTCTCTTTGTAGCCGCTCGGCAGCAGCACGCATGAATAGTCGATTTCACCCTTCGCGTTCTTCTCCTTAATAGCAGGAGCCTAAAATTAGGAGCGACTTGTCCAATTCATTAAACCGTTGAGTTCATTACCTCTCTGTAGGAGCTGATAGATGTAAATTCTTAACTTGAAACCTGTGTAGCCTAAATGAGATACGAGCAGGAAGAATGTCCATGTAGGTGGATTGAAAGTCAGGTCGTTTTCTTATTGGTCTATTAACTAATTTATCACAGGCAGGCCAAAACTCCATCCCGCCAAAACAGGCTGACATTTCAGGCTGTCTTTTCAAACAGCTCTTACACTAAAAGGGAATTATTATAATTTTCACAATTCCACAGTATTATTCCAACCTCATAGGTTGGAATTCCATGACATAGACTGACCAGGTGAAAGCTATGATCCCTTATTGACATCACCTGTTAAATCCACTTCATTCAGTATAGATGAAGGAGAGGAGAGGTTAAAGAAGGAGTTTGGATAGACAGAGACATAGATGTGTTGGACTGTAGTATTTTGAGGGATTTATAGACCCATCCAATCTTTTTCATGATCATATTTTGTAAGTTACTTTTCTTAAATTGTTTGTAAATATTGTATATTTTTATTGTTGGAATTTGTATGATTGTGTGCAGGGCTTCTTGGTCTCAAATGGGATTTCCTGTTTTAAATCAATTGAAATATATCCTGTTGCTTCCTCTGTGTCATTCAGGATGCTTCCTTACGGCTGCCTGTCCATTGGCGACTGCGTGGGCCTGATAGAGGTGGTTAGAAACTCCCACACCATCATGCAGATCCAGTGTAAAGGAGGCCTGAAGGGGGCGCTGCAATTCAACAGCCACACGCTGCACCAGTGGCTCAAGGACAAGAACAGGGGGGAGATGTGAGTGATGCCTGGGCTAGGTTCCAATAGCCACACTTGAACACTACATAGAACGCATGCCCAGTAGGTCTACGTAGCTTCGTTCTTCTACATTGCTTCATTCTAAGCAATCCTAATTAATTCTAAATTATACTATTGTAATGGATAGAGATTTGGTGAGACATTTCATAGTTTCAAGCAGAGAAACTATTTGGAACAGTTCGTTGCTTATGGGGGGACAACATCAAGTTTATTCTCCACAGGGCAAAGGTTTCCTGGAATTGCTTAGGAGTAGATTGTACTGTGTTTGGTATTCCTATTATGACAACTTCCTCTTCAGTTAAATGCCTTAGGGTTATGACAACTTCCTCTTCAGTTAAATGCCATAGGGTTATGACAACTTCCTCTTCAGTTAAATGCCTTAGGGTTATGACAATTTCCTCTTCAGTTAAATGCCATTGACTCACGGAAAACCCATTAAACTGTGTCCAGGTACGACCAGGCCATTGACTTGTTCACACGGTCATGTGCGGGCTACTGCGTAGCCACCTTCATCCTGGGGATCGGTGACAGACACAACAGCAACATCATGGTCAAAGATGATGGACAGGTACTTCACAGACTAATGGCCCTGCTACACTATAGCCGTCAGCCGTTGAGGAAATGCTTCCTTCTAAATCAATGAAAGCTGCTTCACTGCCTGCGCTACGTCACGTCCAATGGCAGGATCCAAGCTCAAGAATCTGAGGTTCAAATCTTGACTCACGAAGTTCATTCTATTTTGTGACTTTATTTAAAGTACATTTTGGTTGCATATGGCCTCGACTATACACCACTAGTTATTTTACTAAGATTTATGATGTCAAGAAGCTACTATGTTCACAATGTAAACAAAAACAACTTGTGTAATTACAGGATCATTTAGAACTACCACTTGCAACAATGTAATGAGTACTTGAGAAAAACTGGACCTAAGCTATTGTACTGACACATAATTGATGACTGGTGCAGTAGGGGAGAATAGAGTAAAGATGCTCCTCCGCTCTCAAAATAACACGCTCTATGTAGCAGGTAGAACTGGTTGGAAGATTCCTGGAATAAGCCGGAAACCCGAGAATCCTCCAACCAGGATTTCTGAAAAACTGGGGAAGTTTGAGAAAGTTACCAGATTTTTGCAACCCTACACACTACTCTTTTCTCTTGACGTTCCTTGGTTATAGGTTACATTTAAAAATATATACATATTTTCTCCTTGCAGCTATTCCACATAGACTTTGGCCATTTCCTGGATCACAAGAAGAAGAAATTTGGCTACAAGCGAGAGCGGGTGCCCTTCGTCTTGACACAGGACTTCTTAATCGTCATCAGTAAAGGAACCCAGGAGTGCACCAAAACCAGGGAGTTTGAGAGGTACAGTTTCACTATTTTGTGTTATGTTACAGAATGAAATCATTACTCCAACCGGTAATACAATGCAACTTTATTTATCTCACACACACATCTCCTAACCTAGCTAGGTTCAACATTTCCCAGACTAATCGTCCCTCACCGTTGTTCTTCCATTCCCACCAGGTTCCAGGAGATGTGCTACAAGGCCTACCTGGCCATCCGGCAGCACGCCAACCTCTTCATCAACCTGTTTTCCATGATGCTGGGCTCGGGGATGCCCGAACTGCAGTCCTTCGACGACATAGCTTACATCCGCAAGACCCTGGCGCTGGACAAGACGGAGCAGGAGGCCCTGGACTACTTCATGAAGCAGATGAACGACGCCCACCACGGCGGCTGGACCACCAAGATGGACTGGATCTTCCACACAATCCGCCAGCACGCCATGAACTGAGAGGGGCCATCTGCCCGGAGAGTAGCAGCAACGCAGAGAGGACAAGGGCGGATCTCTACACCATCCGCCTGGACTGTGTGTCAACGGAGAGACTAGAGCGGATCTCTACACCATCCGCCTGGACTGTGTGTCAACGGAGAGACTAGAGGGGATCTCTACACCATCCGCCTGGACTGTGTGTCAACGGAGAGACTAGAGGGGATCTCTACACCTTCCGCCAGTTAAGCACGCCATGAGCTGAGATGGCAGAGCGGACATCGCTAGCGTCCACGGATGGAGCTATGAATGGATAGAGCCATTGGATGAATAGAATGAATTGAGAGGCTAGAACGGATCGCTACATCATCTGCTAACGTCTGAGCTCTGAGGGAAATGCACATCTGTAAACCATCCACTAGGAGGCGCCAAAAGTGGATATTAGGGATGCATCGATACGGAAATTACGGGCTGATGTGATAATCATATTTACTGGACATTATCTTTCTCATATTGCTATGGCAATATGGCCACAGTTTTTTCTTTGTAAAATTAGGAGAACAACCACGATTGTAAACAACCGTTTTGCAAAAGTTATGTCATTTTTAAGATGAAGCGATCTATTGTATTATCAACCGATATGATGGCCGTTTTCCCCCCCCTATATCAAAGCATGCCCCCCAGAGTCATGTCCTGCTAACACACCAGGATACCGTGAAGACCTGCCCAGGGTCATGTCCTGCTAACACACCATGATACCGTGAAGACCTGCCCAGGGTCATGTCCTGCTAACACACCAGGATACCGTGAAGACCTGCCCAGGGTCATGTCCTGCTAACACACCAGGGTACCATGAAGACCTGCCCAGGGTCATGTCCTGCTAACACACCAGGATACCGTGAAGACCTGCCCAGGGTCATGTCCTGCTAACACACCAGGGTACCGTGAAGACCTGCCCAGGGTCATGTCCTGCTAACACACCAGGGTACCATGAAGACCTGCCCAGGGTCATGTCCTGCTAACACACCAGGATACCGTGAAGACCTGCCCAGGGTCATGTCCTGCTAACACACCAGGGTACCGTGAAGACCTGCCCAGGGTCATGTCCTGCTAACACACCATGATACCGTGAAGACCTGCCCAGGGTCATGTCCTGCTAACACACCAGGATACCGTGAAGACCTGCCCAGGGTCATGTCCTGCTAACACACCATGATACCGTGAAGACCTGCCCAGGGTCATGTCCTGCTAACACACCAGGATACCGTGAAGACCTGCCCAGGGTCATGTCCTGCTAACACACCAGGGTACCGTGAAGACCTGCCCAGGGCACGCAACGGAAAATGGTTTGATACGGAAAACCAAAAAATTATTATTATTGGACAAATCTTGGCAGTCTCTTTCAATCATGTTTTCTTCCTCTTGGTGCCCATTGAACACAACCCAGAATACCACCAGCATTGTTAATTCCCAGTGATGGATGGCTGTCAACTCTAAGACTAGCGAACAGAACTCTGACAAATCGTGTTTGATCTCAATTGACGATCACACATCTTATCTCCCCCCCCCCCCCCCCCCCCCTCCTCAGATGGAAACAGTCATGTTTCGTGACCTCAAAGTTTGAGATTTTGTACAGAAGTATCCCAATGGTCTTGTATGCATACATTTTTCCTTTTTAGTCTTCATTCTCTACTGAGCCAAAGTACTATATAGATATATATCTCTCCTACTACATCTGACTTATCAGTCTTACCATGAGTCACTACTATTCCAATCCCTGTGTTTCTCCTTTGTAGCACTGATCTCTACAGTATTTGTTTGTTTGTCCATCAGTATTATGATGCGTGTGCAGCGTTCTGGCGTAAAATGCTTGCCGTCCAGCACCCAGTTGGATGCAACACAGAAGTTTACGATGACTGACAGAAAATAACTGTAAATTCATCCTCTTCGTTTTGTTGTTTTTTTCGGGTTGTATTTTTAAAGGGAAATGGGGGGCAAAATGGATGTGCAATGTTATAGTTCTGTTACACTATGCAATTTGTGATCTTTATGTACTGTACTGCAAAGTAGAGTCGATGGGAGTATCTAATCATATACACAGCATTAAAGGTGTCTATCAACTGTACAGACAAGACAGTACACAGAAGACGAATGCACAATTATGCACTGACAGTATCGCCGATTTCTTCCCTGACAGGATGACTCTGGAAGAACTGTAAATAAAAAATAAAAAAATAGCCTTTCACTTTAGTTATTTTTTTTTCAAATCTAACCGTAGATTTTAGAAAGCGTTTGGAACCACCGTAGATTGTTTTGGGGTGAATTGGAATTTGCTTCATCCTATATTTACAGAATACAAGTATGTATAGATTTGACCCTATTACAGACTTCCCCAGCATTCTATGTCATATGAACTCCCTATTCAGTAAAGTTGTTAAAGATCAATAAAATAAAAGTGTAACAGGTGAATTTGTGGTTTTGCCTTCCCTGACAACTGCCCTTTTTTTAAGTGTGGATTCTGCACTTCTCATTGCATAAAGATACTTTTATTAGTCAGTTGTTTGCCAATTTTTACCAAATGACATGGTGTGTGTTTCTGTGCAGGTTACAGATGGTTGGGCAGGTCCCATTCAAAACAAGACAACTACAATAACCATATTACAAACAATATGCAAGCGCTATCATAGAACATTTTTCCTTTCATTTTCATTGTGGTTAAATGTCATCCTTTTCTTTTCACGGTTAATGCATGAGGTCCCTGAAGATCCTTTGTTCAACCAAGTGTTGTTTACTTGAAGTTCATGTTTTAAATGACATTTTGTTACTTGTGAGGTACAATGTCGTCACACCATGAAGATAAGCAATACTATCCTGGGGCCAGGGAATAATGTCTGGCCCCCATGAACTTTATGTGTGTAAATCGCTTTCCTTGAGTAACTACAGAGGTAATATATTTTTGTATTCTAAATGTAGACTAACTCAAAATTATAATCACTAAACAAAAAAAGTGGAATTATGCATAGTACATGGTTTCACACCCCGCTAGACAGCTTTTAGTTATTGAAATATGAGACACTAGTGATGAAGGACAACATGAGTTTGGTAAGGAGGAGAATGTATCGAGTGGTGTTTCACTGAAGGTCTGCTGTTCTGGTTATGAGCACAGTGTAAAAGCACAATGAGGAAAAGCTATCCTGCATGTTTTCAAAACCCACTATTCATAAGTTATCTATTCATCCCTGTAAATATCGTTTGACCTGTACTATGCACTCATTATTCTTTCATACTAATTAATGTACCATGTCTGGATAGAACCCTGTATTCATTCACTCATTGTACTGTTTCCTAAAAAAACTATATTTTCTCTGTATCCCCAGATATTTTGAGAACCAATAAATGTCATTTCTAATGATCCATTTCTTGCCTCATTTTATCATTAATCTCGTAATTAAAAAGAAAAATATATATATATAATTTATTTTTTATTTTTAAGAATCCTAAATTGTTTCAATTTGATACATTCAGTGTCAGTAAGATCTAGCCTCATCTCCAGGCTAACAGCTACCCCATATCGACAAAGTACCTGCTATGAGTAACCAGACCAGGAATTTTTTTCCTTCAAGTCAGCAAATTCAGACATGCAGTAGGAGTTCCTACAGTCCTTGTGCATGAAACGAACATCCCAGGAGATAGTTGGTAACGTAATCCTCTTTTCCATTTCACACTGCATCAGCCCATTGACTTCCTTCCATACAGTGGGAATCACCTACACAATATATAATCTCCATGTCTTGTCACTGGCTATGTTCCAATACACATTGTAGTATGCCACTGTCACCTTGACTTGAGTTATCCTACATAGGAGAGCTAGACCACCTTGGGAGCTGGTAGAATTTGCCCTGTGTGTTTATTTCCGTCAGTGTCTGCCTACCCGTTGCTGCCTCACTACCCAGCCTCAGTCTCTGGTTGAGTTTCGCCAGGCCACCAGTAGAGACCCAAGAAAATTCATAACTAACCCAAGATAGACCACAGCCTGTCATTTCCAACACAGGACGCAAAGGCCTTCCTACCTGTTTAGGTGGGGTTTGACCAGAGTGATCCTAACCAGAAAGTACATGGTGAAGCCAAGGATGATGATCTGTCCTCCCCAACACCGGAGACTATCACCTGGGCCTTGGCCCTGTCCCTACCCACACCTGTTCCTGGAGGATCTTCCTGTGACATAGGAACATGTACACATACAAGCATATGGAATACACACAACACACACACAAATACAGGTGGCCACTAAAGGGTTTCCTACCCGACTGGATGTGTTCTGCCAAGCCTCCTTGCCATGTTGGTCTCTCAAGTTGTTGGTGGAAAGAC
Source organism: Salvelinus fontinalis (assembly GCF_029448725.1). Taxonomy (NCBI): domain Eukaryota; kingdom Metazoa; phylum Chordata; class Actinopteri; order Salmoniformes; family Salmonidae; genus Salvelinus; species Salvelinus fontinalis. Next base: position 17,400,269 of record NC_074690.1, on the reverse strand, counting down.
TGAACTGTCCAATCACATTTTATATAACCGTGACATCAGGAGTTTCATAAACATACGTTTATGAATCAATTATTCATGATTTTACTATACCTAAACAACTTGTATTATTCATGCAATGTTGATTATGTAAAAGGAAAAGATATGGACATGTGGAGATATTAACTCAATGACAATTGTTTAACACTCCTAGGGCATCTGGCCCACGCCAGCTTGTGAATGGGGATAGGCAACTCAATAACGCATTAGCCTACAGTACAGTTAGGCCTATGTCCATTAGTAACCTGAGTCTGAGCATGATGGAGGAGTAAAGCCCTATATTTTCTGTGATGGAGGATTTACAGTATATTACAATATGTTTGACCATCACGTGAAATCACAGGAGGCTGCTGAGGGGAGGACGGGCGCATGTTAATGGCTAGAATGAAGTGAATGGAATGGTATCAAACACAACCATTTATTCCATTCCAGGCATTAGTTTGAGCCTGTCCGCCCCAATTAAGGTGCCACCAGCTGTCTGCGTGTGTAATGTATTCATCTTATGATAAAGGGCCTTTGGAAAGTATTCAGACCCCTTGACATTTTGCACATTTTGTTACATTACAGCTTTATTCTAAAATTGATTAAATAAAAAACTCCTCAGCAATCTACACACAATACCCCATAATGACAAAGTGAAAACAGGTTTTTAGACAATTGCAAATGTATAAAAAACCAAAACAGAAATACCTTATTTACATAAGTATTCAGACCCTTTCCTATGAGACTCGAAATTGAGCTCAGGTGCATTCTGTTTCCATTGATCATCCTTGAAATGTTACTACAAATTGATTGGAGGTAAATTCAATTGATTGGACATGATTTGGAAAGGCACACACCTGTCTATATAAGGTCCCACAGTTGACAGTGCATGTCAGAGTAAAAACCAAGCCATGCGGTCGAAGGAATTGTCCGTAGAGCTCCGAGACAGGATTGTGTCGAGGCACAGATTTGAGGAAGGGTAGCAATTTTTTTTTTCAGCATTGAAGGTCCATAGTGGCCTCCATCATTCTTAAATGGAAGAAGTTTGGAACCACCAATACTTCCTAGTGCTGGCCACCCGGCCAAACTAAGCAATCGGGGGAGAAGGACCTTGGTCTGGGAGGTGACCAAGAACCCAATAGTCACTGATAGAACTATTGAGTTCCTCTGTGGAGATGGGAGAACCTTCCAGAAGGACAACCATTTCTGCAGCACTCCACCAATCAGACCTTTATTGTATAGTGGCCAGACGGAAGCCACTCCTCAGTAAAAGACACATGACAGTCCACTTGGAGTTTGCCAAAAGGCACCTAAAGACTTTCAGACCATGAGAAACAAGATTCTCTGGTCTGATGAAACCAAGATTGAACTCTTTGGCCTGAATGCGAAGTGTCACATCTGGAGGAAACCTGGCACCATCCCTACGGTGAAGCATGGTGGTGGCAGCATCATGCTGTGGGGATGTTTTTCAGCGGCTGGGACTGGGAGGCTAGTCAGGATTGAGGCAAGGATGAACGGAGCAAAGTACAGAGAGATCCTTGATGAAAACCTGCTCCAGGGTGCTCAGGACCTCAGACTGGGGCGAAGGGTCACCTTCCAACAGGGCAACAACCCTAAGCACACAGCCAAGACAACGCAGTAGTGGCTTCAGGACAAGTCTCTGAATGTCCTTGAGTGGCCCAGTCAGAGCCCGGACTTGAACCCGATCGAACATCTCTGGAGAGACCTGAAAATAGCTGTGCAGCAATGCTCAACATCCAAAATGACAGAGCTTGAGAAGATCTGAAGAAGAATGGGAGAAACTCTCCAAATACAGGTGTGCCAAGCTTGTAGCGTCATACCCAAGAAGACTCGAGGCTGTAATCGCTGCAAAGGTGATTCAACTAAGTACTGTGTCAAGGGATCTGAATACTTTCCGAATGCACTGTATATTTGATTCTTATGTGAACTACTGAACAAAAATATAAACACAACATGCAACAATTTTACTGAGTTACAGTTCATATAAGGAAATCAGACAATTTAAATAATTTCATTAGGCCCTAATCTATGGATTTCACATGGCTGGGCAGGAATGCAGCCATGGGTGGGCCTGGCAGGGCAAGGCCCACCAACTAGGGAGCCAGGTACAGTCAATCAGAATGAGTTTCTCCCCACAAAAGGGCTTAATTATAGGCAGAAATACCATCATTCACTAAACCCTAAACCTCAACGAAACTGTGTAATGAATAATGTGGAAATTGAGCAAGTTGTGGTGACTAAACTGCTTGGAGTAACCCTGGATTGTAAAAACATATTGATACAACAGTAGCTAAGATAGGGAGAAGTCTGTCTAAAATAATGTGCTGTTCTGCATTCTTAACAGCATTGTCAACAAGGCAGGTCCTACAGGGCATAGTTTTGTCACATCTGGACTACTTTTCAGTTGAGAGGGACTTTTACAATTGGCTAAGAACATGGCAGCCCGGCTGGCCCTTGGATGTACACAGAGAGCTAACATGTCAATCTCTCTTGGCTCAAAGTGGATTGACTTCATCAATACTTGTATTTGTGAGAGTTATTGACATGTTAAATGTTTTAACAACTGGCACACAGCTCAGACACCCATGCGTACTCCACAAGACATGCCACCAGAGGTCTCTTCACAGTCCCCAAGTCCAGAACAGACTATGGGAGGTGTGTGTGTGCATGTCTTGTGTACTACATAGAGCCATGACTACATGGAACTCTATTCCACATCAAGTAACTCATGCAAGCAGTAAAATCTGATTTTAAAAACGGATCAAAATACACTATGGAACAGCGGGGACTGTGAAGAGACACAGGCACAGACACATGCACGTGTCATTTGTAGATGTGGAGTAGTGGCCTGAAGGCACACACTTAATGTGTTGTGAAATCTGTTGTGAATGTATTGTAATCTTTTTAAAATTGTATATCTGTGTTAATGTTGCTGGACCCCAGGAAGAGTAGCTGCTGCCTTGGCTAATGGGGATCCATAATAAATACAAATACACATGCTCTTGCAGCTGAATAGAAGCAAGTCCCAACGGAAAGCCTTCCCAGAAAAGTCGAAGCTGTTATAGCAGCAAAGGGGGGACCAACTCCATATTAATGCCCATGATTTTGCAATGAGATGTTCGATGAGCAGGTGTCCACTTACTTTTGGTCATGTAATGTATCATGTTCTGTGTGTTTTACACCTTTTAACACAACATGGCTGAAGAAGAGATTGGCTATACCTTTATGGAGATGCAGAGCTCAAATGCCAATTGCTGACAGCAAACTGCATTTTCCTTGAGGTATTTGAAGAAATGAGGCTCATCTGGGCTGTTTTCTAATTGGATAATAGGGGTTCATGGAGGATAATGACCCCAATGCTAACATCTAGGCATGTCTTCTTTTACCAGCTCTGCCGAGGCTCCTATAGTACCTAGCTGTGGGGACAACTACCTGTGGGAACAAAGTGGATGGAGCCACACCAGGTCTACTCATTATCAGACTATTGTCGGCAATAAAGAGGCCATTCCACAACTCTATTCCCCAAATTCCGATGTTTAACTAATAGGCTTAATGGAGTCATCATCCCTCTAATTAGCTACATTTGTTCCTGGACGAGGTTGAATATTGCCGGTGCAACATGTGGAGGCAAAACTTGATACGCAATAGCCAGAAAAGCCATTTTATTTGATGGATTATCGTCAAAAGAAGAATTGTACATTTCTCACTATCAGTGGTGTAAAGTACTTAAGTAAAAATACTTCAAAGTACTACTTAAGAAGATTTTTGGGATATCTGTACTTTTCTTTACTATTTATATTTTTACAGATTTTATTTTTACTTCACTACATTCCTAAAGAAAATCATTTACTTTTTACTCCTTACATTTTCCCTGACACCCAAAAGTACTCGTTACATTTTGAATGCTTAGCAGGACAGGAAATGGTCCAATTCACACTATCAAGAAAACACATGGTCAACCCTACTGCCTCTGATCTGGCAGACTCACTAAACACACATGCTTGGTTTGTGTCACGTTCCTGACCTGTTTTTCCTTGTTTTTGTATTTGTTTAGTATGGTCAGGGCATGAGTTGGGGTGGGCATTCTATGTTGTGTGTCTAGTTTGTCTGTTTCTGTGTCCAGCCTAATATGGTTCTCAATCAGAGACAGCTGTCAATCGTTGTACCTGATTGAGAATCATATATAGGTGGCTTGTTTTGTGTTGGGGATTGTGGGTGGTTGTTTCCTGTCTTTGTGTTTTGTCTGCACCAGCTAGGACTGTGATGGTTGGTTTGTTTTGTCATTTTGTATAGTGTCTTGTTTTGTGTTAATTAAATAATGGAACATTTCCACGCTGCACATTGGTCCTCAGATCCTTCTCGCCTCTCCTCGTCTGAGGAGGAGGACGACTTAGACTGCCGTTACAGTTTGTAAATGATGTGTGGAGTGTGCCCCTGGCTTTTGGGAAATAAAAAAAAACTAGAAAATGGCACCATCTGGTTTGCTTAATTAATACAAGGAATTTGAAATGATTTATACTTTTGCTTTCACTTTTATTACTTAAGTATATTTTAACAATTACATTCACTTTTGATACTTAAGTATATTTAAAACCAAATACTTTTAGACTTTTACTCATGTAGGATTTAACTGGTTGACATTCACTTTTACTTGAGTCATGTTCTATTAAGGTATCTTTACTCAAGTTTGACAATTGGGTACTTTTTCCACCACTGCTCACTATTATATTGCTATTTCAGTTAAGTGCATTGGGTATAGTAAGTTAATTTCAACTGCTGACACTTCATATTCCCACAGTGAATAAAAACATGTCTGTCATATTATTTGTATGTTTTTGTAGGCTTTTGTCATATTCCAATCTAAAACATGCATAATATCAAACACTAGAAATGTTGCTCTTTCAAATGTGGTTATATGGTAAGAGGTCTAATTCATACAGTCAATGATCTGTCTCTCTCTCTCTCAGCTGTCATCCTCCTCTCTCTCTCTCTCTCTCTCAGCTGTCATCCTCCTCTCAATTCAATTCAATTCAAGGGGCTTTATTGGCATGGGAAACATGTGTTAACATTGCCAAAGCAAATGAGGTAGACAATACACAAAAGTGAAACAAACAAAACTAATTAACAGTAAACATTACACATACAGAAGTTTCAAAACAATAAAGACATTACGAGTGTCATATTAAATATATACAGTGTTGTAACAATGTACAAATGGTTAAAGCACACAAGTTAAAATAAGTAAGCATAAATATGGGTTGTATTTACAATGGTGTTTGTTTTTCACTGGTTGCCCTTTTCTTGTGGCAACAGGTCACAAATCTTGCTGCTGTGATGGCACACTGTGGAATTTCACCCAGTAGATATGGGAGTTTATCAAAATTGGATTTGTTTTCGAATTCTTTGTGGATCTGAGGGAAATATGTGTCTCTAATATGGTCATACATTGGGCAGGAGGTTAGGAAGTGCAGCTCGGTTTCCACCTCATTTTGTGGGCAGTGTGCACATAGCCTGTCTTCTCTTGAGAGCCATGTCTGCCTACGGCGGCCTTTCTCAATAGCAAGGCTATGCTCACTGAGTCTGTACATAGTCAAAGCTTTCCTTAAGTTTGGGTCAGTCACAGTGGTCAGGTATTCTGCCACTGTGTACTCTCTGTTTAGGGCCAAATAGCATTCTAGTTTGCTCTGTTTTTTTGTTAATTCTTTCCAATGTGTCAAGTAATTATCTTTTTGTTTTCTCATGATTTGGTTGAGTCTAATTGTGCTGTTGTCCTGGGGCTTTGTGGGGTGTGTTTGTGTTTGTGAACAGAGCCCTAGGACCAGCTTGCTTAGGGGACTCTTCTCCAGGTTCATCTCTCTGTAGGTGATGGCTTTGTCATGGAAGGTTTGGGAATCGCTTCCTTTTAGGTGGTTGTAGAATTTAACGGCTCTTTTCTGGATTTTGATAATTAGTGGGTATCGGCCTAATTCTGCTCTGCATGCATTATTTGGTGTTCTGCGTTGTACACGGAGGATATTTTTGCAGAATTCTGCATGCAGAGTCTCAATTTGGTGTTTGCCCCATTTTGTGAAATCTTGGTTGGTGAGCGGACCCCAGACCTCACAACCATAAAGGGCAATGGGCTCTATGACTGATTCAAGTATTTTTAGCCAGATCCTGATTGGTATGTTGAAATTTATGTTCCTTTTGATGGCATAGAATGCCCTTCTTGCCTTGTCTCTCAGATCGTTCACAGCTTTGTGGAAGTTACCTGTGGTGCTGATGTTTAGGCCGAGGTATGTATAGTTTTTTGTGTGCTCTAGGGCAACGGTGTCTAGATGGAATTTGTGGTCCTGGCGACTGGACCTTTTTTGGAACACCATTATTTTGGTCTTACTGAGATTTACTGTCAGGGCCCAGGTCTGACAGAATCTGTGCAGAAGATCTAGGTGCTGCTGTAGGCCCTCCTTGGTTGGTGACAGAAGCACCAGATCATCAGCAAACAGTAGACATTTGACTTCGGATTCTAGTAGGGTGAGACCGGGTGCTGCAGACTGTTCTAGTGCCCGCGCCAATTCGTTGATATATATGTTGAAGAGGGTGGGGCTTAAGCTGCATCCCTGTCTCACCCCACGACCCTGTGTGAAGAAATGTGTGTGTTTTTTGCCAATTTTAACCGCACACTTGTTGTTTGTGTACATGGATTTTATAATGTCGTATGTTTTACCCCCAACACCACTTTCCATCAATTTGTATAGCAGACCCTCATGCCAAATTGAGTCGAAGGCTTTTTTGAAATCAACAAAGCATGAGAAGACTTTGCCTTTGTTTTGGTTTGTTTGGTTGTCAATTAGGGTGTGTAGGGTGAATACATGGTCTGTTGTACGGTAATTTGGTAAAAAGACAATTTGACATTTGCTCAGTACATTGTGTTCATTGAGGAAATGTACGAGTCTGCTGTTAATGATAATGCAGAGTATTTTACCAAGGTTACTGTTGACGCATATTCCACGGTAGTTATTGGGGTCAAATTTGTCTCCACTTTTGTGGATTGGGGTGATCAGTCCTTGGTTCCAAATATTGGGGAAGATGCCAGAGCTAAGGACGATGTTAAAGAGTTTTAGTATAGCCAATTGGAATTTGTTGTCTGTATATTTGATCATTTCATTAAGGATACCATCAACACCACAGGCTTTTTTGGGTTGGAGGGTTTTTATTTTGTCCTGTAACTCATTCAAGGTAATTGGAGAATCCAGTGGGTTCTGGTAGTTTTTAATAGTTGATTCTAGTATTTGTATTTGATCATGTATATGTTTTTGCTCTTTATTCTTTGTTATAGAGCCAAAAAGATTGGAGAAGTGGTTTACCCATACATCTCCATTTTGGATAGATAATTCTTCGTGTTGTTGTTTGTTTAGTGTTTTCCAATTTTCCCAGAATTGGTTAGAGTCTATGGATTATTCAATTACATTGAGCTGATTTCTGACATGCTGTTCCTTCTTTTTCCGTAGTGTATTTCTGTATTGTTTTAGTGATTCACCATAGTGAAGGCGTAGACTCAGGTTTTCCGGGTCTCTATGTTTTTGGTTGGACAGGTTTCTCAATTTATTTCTTAGATTTTTGCATTCTTCATCAAACCATTTGTCATTGTTGTTCATTTTCTTCGGTTTTATATTTGAGATTTCTAGATTTGATAGGGAAGCTGAGAGGTCAAATATACTGTTAAGATTTTCTACTGCCAAGTTTACACCTTCACTATTGCAGTGGAACGTTTTACCCAGGAAGTTGTCTAAAAGGGATTGGATTTGCTGTTGCCTAATTGTTTTTTGGTAGGTTTCCAAACTGCATTCCTTCCATCTATAGCATTTCTTAATGTTACTCAGTTCCTTTGGCTTTGATGCCTCATGATTGAGTATTGCTCTGTTCAAGTAGACTGTAATTTTGCTGTGATCTGATAGGGGTGTCAGTGGGCTGACTGTGAACGCTCTGAGAGACTCTGGGTTGAGGTCAGTGATAAAGTAGTCTACAGTGCTACTGCCAAGAGATGAGCTATAGGTGTACCTACCATAGGAGTCCCCTCGAAGCCTACCATTGACTATGTACATACCCAGCGTGCGAGAGAGCTGCAGGAGTTGTGACCCGTTTTTGTTGGTTATGTTGTCATAGTTATGCCTAAGGGGGCATATGGGGGAGGGAATGCTGTCACCTGCAGGCAGGTGTTTGTCCCCCTGTGTGCTGAGGGTGTCAGGTTCGTGTCCAGTTCTGGCATTTAGGTCGCCACAGACTAATACCTGTCCCTGGGCCTGGAAATGGTTGATTTCCCCCTCCAGGATGGAGAAGCTGTCTTCATTAAAATATGGGGATTCTAGTGGGGGGATAGCACACAGGAGGACATTTTTCTCTGTTAAGATAATTTCCTTTTGAATTTCTAGCCAAATGTAAAATGTTCCTGTTTTGATTAATTTAATGGAGTGAGTTAGGTCTGCTCTATACCAAATTAGCATTCCCCCTGAGTCCCTTCCCTGTTTCACACCTGGTAGTTTGGTGGATGGGACTACCAGCTCTCTGTAACCTAGAGGGCAACCAGTGAGTCCGTCTCCTCTATACCAGGTTTCTTGCAGGATGACAATGTCTGCATTACCGATTTCTTTGGTGAAGTCCGGGTTCTTGCTCTTTAGGCCAAAGGCAGATGACCTCTCTCTCTCTCTCAGCTGTCATCCTCCTCTCTCTCTCTCTCTCTCAGCTGTTATCCTCCCTACACTCTTAGACAAAAATGGTTTCAAAAGGGTTTTGCGGCTGTCCCCATTGGAGAACCCTTTTGGTTTCAGAGAACACTTTCTGTTTCCAGGAATAACTATTTTGGGTTCCATGTGGAACCCACTGTGGAAAGGGTTCTACATGCAACCCAAAAGGGTTCTGCCTGGAACCAAAACGGTTCTACTTGGAACCAAAAGGGGTTCTTCAAAGGGTTCTCCTATGGGGACAGCCAAATAAACATTTTTGGTTCTAGATAGCACCTTTTTTTCTAAAAGTGTTCAATAGAGGCGCCTCCATATTTCCTGGTTCCTGGCCTGTCTGCGTTTACTCTGAGTGGGCTGCTTACGGGCCCACCGTTCGGCCTCTGGTCTGACCGGACCCGAACTACAAAGACCATCATCCTCTACTTCAACGTCGTTGAGATTGTTGGTTAGCTTCACAGCTTATAATTGTTTCCAGGCACAGGAGCCTGCTGTCTTATGGCACGTGAAGGCCGCGTTCCAAATGGTACCCTATTACCTACATAGTACACTACTTTTTACCAGGGCCCATAGGGTGCCATTTGGGACGCACTCAAAGAACCAAGTGATTTATTGAACTGAGACATGAACAACTTGGGAGTCATAAAGAAAAACATTAAATTCCATTCAACCCTCTCAGCTAGCCTGCTGATGTGATGTTGCAGAGACAGTAAAGAAATGCAGGGATTTGGGGTTAGAGTCCTTGGAAAGTTAAATGTTTGGGTTAGCCTTTTGTTTTACTTTTGATAATATGTGCAGACTTGTTACCAGATTAAGATTTTGTGGTGTTTTATGAATAAATCAACCAAACCTCCAACAGCAGTAGTGATAAAGTCCATGTGACAGTGCACTCATTGCAACAGCAATAGGCAATTCATTCCTAAAACCAATTGAAAGAGTGCCTAGTGCCAGCGTCAGATGATACAACTAATGGTGAAATTACATATTTTCTCCCTTAGGTAACCTGCATTTTATGGGATTATCAAAATGGCTACTATTGTCCAGTCTACTTGTAGCAGGTGAGACAAATACAAATTCTGGAGTGTTAGTGGTTTTTCTGTTGCTGCACTGTAGGCCTATGCCCAGTCATTTGAACGGTAAGGAAATGATTTACAATTGTATGTGTGTGTCAGAGAGAGAGAGAGCTTGATAGAGAGATGGATGGCATGGCCCTGTTATTTTTATAGTCAATGATTCGGTCACACAATCTAGACCTATTTAATCTGCGTGTTTATGCCTCAGGTACTGGCGCAGGAGCAGGCTCCTCCATCTTTGGCTTCCTCACACGGAGCAGCCGGTTTTTTCCTCTCCATCATGACATGTCGCCAAGCTGGCCTCCTGATTGGTCAGTCACTCTTTATTCCTCATACGTCATCATACTCTTATTAGTACTGTGGCTTCATCTGCTACAACAAAAACAAGTGTATCTTATCGTAAAGGCCCAGTGCAGAAAAAAAATGATTTCCTGTGTATATGTTTATATATATTTCCACACTATGAGGTTGAATTAATACTGTGAAATGGCGAAAATTATTATAATTCCCGTTTAGCGTAAGAGCTGTTTGGAAAGAACACCTGAAATTTCAGCCTGTTGGAGTTTTGGCCTTCCATGGTGACATCACCATGCGGTAAATTAGTTAATAGACCAATAAGAAAGAGAGTTCCAAACCTCTCTGCAAATAACAGCTAATTTTCAGTTTTCCCCTCTCGACTCAGACCACTCCTGGAAGTCCTAGCAAAATTCTTGTTTGAGGAATTGCTCTTTTCTAAGAAGCTATTTTGTTTATTTTTGACCATTTTAATTGAAAATAATCACATTAAGGTACTTAATTGAAAGCCAGAAATGATTTGATATTGAGATAAAACAGCTGCATTGGACCTTTGAGTTTAGGTAGTGCCTCCCTGATTTTAAGCAGGTTGATGTTTATTGGGATGACTCTTGTCATTGAGGTCGAACTGAGACATTTCTGCTAGGTGGGCCAGCTGCAAAGTAAAAATTGTCTGTATTAACTAATCAGTATTTTTTTGTTGTTGCTTTTTGTTCTTAATTTAAGGTTAGACTTAGGCATTACACCCTCACCATCACCGCCAACATCACCATCACCACCCTCACCACCACCTAGATAGTCAATCCTCCAAGGTTGTAAGGGTCGGACCAAAACGCAGCGTTGAATGAAGACATAATGAATATTTATTAACGACAAGACGAACACGAAAAAACACTTGGAAAATACAAAACAACGTACTATTTCATAACTCATATGTACATACTTTATAAAACCAATGTAAACACTTGAAAACATTTGGAAAACACTGCACCCTCAACACCCTCACAAATTAAAATGCTGAAATGTTTTACTCAACCATCTCAGCACCCCTCCCTGCCCTCTTCCTCTCCTCCCCCTCTTCCTCTCCTCTCCTCCCCCTCTTCCTCTCCTCCCTCTCTTCCTATCCTCTCCTCCCCCTCTTCCTCTCCTCCCCCTCTTCCTCTCCTCTCCTCCCCTTCTTCCTCTCCTCTCCTCCCCCTCCTCCAGACCTTCATATATGTGTGATGTAGATCCTACTCCTGTTTGTGGTGCTGGCCCTGTACTGGAACATACCACCTGTCAGCTCCGGGGAGGAGGGCTGTGGGAGAGATCATGGAGGAAGAGGAGGAGCTGTTGGTAGGGTCTGAAGAGACCCTAAAGACGTACGGGGCGATCTGGGACGACCAGATAGAACCCTTTCCAAGAAGGTGCGCTGTTAGTTTCTCACCATCTTGTCTGTTGAGTAGGAAGAGATGTCACTGTCTATTAGTGCATGTTAGGTGTCTCCTGTATCGATTCTGTCTCAAGTATCTGTTATGTGCCAGCTTGTATGTGTGTGTGAGAGTGTATGTGTGCGTGTGCGTGTGCGTGTGCGTGTGCGTGTGTGTGTGTGTGTGTGTGTGTGTGTATTTGTGTGTGTATTTCTGTGTGTGTGTGTGTGTGTGGCTGTGTGTGGCTGTGTGTGTGTGTGTATGTTATTCCTCATTCTCTCTGTTGAGTTCACACTCTTCAACCAGACAGCACTGGAGGTGAGAGCAGCTGCAAAACTGTACTTCTCACAAAACCAGCCTAAGCAAGGACTACATCGTTTTTTTACTATCATAAGACAATTATACATTTTGACTTTGCAGCTTGGTCATAGAGTGGGTGCTGGGAGCCCTTTCCCATCAAGGGTGCATTTGTAAATTTACTCTGGCTAGCTCAATTCACTCTGGAGATCTTCCTGGGCTATACTTGGCCTTGTCTCAGGGAAGTAGGTTGGTGGTTGAAGATCTCCCTCGGTATCGGGGGATGTGTTTTGGCAAAGTGGGTGCGGTTATATCCTGCCTGTTTGGCCCTGTCCGGGTGTATCGTCAGACAGGGCCACAGTGTCTCCCGACCCCTCCTTTCTCAGCCTCCAGTATTTATGCTGCAATAGTTTATGTGTTAGGGGGCTAAGGTCAGTCTGTTATATCTGGAGTATTTCTCCTGTCTTATCCGGTATCCTGTGTGAATTTAAGTATGCCCCCTCTAATTCTCTTTTTCTCTCTCTCTCTCTTTTTCTCTTTATCTTTCTCCTTCTCTCTCTCTTTCTCTTTCTTTCTTTCACTCGGAGGACCTGAGCCCTAGGACCATGCCTCAGAACTACCTGGCCTGATGACTCACCTGATCATGCTGTTGCTCCAGTTTCAACTGTTCTGCCTGCGGCTATGGAACCCTGACCTGTTCACTGGACGTGCTACCTTGTCCCGGACCTGCTGTTTTGGACTCTCTCTACCACACCTGCTGTCTAACTCTGAATGATCGGCTATGAAAAGCCAACTGACTCATGAGGTGCTGACCTGTTGCACCCTCTACAACCACTGTGATTATTATTATCTAACCCTGCTGGTCATCTATGAACGTTTGAACATCTTGGCAATGTTCTATTATAATCTCCACCCGGCACAGCCAGAAGAGGACTGGCTACCCCTCAGAGCCTGGTTCCTCTCTAGGTTTCTTCCTAGGTTCCGGCCTTTCTAGGGAATTTTTCCTAGCCACTGTGCTTCTACATCTGCATTGCTTGCTGTTTGGGGTTTTAGGCCGGGTTTCCGTATAGCACTTTGTGACATCGGCTGATTTTAAAAAGGGCTTTATAAATACATTTGATTGATTGATTGATACTCCAGTAAACATCAGCCAAAAAGCGTAATCAAATTGTTGCCAGTAACACAGTTACAGTCATTAACCCCTTAAACAACATGAAACATGTATAACCAGCTCTGCTATAATGGTCAGAGTGAGGTATTCTTTCATTTGTGTCTTAAAGTAGCTTGCAAGCTAGCCAACGTTAGCCAGTTAGCTTGGGTACTTGACTGAGGTCAGAACGCTCGGATCCACCCTACTCCTCCGCTCTGAATTGACCATTTACTAACAGACAGTCTGACAACACTCTGAATTGACCATTTACTAACAGACAGTCTGACAACACTCTGAATTGACCATTTACTAACAGACAGTCTGACAACACTCTGAATTGACCATTTACTAACAGACAGTCTGACAACACTCTGAATTGACCATTTACTAACAGACAGTCTGACAACACTCTGAATTGACCATTTACTAACAGACAGTCTGACAACACTCTGAATTGACCATTTACTAACAGACAGTCTGACAACACTCTGAATTGACCATTTACTAACAGACAGTCTGACAACACTCTGAATTGACCATTTACTAACAGACAGTCTGACAACACTCTGAATTGACCATTTACTAACAGACAGTCTGACAACACTCTGAATTGACCATTTACTAACAGACAGTCTGACAACACTCTGAATTGACCATTTACTAACAGACAGTCTGACAACACTCTGAATTGACCATTTACTAACAGACAGTCTGACAACACTCTGAATTGACCATTTACTAACAGACAGTCTGACAACACTCTGAATTGACCATTTACTAACAGACAGTCTGACAACACTCTGAATTGACCATTTACTAACAGACAGTCTGACAACACTCTGAATTGACCATTTACTAACAGACAGTCTGACAACACTCTGAATTGACCATTTACTAACAGACAGTCTGACAACACTCTGAATTGACCATTTACTAACAGACAGTCTGACAACACTCTGAATTGACCATTTACTAACAGACAGTCTGACAACACTCTGAATTGACCATTTACTAACAGACAGTCTGACAACACTCTGAATTGACCATTTACTAACAGACAGTCTGACAACACTCTGAATTGACCATTTACTAACAGACAGTCTGACAACACTCTGAATTGACCATTTACTAACAGACAGTCTGACAACACTCTGAATTGACCATTTACTAACAGACAGTCTGACAACACTCTGAATTGACCATTTACTAACAGACAGTCTGACAACACTCTGAATTGACCATTTACTAACAGACAGTCTGACAACACTCTGAATTGACCATTTACTAACAGACAGTCTGACAACACTCTGAATTGACCATTTACTAACAGACAGTCTGACAACACTCTGAATTGACCATTTACTAACAGACAGTCTGACAACACTCTGAATTGACCATTTACTAACAGACAGTCTGACAACACTCTGAATTGACCATTTACTAACAGACAGTCTGAAAACACTCTGAATTGACCATTTACTAACAGACAGTCTGACAACACTCTGAATTGACCATTTACTAACAGACAGTCTGACAACACTCTGAATTGACCATTTACTAACAGACAGTCTGACAACACTCTGAATTGACCATTTACTAACAGACAGTCTGACAACACTCTGAATTGACCATTTACTAACAGACAGTCTGACAACACTCTGAATTGACCATTTACTAACAGACAGTCTGACAACACTCTGAATTGACCATTTACTAACAAACAGTCTGACAACACTCTGAATTGACCATTTACTAACAGACAGTCTGACAACACTCTGAATTGACCATTTACTAACAGACAGTCTGACAACACTCTGAATTGACCATTTACTAACAGACAGTCTGACAACACTCTGAATTGACCATTTACTAACAGACAGTCTGACAACACTCTGAATTGACCATTTACTAACAGACAGTCTGACAACACTCTGAATTGACCATTTACTAACAGACAGTCTGACAACACTCTGAATTGACCATTTACTAACAGACAGTCTGACAACACTCTGAATTTACCATTTACTAACAGACAGTCTGACAACACTCTGAATTTATGAACGGCCCAGAGTGGACTCTGATACTCCACAGGGAATTTACAAACGCAGCCAAAGAAGTAAATAAATGGTAACGTAATTTCCCTGTCTTCCCCTCCCTCTCTAGACCATGGTGACTGACCCAGCACTTCAGCGAGCTGGCCAACAGCCTAATGTACAGCCTGTGTGGCGTGGAGGTGATCCTGGGCTTCTTCTTGGTGCGTTGGTTCAGCTGCCAGGTGGAGGATTGCATGGTGCTGGCTGTCTGCAGTGCAACCTGATTCTGGTGCCTCAATCTTCCTGGCCAATCCCCAGGGTGAGTGGGTGAGAGTAGGGTGAAGTTACCCCTTGACTCTGTCCCACGAATGGTTATTGTTAGGGTTGGGGGAGGGGAAGATCTGTACCTAGGGGAAATTTCACCTCAGAGCGAGTGGCTGAGAGAGCCTGCATGTACCACCACCACCCACTGTGTATGGCATGTCATTCCATACCCAGGGTTGAGACTAAAGTCACAGCAGAGAAAACACAAGGTGGGTGTCTGACTTACATGGCCACCGTTTGACTCATGACATGGCAGTTTGACTCCGTATCACTTCTGTTACATAAGCAGATGTGATCATTGCATGTATTGGATCCTTGAGCTGGATAAAATCCTGATTTATGGTTAAGTTTAGACCTGTTATTTCCTTGAAGGAATACAAAGATTGATATTAAAGATATTTAAAAAATTAAATAATGAAATGTTTTAGCTTTGTTTGTGTTTTATTAAAGGTCCAATACAGCTGTTTCTGTTTTTTTTGGTGATTGTTTTTAATTAAAATGGTCAAAAATGAACAAAAATAACTTCTTAGCAAAAAGCAATTTCTCAAACAAGAATTTAGCTAGGACTTCCTGGTAAAGGTCTGAGGGGGGAGGGGAGAACTGAAAACTAGCTGTTATTAGCAGAGAGGTTTGGAATTCGCTTTCTTATTGGTCTATTAACTCATTTACCGCCTGGTGATGTCACCAGGAAGGCCAAAATTCCATCCCATCAAAACAGACAGAAATTTCAGGCGGTCTTTTCAAACAGCTCTTACACTAAAAGGGCATTATCATAATTTTCACATCTTCACAGTATTATTCCAACCTCATAGTGTGGAAATATATCTATAAAATCACGTTTTTGACTCCACTGGGCCTTTAACCTTCTGAAAAGTTGCCAACAATGCACTTGTGTGAAGGCTTAGTCAATCTCAGGGAATCAGGCCATTTGACTACCCCCCCTAGGCAATGAGGCAATGAGGCTCTGACTCATGGCAATGCTGAGATTGATTAGGGGAATGATCATTAACTAGAGGAGGCCACGATGCTCTCAAATCACTAAATGGTCATTTGTTTTACAGGAAATAGAGGTCATTAATCACTACAATGAATGGGATTGTGCATGTGTGTTTGTGTGTGCGTGCGTGCGTGCGTGCGTGCGTGCGTGTGTGTGTGTGTGTGTGTGTGTGTTCCTGGTAGTGTCTAAGGTTCAGTCAAGACGTGTTGGGGATCTGTTGGGGGGCTGGCCACTGTCCCGGGGCCTCTGGGCAGGAGGGCTGACTGGTAACATATCTGATACTTGGAATGATGCTGGCTCTTCTCCTTATGCCTCACAGTGAGCAGTCAGTGTGCGTGTGTGTGTGCGCGTATTATTCAAATACCCATGTCACATTTAAAGATGCTGTGATATATCAATATATACATTTCACACATAACAATTCAGCACCTCACTATTTGATTGATCAAGTGGTGCGTGTTAGTAACATTTGATGACGATTGTAATAAACAGATTTTTGTTTTCCTTTTAAAATGTAACATTGGCTAGTTATTTCCAGGTGATTATAATACTATCCAATGGCCGCCTTGTTTAACACAAGGTAGTGCAGCACGCCCAAAACTCAAACGGAGAGTAGACCAGGGTCCTGTTCAGGAGGGAGAAAATGTTTTGAAACAGGGATTTACTACCTGACCTTGTCCAATAGGAACACAGATTTTGAGTTTCTGATACAACACGTTTTTGCTACGGTGTGCACTGCTGAACTCTACCCTGCTGTCAACCTGAACGACAGCTGAATCCCTAAAAAAGGTCAAAGGTGAGATGGTATGACACAAATATCTCCCATCTTCTATGAGAAGGTCAATGAATGCACATCACAATGAAGGAGGTGTGTGTCTGAACTGCGAAAAGCAGAAGAGATCCAACCAATTACCTATATATATCCAACCCACTTTAACACTCTGTGGAGTCCATTTTACTATACCAACATTCAACCGTGCACATTTTAGCGAACCTGTTTGATATATAGTTGTTATTTGTGTTTCTGTAGCGTAGAGTCTGTCTATATTTACCAAATAATGTAAACATACATATATAACAGTGTATTATGGCTGTACACAAGGGGGCGCCGTCGCGCTCTGTGTGAAAATTCAGAGTAATGTAATTGATGTTAAATAAATCAAGTTTTCAAACCGTTATTTATAGCGTACATGTTAATGGAGAACATTTGTATTTCTTTCCTTTCCTAGAATAGATAGTGCTGTGCCTGGAGGAAGTAACTTTCACCTCTCGTTTAGCCCTCTCAGATCAGCACTAGATATTACACATAGCCAAGGCCAGCGTTTCCCAAACTAAGTAACAGAAAAAACTCATTTGTGTTGCCTTTGTAGAGAGGAAGTGCATATTTCTATCTTTATTTTGGATATTTGAACTTGAACATTTGAAAACATTTACAATGGACAATAAACTAAGTTTTACATATACTGTGAGATTTACTCCATAATGTTTAGTAATCAAAACAAATAAACAAGCGTCATCAATTAGTGTTGCGATTGCAGTGACATTCTTTTTAGCGTTGGGGTAAAGTACTTTTTTAAGTTGTTTTTTTAGGTATCTGTACTTTACTTTACTATTTATATTTTTGACTACTTTTACTTTTAAAGTGGTAAAATTCCCTCACTTATCAAGAGATCCCTGGACATCCCTACTGCCTCTGATCTGGAGGACTCACTAAACACAAATGCTTAGTTTGTAAATGATGTCTGCGTGTTGCAGTGTTCCCCTGGCTATCTGTAAATGATGTCTGTGTTGCAGTGTGCCCCTGGCTATCTGTAAATTATGTCTGTGTGTTGCAGTGTGCCCTTGGCTATCTGTAAATGATGTCTGTGTTGCAGTGTGCCCCTGGCTATCTGTAAATGATGTCTGCGTGTTGGAGTGTGCCCCTGGCTATCTGTAAATGATGTCTGCGTGTTGGAGTGTGTCCCTGGCTATCTGTAAATGATGTCTGCGTGTTGCTGTGTGCCCCTGGCTATCTGTAAATGATGTCTGAGTGTTGGAGTGTGCCCCTGGCTATCTGTAAATGATGTCTGCGTGTTGCAGTGTGCCCCTGGCTATCTGTAAATGATGTCTGCGTGTTGGAGTGTGTCCCTGGCTATCTGTAAATGATGTCTGCGTGTTGCTGTGTGCCCCTGGCTATCTGTAAATGATGTCTGAGTGTTGGAGTGTGCCCCTGGCTATCTGTAAATGATGTCTGCGTGTTGCAGTGTGCCCCTGGCTATCTGTAAATGATGTCTGCATGTTGCAGTGTGCCCCTGGCTATCTGTAAATGATGTCTGCGTGTTGCTGTGTGCCCCTGGCTATCTGTAAATGATGTCTGAGTGTTGGAGTGTGCCCCTGGCTATCTGTAAATGATGTCTGTGTGTTGCAGTGTGCCCCTGGCTATCTGTAAATGATGTCTGCGTGTTGCAGTGTGCCTCTGGCTATCTGTAAATAATGTCTGAGTGTTGGAGTGTGCCCCTGGCTATCTGTAAATTATGTCTGTGTGTTGCAGTGTGCCCCTGGCTATCTGTAAATGATGTCTGAGCGTTGCAGTGTGCCCCTGGCTATCTGTAAATGATGTCTGCGTGTTGCAGTGTGCCCCTGGCTATCTGTAAATTATGTCTGTGTTGCAGTGTGCCCCTGGCTATCTGTAAATGATTTCTGTGTTGCAGTGTTCCCCTGGCTATCTGTAAATGATGTCTGTGTTGCAGTGTGCCCCTGGCTATCTGTAAATGATGTCTGTGTGTTGCAGTGTGCCCCTGGCTATCTGTAAATTATGTCTGTGTGTTGCAGTGTGCCCCTGACTATCTGTAAATGATGTCTGTGTTGCAGTGTGCCCCTGGCTATCTGTAAATGATGTCTGAGTGTTGCAGTGTGCCCCTGGCTATCTGTAAATGATGTCTGAGTGTTGGAGTGTGCCCCTGGCTATCTGTAAATGATGTCTGTGTTGCAGTGTGCCCCTGGCTATCTGTAAATGATGTCTGTGTTGCAGTGTGCCCCTGGCTATCTGTAAATGATGTCTGTGTTGCAGTGTGCCCCTGGCTATCTGTAAATGATGTCTGTGTGTTGCAGTGTGCCCCTGGCTATCTGTAAATGATGTTTGTGTGTTGCAGTGTGCCCCTGGCTATCTGTAAATGATGTCTGAGTGTTGGAGTGTGCCCCTGGCTATCTGTAAATGATGTCTGTGTGTTGCAGTGTGCCCCTGGCTATCTGTACATTATGTCTGTGTTGCTGTGTGCCTCTGGCTATCTGTACATTATGTCTGTGTGTTGCAGTGTGCCCCTGGCTATCTGTAAATTATGTCTGTGTTGGAGTGTGCCCCTGACTATCTGTAAATGATGTCTGTGTTGCAGTGTGCCCCTGGCTATCTGTAAATGATGTATGTGTGTTGCAGTGTGCCCCTGGCTATCTGTAAATGATTTCTGTGTTGCAGTGTTCCCCTGACTATCTGTAAATGATGTCTGTGTTGCAGTGTGCCCCTGGCTATCTGTAAATGATGTCTGAGTGTTGCAGTGTGCCCCTGGCTATCTGAAAATGATGTCTGAGTGTTGGAGTGTGCCCCTGGCTATCTGTAAATGATGTCTGTGTTGCAGTGTGCCCCTGGCTATCTGTAAATGATGTCTGTGTTGCAGTGTGCCCCTGGCTATCTGTAAATGATGTCTGTGTTGCAGTGTGCCCCTGGCTATCTGTAAATTATGTCTGTGTGTTGCAGTGTGCCCCTGGCTATCTGTAAATGATGTTTGTGTGTTGCAGTGTGCCCCTGGCTATCTGTAAATGATGTCTGAGTGTTGGAGTGTGCCCCTGGCTATCTGTAAATGATGTCTGTGTGTTGCAGTGTGCCCCTGGCTATCTGTACATTATGTCTGTGTTGCTGTGTGCCTCTGGCTATCTGTACATTATGTCTGTGTGTTGCAGTGTGCCCCTGGCTATCTGTAAATTATGTCTGTGTTGGAGTGTGCCCCTGACTATCTGTAAATGATGTCTGTGTTGCAGTGTGCCCCTGGCTATCTGTAAATGATGTCTGTGTGTTGCAGTGTGCCCCTGGCTATCTGTAAATGATTTCTGTGTTGCAGTGTTCCCCTGGCTATCTGTAAATGATGTCTGTGTTGCAGTGTGCCCCTGGCTATCTGTAAATGATGTCTGTGTGTTGCAGTGTGCCCCTGGCTATCTGTAAATTATGTCTGTGTGTTGCAGTGTGCCCCTGACTATCTGTAAATGATGTCTGTGTTGCAGTGTGCCCCTGGCTATCTGTAAATGATGTCTGAGTGTTGCAGTGTGCCCCTGGCTATCTGTAAATGATGTCTGAGTGTTGGAGTGTGCCCCTGGCTATCTGTAAATGATGTCTGTGTTGCAGTGTGCCCCTGGCTATCTGTAAATGATGTCTGTGTTGCAGTGTGCCCCTGGCTATCTGTAAATGATGTCTGTGTTGCAGTGTGCCCCTGGCTATCTGTAAATGATGTCTGTGTGTTGCAGTGTGCCCCTGGCTATCTGTAAATGATGTTTGTGTGTTGCAGTGTGCCCCTGGCTATCTGTAAATGATGTTTGTGTGTTGCAGTGTGCCCCTGGCTATCTGTAAATGATGTCTGAGTGTTGGAGTGTGCCCCTGGCTATCTGTAAATGATGTCTGTGTGTTGCAGTGTGCCCCTGGCTATCTGTACATTATGTCTGTGTTGCTGTGTGCCTCTGGCTATCTGTACATTATGTCTGTGTGTTGCAGTGTGCCCCTGGCTATCTGTAAATTATGTCTGTGTTGGAGTGTGCCCCTGACTATCTGTAAATGATGTCTGTGTTGCTGTGTGCCCTTGGCTAAAAAAGACTGTTGTACCATCTGATTTTAGTATTATAAGCAATTTGAAATAATTTATACTTTTACTTTTACTTTGATACTTAAGTATATTTATGCAATTAGATTTACTTTTGATACTTAAGTATATTTATGCAATTAGATTTACTTTTGATACTTAAGTATATTTAAAACCAAATACTTTTAGACTTTTACTCAAGTAGTATTTTTCTGGGTGACTTTCACTTTTACTCAATTAAGTCATTTTCTATTAATGTATCTTTATTTTTACTCAAGTATGACAATTGGGTACTTTCCCAATCACTGCCTTTTTAGCCCTTTTAATCCTCGACTGTCCAAAATGCAACACTAGGGGGCACTGTGTGTTCTGCAGAAAAGCGAAATGCTTGGAGTGTTAAGGATCCGTAGATCTGCTTCACACAGACAGCTTGTTGGCTATAATCCTGTGATCAGATATATGAAATCATGTTCAGGTTGTTTCCAACTAGACTCTATAACTGTCAATAGGTCACGACTAATCACAATGACACAAATGGGAAAGTCCATGTCCTTGTTTCTTACAAACACCCTGAAGGAAAGTCAGGTGGGTCATGAAATATTAAAGGGCCTACATGTAACAGCCATTAGAGGCTCAGATTGAAAGTTATTTGTTTTTACAGCAGATGAAGCGTCTATATGCTGAGGTGAATCTTCTAGACCAACACATTTTGATTATAAACTCGGCAAAAATAAAAACATCCTCTCACTGTCAACTGCGTTTATATTTAGCAAATTTAACATGTGTAAATATTTGTATGAACATAACAAGATTCAACAACTGAGACTGAACAAGTTCCACAGACATGTGACTAACAGAAATGGAACAGAAACTAACTAACAGTGACTAACAGAAATGGAATAAATGGAACAAAGGGGGGGGGGGGTGGTCAAAATCAAAAGTAACAGTCAGTATCTGGTGTGGCCACCAGCTGCATTAAGTACTGCAGTGCATCTCCTCCTCATGGACTGCACCAGATTTGCCAGTTCTTGCTGTCAGATGTTACCCCACTAATCCACCAAGGCACCTGCAAGTTCCTGGACATTTCTGGGGGGAATGGCCCTAGCCCTCACCCTTCGATCCAACAGGTCCCAGACGTGCTCAATGGGATTGAGATCCGGGCTCTTCGCTGGCCATGGCAGAATACTGACATTCCTGTCTTGCAGGAAATCACGCACAGAACAAGCAGTATGGCTGGTGGCATTGTCATGCTGGAGGGTCATGTCAGGATGAGCCTGCAGGAAGGGTACCACATGAAGGAGGAGGATGTCTTCCCTGTAACGCACAGCGTTGAGTTTGCCTGCAATGACAACAAGCTCAGTCCGATGATGCTGTGACACACCGCCCCAGACCATGACGGACCCTCCACCTCCAAATCGATCCAACTCCAGAGTACAGGCCTCGGTGTAACGCTCATTTCTTCGACGATAAACGCGAATCCGACCATCACCCCTGGTGAGACAAAACCGTGACTCGTCAGTGAAGAGCACTTTTTGCCAGTCCTGTCTGGTCCAGCGACGGTGGGTTTGTGCTAATAGGCAAAATTGTTGCCGGTGATGTCTGGTGAGGACCTGCCTTACCACAGGCCTACAAGCCCTCAGTCCAGCCTCTCTCAGCCTATCGCGGACTGTCTGAGCACTGATGGAGGGATTGTGCGTTCCTGGTGTAACTCAGGCAGTTGTTGTTGCCATCCTGTACCTGTCCCACAGGTGTGATGTTCGGATGTACCGATCCTGTGCAGGTGTTGTTACACGTGGTCTGCCACTGCAAGGACGATCAGCTGTCGTGCCTTACAGGGAGCTGCCTTAGGCGTCTCACAGTACGGACATTGCAATTTATTGCCCTGGCCACATCTGCAGTCCTCATGCCTCCTTGCAGCATGCCTAAGGCATGTTCACGCAGATGAGCAGGGCCCCTGGGCATCTTTCTTTTGGTGTTTTTCAGAGTCAGTAGAAAGACCTCTTTAGTGTCCTAAGTTTTCATAACTGTGACCTTAATTTCCCACTGTCTGTAAGCTGTTAGTGTCTTAACGACAGTTCCACAGGTGGATGTTCATTAATTGTTTATGGTTCATTGGACAAGCATGGGAGACAGTGTTTAAACCCTTTACAATGAGGATCTGTGAAGTTATTTGGATTGTTACAAATTATCTTTGAAAGACAGGGTCCTGAAAAAGGGACGTTTCTTTTTTTGATGAGTAAATTTTTTTGGCTTCAAAATTTGCAAAAAAAAGTCCTCTAGCCATCGTTTTGGGAATTTCCGATGCTCCCTGATTGTCTAGTGATTATTAACGAGTTGGACAGTGAAGAAACTGTGTAAATATAAGCCCATTATCATTTCTACACAGTTTCGATTTGGTTTAAGTCATTTAAAAGTATATTTTTATATATTTTTTACTCAAACAACCCGCGGGCCGGATCCGGTCCCTGGGCCGTAAGTTTGACACCCCTGTTCTAGACACTAGACAAAGAGAAGACTAGTTAGGACAGTATGACATAATCGCTGAGTATATTGCAGTAATGCAAGTTTCACGGCATAGACCTAATCTAATATCAAAGTAAATAAAGTAGACTTAGTAACTACACTCTTAGAAAACAAGGTGCTATTTAGAACCTAAAAGGGTTCTTGTGCTATCCCAATAGGATAGCCCTTTGAAGAACCTTTTTTGTTCCAGGTAGAACCCTTTTGGGTTCCATGTAAAACTCTTTCCAGAGGGTTCCACCTGCAACCAAAAAGGGTTCTCCTATGGGGACAGCTTAAGTACCCTTTTTCTAAGAGTGTACCATGTAACTACTGTTTAACAACGGAGTAAGTACATGTATGAAGTACTTGACATTTTAGTAATGATCGTGATATGTGGTGGTTTTGGCTACCTTAGTTGAATTAACTGATTGTAAGTTATTCCGTAAAGGGCTCAATCAGGGCTAGTAAGTAAGCATTTCACGGTAAAGTCTACTACACCTGTTGTATTCGGAGCATGTGACAAATAAAATTTGATTTGCGTGTCTGCTAATTTACCAAAATGTAAATGTAGCCTACTGCATTGTTCACCGTAATTACACCATTTATTCCCCATAGTAATTAAGGAATACTACTCAAATACAAAGTGTTTTCCCAAGCTCTAAGCACTGATTTAGAGTCTTGTCATGTTGGAGTGTCTAGACCGAGCATGTCAGGAATATTCTTCCTGTAACGAATCTGCTCTGAGGTAAATTAACTTTTCGGCAACTTGACAGAGATAAAGGTAAGTGAGCTGCAAGAATAACAGCACATCATTTGAAGGCAGGAGAATAAGAGCATAGCCTATCATTTGACGGCAGGAGAATAACAGTATAGCCTATCATTTGACAGCAGCCGATATATTACAATTATCTTTCTGAAAAAATAGACTGGTAGACTACAGGACCCTTCCCTGATTGTATTATTTGTCTTGGAAGATGATTGTTAATGGGCCGAGGATGATTGATGAGCGAGTCAGAAGAGAAATATGAAAGAGACCAAAACAGACCAGGGATATTTTCTCATTCCATAACAAATTTTAGTCTTGGATATTGTCACGTCCGCTCTCCGGCGTTCGACGTCGCCGGTTTATTAACCACTGGTCCTGGCAACCCATCCTGGCGCACACCTGGCAACATTTATTACGAACACCTGCTCCTCATTATGCACACCTGAACCTCATCACCTCCCTGATTACTTCCTCTTTATATAACACTCCGTTGTTATCGCACACCAGGCAATATTGTTTATGGTTCCATGTTTAGATGCGTTTCTTGTTTTGGATCCGCAATGTTCTTTGTCATTAAACTCACTTGCTTCCTGGCAAGTACTCCCTTCATGTACATATATATATTTAAGAATACATTGTCATGAATGAATAACATTTTGTTGGGTTCAGTTTGTTTTATTAAATGCATTGAAATAGATATTAGTACTAGCAGTCATATACAGTCACTGTTGGTCCAGGAAATGCTGGGCAGTTGTTGGCCTATAAGTTGTTTTCAACCTTGGTCCTGATTTTTACATGATTTGCAGACTTTTGTTCTTGACCAGCACGAACCCTCTTAATACATCGATTCAACTAATCATCGGGCCCTTGTTTAGTTGTCGGATGTGTCAGTCAGCAGTACTGGGCTGGAACGAAAGCCTGCACATCCTGTGCATCCCTAGGTTGGAGGTCCAGGATTGAATATCACTATAGCTTATAAGGATCTTAGAAGGATCCTTCTAGATAGCTTGTAAGAATCTGGCCAGACAGCCTCCATATTGTAACCATATCAATTTCTGGGTCTGTGGGAGAGATTATGTGGCTGGTTGCACTGGGAGACCAATGATCAGCCAGGATGATCCATTTAACATCTTTGAAATGTCTGGATGGTTACTCTATTCCTTGATGTCTATATGCCTTGTTTTATATACAGGAGCCTATCCACTGAGTGTACAAAACATTAGGAACACCTTCCTAATATTGAGTTGAGCAACCCCTGTTTGTCCTCAGAAAAGCCTCAATTCGACGGGGCATGGACTCTACAAGGTGTTGATAGCGTTCCACAGGGATGCTGGTCCATGTTGACTCCAATGCTTCCCACAGTGGTGTCCAGTTGGCTGGATGTCCTTTGGGTGCTGGACCATTGTTGATACTCGCGGGAAAAACCCATCAGCGTTGAAGTTCTTGACACACTGAAACCGGTGCGCCTGGCACCTACTACCATACCTCGTTCAAAGGCACTTAAATCTTTTGTCTTGCCCATTCACCCTCTGAATTGCAAACATACACAATTCTCAATTGTCTCAAGGATTTCATACAGTAGCTTTCAGCTGGATTCACCTGGTCAGTCTATGTCATGGAAATGTTTTTTTTCCTTAATGTTTTGTTCACTCAGTGCATATTTAGTCCAACAAAGGTGGCAAAGGGCACAGCTGAATAGACACATCTGTATGGACATCCTCTTGTCTATTGGCCAGACAGTATAAGCTACAGTTAGTTCTATTACAATGTGAAAAGCCCATGTGAAAATATTGTAAGAGAGGAAGAGAGAGACAACGTTAATATTTGCCCTACCTCACAAGCCACTTGAGTTTTAAATGTGTCAGCCAAATGTATTTTACATCAAATACAGAGAGGAGAGCAGGCGGGAAAGCCAAAAGATTGGATTTATTCTCTGTGACGTCAGTGAACAGGGTTTTAGATGTCGGCCACAGATATTTAGCGACTAGCGAGCACCGCTGCTGGATTCATTAGCCGTAGCCGCGGCTTCTATCAGGTGTCTGTGTGTCTTTGTGTGTGTGTGTGTGTGTGAATCTATATTCAGCGGATCAACCTCAGATATATTGAATCAATGGCTTCCACCCAGTCCCCGGGTCGGCTCTCCACCCCATGCACTCATATCTGATATCTGTGTTGGGTTGGAGGCACGGTTCATTGATACTGCCACTTGTAGTATATTGCCAATTGACATCTATCCATGCTCTTTAGTCAGCCAATTAGTAGGTCTACCTATTGAGAATTGGATTGAATTGAACATCTGTGTCATGTGTCGCTCTTTGAGATGAAACACAGAGATTGAATGTTATTTTCAGGAACAACTCCTGGCCCTGGGTATATGTGATATAGGAAAAAACTTTTTTTTTTTTAATTACCTTTGTTAGCGCCTCATTCCAAAACCCATGCAGCTAATCCTGGATGCAGCACCTCAACCCTCCCACTGCTCAGCAATGTTGAGATATCTAAAACAACCATTCTTCTGTCATCCATTACAACATTGACTGGCTGAAAAATACAGTTTCAACCATGAAAACAAAGCCAAAACAAAAGCGCCATAAATCGATAACCTCTTACCCCGGACACCTGAAAAAATCTATCAAGCCTAAATATCCAAAGCGGCATGACGGGCATCCTCATATTGCATTTTATTGATTCCTATTGAGAAATTAGCTACCCTAAAAATGTTCTGTGGATATTACAGTAAGTGCACGGTCATGGTGGGTTTTTGTTGCTACGGTCACGCTCTGTCTGTAGCGCTATCCACGGGAGACCATTGTTCTCATTAACAGGATATTATAAAATGATGAGCACTTAATAGGAGGTCACCAAGGGATCAATGTTAAGCCCTCTCTCATTTATAATCCTCAGGACTGCAATGCAGCGCCGGGCTTTAAACATGGTTCTGTTGATCTATTCCCAGTTATACTCTGATGAATTAATAAATGAAGTTATACTATGTGGTGCCGTGTTGGGAGATAGTTAGTACAGTAATATATACAAAGACAGAACACACAGGCATACAACAGACACAGGGATACACACACACTGATCCCATACAAATGCATGCAACACACACAGTACAGTACCTGGGGAAAGTCTACACACCCTCCTTGCACAGTCTCAACATTTAGCTTCTTTAAAATGAAATCTAAAAAGGGATTGAATTCCATTTTGTTCCTACATATCTACACAACCTACTCCATATGTTCAAAGTAAAAGACAATTACACAACGTTTTCCAAATTAATAAAAAATACTAAAACGAAGATGTCTTAACTGCCTATGTCTTCACAGCCCAGAGTTAATACTTGGTGAAAGCAACTTTGGCAGCCATTACAGCTGTGAATAATTTTGAATCCGATTCTACAAACTTACCCATACCATGATGCTGCCACACCAATACTTTTAAATAAAGAGGGTTTCTCTCTGTGCTGTATTGTATTGGATGTGACCCAAGCTTGTAGCTTTTAATTTAGGCCAAAAAAGTAAATTTATTTGCCTTGTTGTCTTGCAGTACTACTTGTTGAGTGGATTTTTTAACACAGGCTTCCTTCTTTTCTCTTTGTCATTTTGGCCATTAATGTGGAGTGAATGCAATGTTGTTGATTGTCTGTATTTTCAAGTCATGTGGTGGCAGTGTAACAGTATAACTTTAGTACGTCCCCTCGCCCCGACCCGGGCGCGAACCAGGGACCTTCTGCACACATCAACAACTGACGCCCACGAAGCATCGTTACCCATCGCTCCACAAAAACCGGGGCCCTTGCAGGGCAAGGGGAAACACTACTTCTAGGTTTCGGAGCAAGTGACGTAACTGATTGAAACGCTATTAGCGCGTACCCGCTAACTAGCTAGCCATTTCACATCCGTTACAGCAGCATCATGTTATGGGTATGCTTGTTTATACACTCTAGAATTATCAGAAGTCATTAATACAGTGCATTCAGAAAGTATTCAGACCCATTAACCTTTTCCACATTTTGTTGCATTACAGCCTTATTCTAAAATAGATTAAATACATAAACAATTATCATCAATCTACACACAATACCCCATAATGACAATGCAAAAATTGGATTTTAGATATTTTGAAAATGTATTAAAAATAAAAAGTATTCAGACCCTTTACTCAGTATTTTGTTGAAGCACCTTTGGGAGTGATTACAGCCTCGAGTCTTCTTGTGCCAAGCTTGACGCTACAAGCTCGGCACAACTGTATTTGGGGAGTTTCTCCTATTCTTCTCTGCAGATCATCTCAAGCTCAGTCAGGTTGGATGGGGACCGTTACTGCACAGCTATTTTCTGGTCTCTCCTGAGATGTTCGATCGGGTTCAAGTCTGGGCTCTGGCTGGGCCCCAGTCTGAGGTCCTGAACGCTCTGGAACAGGTTTTCATCAAGTATCTCTTTGTACTTTGCTCCGTTCATCTTTCCCTCAATCCTGACTAGTCTCCCTGTCGCTGAAAACATCCCCACAGGATGATGCTGCCACCACCATGCTTCACCGTGGGGATGGTGCCAAGTTTCCTTCAGGCGTGACGGTTGGTGATCAGGCTAAAGAGTTCAATCATGGTTTCATCAGACCAGAGAATCTTGTTTCTCATGGTCTGACAGTCCAAGCGGGCTGTTGTGCCTTTTACTGAGAAGTGGCTTCTGTCTGACCACTCTACAATAAAGACCTGATTGGTGGAGTTGGAGCTGCAGAGATGGTTGTCCTTCTGAATGGTTCTCCCATCTCCACAGAGGAACTCTGGAGCTGTCCGAGTGACCATCGTGTTCTTGGTCACCTCCCAGATGAAGGCCCTTCTCCCCCAGTTTCTCAGTTTGGCCGGGCGGCCAGCTCTAGGAAGATTCTTGTTGGTTCCAAACTTCTTCCTTTTAAGAATGATGGAGGCCACTGTTCTTGGCAACCTTCAACGCTGCAGACATTTTTTGGTACCCTTCCCCAGATCTGTGTCTCGACACAATCCTGTCTTGGAGCTCTTCGGTCAATTCCTTCGACCTCATGGTGTGGTTTTTGCTCTGACATGCACTGTGAACTGTGGGACCTTATATAGACAGGTGAGTGCCAATCCAAATCAGGTCCAATCAATTGAATTTACCACAGGTGGACTCCAATCCAGTTGTACGTCAACCTACACTTTACCCCTACCTACATGTACAAATTACCTCGACTAACCTGTACCCCCACACACTGACTTGGTACCGGTACCCCCTGTATTTTTTATATTTTTGTTTTGTTTATTTAGTAAATATTTTCTTAACTATATTTTGTGAACTGTATTGTTGGTTAAAAGCTTGTAAGTAAGCATTTCATGGTAAGGTCTACATCTGTTGTATTTGGCGCTAAGGGCTTGTCAGTAAGCATTTCACGGTAAGGTCTACACCTGTTGTATTTGGCGCATGTGACAAATAAAATTTGATTTGATTTGTAGAAACTTCTCAAAAAGGATTAATGGAAACAGGATGCACCTGAGCTCAATTTTGAGTCTCATAGCAAAGCGTCTGAATACTTATGTAAATAAGGTATTTCTGTTTGTTATTTTTAATAAATTAGCAAAAATGTGTAAAAATGGTTTTCGCTTCATCATTATGAGGCGTTGTGTGTATATTGATGAGGAAAAATAAGGCTGTAACGTAACAAAATGTGGAAAAAGAGAAGGGCTCTGAATACTAAGGAATCATTGTGTAAGACAAATCAGAAAGGCTAAATCTGATTATTATGTAACTGCTCTTTTGGATTGTAATGGGAACCCAGCTAAATTCTGGAAAACTGTCTAATCTCTTAAGGGTTTTACTTCCTCCTCTCTGCCACAACAAATTAATTCAGACACTGACCTCTTTACGGGAAAAATGCCGCCATTGATGCATTTTATAACCATTTTATTTCAGCGGGCTATCTCTTTGAAATAACTTCTAAGCCTGCTCACAATGATACTGGGCTGGATGCTGATAGGGGAAACTTGCTGAATGATCAGAGAAATAATAGTTAAAGCTTTTCTTTTAGGCTATTTAGAGAAAAATAAGTCCTGGATGCTTTGCTAGCAATAGACAACAATAATTCCACAGGGACCCGACCAATTGGATCCTGGTCTGCTTAAGTGTGCAGCGCCCAGCATTGTTGGCTGAATAACCCAAATGTTTTATTTAACATTGTTATCCGGAAATATTCCAAAAGTATGTAAATCAGTTCTGGTGCTGCCACTCTATAAGGGTATAGTAGTGATCTTAATCATTACCACACCATTTCAAGGCTTCCTTGTCTAGCTAAGATTCTAGAATCCTTGGTAAATGAACAACTTTATCTGAGAAATGTATTTTGAATGTAAACCAATCATAGTTTAGATCTAGGCATAGCACTATTACAGCAACCACTTTAGATGTTAATGATCTTGTCAATGTTTTAGACACTACAATGAAATGTGCTGCTTTGTTTGTGGACCTGTCAAATGTTTTTGATACTGTTTGTCAGGCTATTTTATTGAATAAGTTGTTCTTGATAGACCTGAGCTCTGACGCCTGTTCATGGTTTCATGATTATCTTAGTGACAGAACTCAGGCCATCGTGATTGATGGAATTATCTTGGCAGAGGAGACATGCTCACTAACAGGGGTGTTAACACATTTGTGGACAAAATTTGAGGGAAATAAGGTTTTTATGCCTATGGAGAATGTCTTAGATATATTATTTCAGCTCATGAAACATGGGACCAACACTTTATATGTTGCGTTTATATTTTTTGTTCAGTATATTTTAATGTGTGTAGATGTGCCAGTTCTTCGTATGTTTTACAGGTTTTATTTTATTACATACAAATGAATGCCAACGACACAGCAGAATGTCTTTCCAATAGGTGTTGAGTGTCTCTGAATGGTCCAGTCTCAGTCCTGACTAACATTTGTTTGAAAATCAGAGACAAGGTTGGAATATTGCTGTCCATCAATGACTCCAAACCAAATGTATTGAGCTTGAGCAATTAACAAAACAAACAATTGATATATGTTTGTAGAATCTGATATAAAATGATTCCCAGCTGTAATGGCTGCAAAAGGTGCTTCCACCCAGTATTAACTCTGGGCTGTGAAGACCTACGCAATCAAGAGACATGTTCGTTTTTTAATTGTCATTCATTTGGAAGTTTTTCTTTCACTTTGAAAATGTGGAGTAGGTTATGTACGTCGGTAGGGAAACAATCTAATTTAATGTTTTGATTTATAATCCTCAGGACTGCAATGCAGCGCCGGGCTTTCAACATGGTTCTGTTGATCTATTCCCAGTTATACTCTGATGGATTAATAAATGAAGTTATACTATGTGGTGCCGTGTTGGGAGATAGTTAGTACAGTAATATATACAAAGACAGAACACACAGGTACGATCCTATACACATTTATGCAACACACACACACACATACAGTGCCTATAGAAAGTCTACACACCCTTGAACTTTTTTCACATTTTGTAAAGGGGGATTGAAATAGATTTTTCTCACATTTTGAAAAGGTGCATTGAAATAGATTTTTTTCACATTTTGTAAAGGGGGATTGAAATAGATTTTTCTCACATTTTGTAAAGGGGGATTAAAATAGATTTTTTTCACATTTTGTAAAGGGGGATTGAAATACATTTAATTGTATTTTTTGTCATTGATCTACACAAAATACTTTATAAGTGAAAAGAAAATTCTACACATTTTTACAAATTAATAAAAAATAAAATAACTAAAATATAGTCGTTACCAAGTATTCACCCCCTTTGTTTAGGCAAGCCTAAATGATTTCAGAAGGCTTAACAAATCATCACATAATAAGTTATATGGACTCACTCTGTGTGAAATAGTAGGGGTTGACATGATTTTGAAAACCCCTTCCTCTGTCCCCCATACATACAACCTCTGAAAGATCCCTCAGCAGAGTATTGAATTTCAAGCACAGATTCAAATCAAAAGACCATGGAGCTTTTCAAAATTCTCATGAAGAAGGGTGATTAGATGTGTAACAATAACAAATCAGACATTGAATATCTCTTTAAGCATGGTCAAGTTAATAATTATGCTGTGGATTTTATATTAAACCACCCAGACACATCAGATGTATTTGGCCTTCTGAACTGAGCTGCAGGACAGGAAGGAAACTGCTCAGGGATGTTACCATGACGCCATTGGTGATTTTAAAACAGCTACAGAGTTCAACTTTAGCTAGGCAAGTCAGTTAAGAACAAATTCTTATTTACAATGACAGCCTACACTGGCCAAACCCAGACGATGCACCGCCCAATGGGACTCCTAATCACAGCTGGTTCTGATACAGCCTGGAATTGAACCAGAGTGTCTGTAGTGATTCTTCAAGCACTGAGATGCAGTGCCTTAGACCGCTGCACCACTCAGGAGCCCTAGCTCCCAATGGCTGATGGGAGAAAACTGTGGATGGATTGTTGTAGTGACTCCACAATAATGACAGAGTGAAAAGAAAAATACAAATAATATAATAAAATATTCCAAAACATGAACTGCAACAAAGAAAATGGCAAAAGGAATACACTTTGGTCTAAATGTAAAGGCTCAAGTTTGAGGCAAATCCAACCCAACACATAACTGAGTAAATTACTCCTTATTTCCAAACATGGTATTGGCTGCATCACCATGGTGAATTCACCTTTCAGCAGAACAAGGACCTACAACACTAAGCCAAATCTACACTTTAGTTGCTTACCAAGAAGACAGTGAATTTGATCTGTCTAGCCGTGATCCCCACCACCTTGACAGAGCTTGAAGAATTCTGAAAATAATAATGGGCAAATATTGCACAATACAGGTGTGCAAAGCTCCTATGAGACTTACCCAAGAAGACTCAGCTGTAATTGCTGCCAAAGGTGTTTCTACGATGAATTAACTCGGGGGTGAATACTTATCTAATCAAGGTATATCAGTGTTTTATTTTTCATTCATCTTTAAAACAATGTTTTAGAATTTTTCTTTCACTTTGACATTACCGAGTATTTTGTGTAGATCATTCACACAAAAATGATAATTAGATTCATTTCAATCCACAGTCCCACAGTATATGGATGTATATTGTGGGACTGCTAGATAAAACTGCTATTAAAACAAACTAAATTAAATGAGTGGGTGTATAGTTAACCCATAACACTTTTCTCTCCAAAAAGTCATCACATAATATATCAAATGTTTCAGACAAAGGTTGACATTTTGTTTGACATACTGTAAAACAGGCATATGTTCAAGTGTGATGTTCAAGTGTGATGTCTCAAAATGTCTGTATAACAATGCTACAGGTTTTTAACCCATAAGTCACTTACGTCAATCAAGTCGGATTTTCAGGTTGAAATTTCCTGTATCAATTACAGCAAATAGGGGACTTTGACATACAGCACTATATTAACTAGAAGGCACCATGTTGTCTGTAAGACCCCAGACATCTTTAAGTTTAGGAGCTTTGCGTGCGCCTGTCTGCCAGTCTATCTCCACTCTCTAAGACACAACGTCCTCAATTAGAGGATTAAAGTAGTTAATTTACACATCAGTAAAGGACTGTCATTCTTCCAACTAAACTTTGAAGGACTGGGTATCGGCATTGATCCTGAGTTGAAGGGTAGAAGTAGTTAATATACATATCAGTTAAAGGATTAAAGTAGTTAATATACATATCAGTTGGTGGGTTAAAGTAGTTAATATACATATCAGTTAGAGGGTTAAAGTAGTTAATATACATATCAGTTAAAGGATTAAAGTAGTTAATATACATATCAGTTGGTGGATTAAAGTAGTTAATATACACATCAGTTGGTGGGTTAAAGTAGTTAATATACATATCAGTTAGAGGGTTAAAGTAGTTAATATACATATCAGTTAGAGGATTAAAGTAGTTAATATACATATCAGTTAGAGGATTAAAGTAGCTAATATACAAATCAGTTAAAGGATTAAAGTAGTTAATATACATATCAGTTAGAGGATTAAAGTAGTTAATATACATATCAGTTAGAGGATTAAAGTAGTTAATATACATATCAGTTAGAGGATTAAAGTAGTTAATATACAAATCAGTTAAAGGATTAAAGTAGTTAATATACATATCAGTTAAAGGATTAAAGTAGTTAATATACATATCAGTTGGTTGGTTAAAGTAGTTAATATACATATCAGTTAGAGGATTAAAGTAGTTAATATACATATCAGTTGGTTGGTTAAAGTAGTTAATATACATATCAGTTAGAGGATTAAAGTAGTTAATATACATATCAGTTAGAGGATTAAAGTAGTTAATATACATATCAGTTAAAGGATTAAAGTAGTTAATATACATATCAGTTAGAGGATTAAAGCAGTTAATATACATATCAGTTGGTTGGTTAAAGTGGTTAATATACATATCAGTTAAAGGATTAAAGCAGTTAATATACATATCAGTTGGTTGGTTAAAGTAGTTAATATACATATCAGTTAAAGGATTAAAGTAGTTAATATACATATCAGTTAAAGGATTAAAGCAGTTAATATACATATCAGTTGGTTGGTTAAAGTAGTTAATATACATATCAGTTAAAGGATTAAAGTAGTTAATATACATATCAGTTAAAGGATTAAAGTAGTTAATATACATATCAGTTAAAGGATTAAAGCAGTTAATATACATATCAGTTGGTTGGTTAAAGTAGTTAATATACATATCAGTTAAAGGATTAAAGTAGTTAATATACATATCAGTTAAAGGATTAAAGTAGTTAATATACATATCAGTTAAAGGATTAAAGTAGTTAATATACATATCAGTTGGTGGGTAGAAGTAGTTAATATACATATCAGTTGGTTGGTTAAAGTAGTTAATATACATATCAGTTAAAGGATTAAAGTAGTTAATATACATATCAGTTAAAGGATTAAAGCAGTTAATATACATATCAGTTGGTGGGTTAAAGTAGTTAATATACATATCAGTTGGTTGGTTAAAGTAGTTAATATACATATCAGTTGGTGGGTTAAAGCAGTTAATATACATATCTGTTGGTCAACATCAACAGTAAAGAGGCGACTCCAGGATGCTGGCCTTCTAGGCAGAGATGCAAATAAAAAGCCATGTCTCGGACTCACCAATAAAAATAAAATATTAAGATGGGCAAAGAACACAGACACTGGACAGAGGAACTCTGCCAAGAAGGCCAGCATCCCAGAGTCGCCTCTTCACTGTAGATGTTGAGACTGGTGTTTTGCGGGTACTATTTAATGAAGCTACCAGTTGAGGACTTGTGAGGCGTCTGTTTCTCAAACTAGACACTCGAATGTACTTGTCCTCTTGCTCAGTTGTGCACCGGGGCCTCCCACTCCTCTTTCTATTCTGTTTAGAGCCAGTTTGCGATGCTCTGTGAA
The DNA here is from genome assembly GCF_029448725.1 of Salvelinus fontinalis. NCBI lineage: Eukaryota > Metazoa > Chordata > Actinopteri > Salmoniformes > Salmonidae > Salvelinus > Salvelinus fontinalis. The sequence continues at coordinate 17,364,429 of NC_074690.1, read as the reverse complement.
GGGAGTAGCACACAGCCCTGTACCAGATCTTCAGTTTCTTGACAATTTCTCGCATGGAATAGCCTTCCTTTTTCAGAACAAGAATAGACTGACGAGTTTCAGAAGAAAGTACTTTGTGTCTGGCCATTTTGAGCCTATAATCGAACCCACAAATGCTGATGCTCCAGATACTCAACTAGTCGAAAGAAGGCCAGTTTTCTTGCTTCTTAATTCAGGACACCAGTTTTCAGCTGTGCTAATATAACTGTAAAAGGGTTTTCTAATGATCAATTAGCCTTTTAAAATGATAAACTTGGATTAGCTAACACAACGTGCCATTGGAACACAGGTGGAACACATGGTTCCTGATAATGGGCCTCCGTATGACTATGTAGACATTCCATTAAAAATCATCCGTTTCCAGCTAAAATAGTCATTTACAACATTAACAATGTCTACACTGTATTTCTGATCAATTTGATGTTATTTTAATGGACAAAAAAATTGTTTTTCTTTCAAAAACAAGG